>NC_089582.1:57850884-58192879 GCF_019320115.1 Miscanthus floridulus
CTAGACACAGATAATAATATAGTATTGGAAAGGAGAATTTCTTTTGGAAATAAAGAATAGTGATTTCTAAACTAGTACAAATACTAATTGGCATTGTCATGTGCATTTTCCTGTAGAGAACTCATAACACAAGTGATGCAGCCATTGAACATCATAATTTGCGACCAAGACCACAAAGAAATAATGTTGAGACTGCAAATGAGCAGATTATTGATGATCCCGATTATGAAGTAGTTGGAGAGTTCTTATGTGACAATGAAGGTATTTTATTTCTAAAAATTACTGAGAACATTTTCTGCAATTTCTGGCTACAATTTCTGAGAACATATGCTGATATTTTCTGAAAATACTCACATTTATGTTTTCATCTATACAGATTTGCACGGTGGTACTCAAAAGAGGAATGGAAGGAAAATCACCACAATGAATGACATATTCTCAAGGACAGCTGACATGCCTAAAATCAAAATAATAGTAAATGAATATGGACAGCCTGTAGGAGAAAATTATAGAAAGTTTGCTAGTGCCATTGGTTGTCAAGTGAGAAAGAAATTACCAGTTTGATTTAATGATTGGAGGTATGTTCCCCTTGGAAAGAAGCTTCAAGTTTGGGATGACTTGCAGGTATAGAATTGTCTACCCTTGTGCAAGTTATCCAATTCATAGCAGCTAGTATAATCTGTGCATCAATAGTAACTTAGTGGCCAAAGGGCACCTAACTCAATCGGTCAGGTGACCCAGCAGCACTCCTCAGGTCCTGGGTTCGACTCCCTGTGGGAGCGAATTTCAGGCTAATGTTAAAAAAAATATCCTCGTCCGTCCCTATAACCAAAGCACTGGGGGCACCAGCCCAATTCTCACTTGGGCAACAGAAAGCCACCGTGTAAGGGTGGGGGCGGGGGTTCGGGGGTTTTCTCGGCTGGGTGAGAAGGTCCTTCTTCTTATTTGTAATGCTACGGAGGCAGTCTTAACCCCCCCCCGGTCGAGTTTTTTTAGCAACTTAGTGCAATCTGTACATAATCTATACATCAATAATCAGCTTTTTTATAGCAATCTAATACCCACATAGCAATTAATAGTAGCTTAGTACAATTTGTACATGATCTGATTGATGAGTACAGGCCCGATCTTCCGAGAGGTAGCCGATAAGTTTGATTTCGTGGAGATCTCGACGTTGGCGATCCGGCTTCAAATCAGACGCGATTCGAACCCTACAACCGTTACACCACTGCTCCGTTGGTTATCAACCAAGCACAACTTGATTGACCTCGCCAAGAAGGCTTTTCCTGCAAGCGAATCGAAGAGCACAAGCAAGAAGGTAAAACACGCAATCTGAAATTGCAAATATGAATGACGCGAATATCAATAGAGGATTCAAGAACTTGGTTCCAAAGGACTAATCGACACAGTGGAGGAGATCAAGAACGGGGGCCCTAGATCACTGTAAAAGGATTTGTCACCACAGTTACAATGAACGATTCAGTTTCTCGATGGAAAACTAAACTCTAAACAAAAACCCAATTGTGTAGCAGCGGCGGCGGCTGTGTTTATAATCTAAGACTCGACCTAGGGTTGGGGACGGCCAGGGGTTGGACGCCCACAACTTGGGCTTAAGGCCCGACACGATACATGGCCAAGTTGGCCCAAATAGGTGACGCAGCACCTTGCCGTGGTCACATAGAATGATCCACGGACCTTCTGGAGCTGGGACCAGATCCAAAACGATGGCGTCGTTGTCCCCTTTCCAACGCATCCAAGAACGGCCCGGCCAAGTTGGCCCAAATAGGTGATGCAGCACCTTGCTGTGGTCACACAGAATGATCCACGGACCTTCTGGAGCTGGGACCAGTTCCAAAACGACGGCGTCGTCGTCCCCTTTCCAACGCATCCAAGAACGGCCCGTTTCGATGTCGTATGAGAAAGTTATGACCGAAACAGTGACGATGTGTCTGCTGAATCCGAGGGCGACATGGTAGCTGAGTTGAGTTGGGAACGAATTGCAACTTGGGGAAGACCATGGCGTCGGTGTGTCCAGCGTGGCGATGTCCTCATCACTGATGGCTCCCCCATAGGCACGATGCAGCCCATTCACCTATAAACAAGGCAACTACAGCAACAAATGATGGCCCTCGCTTTCATGATAACCTTGTAATCTTCCAGTCTTCCTACATTCTTTTGTGGTTTCATATACGTTCCTTGCTTTAAAATTCTTATGGGCGCATCATTTATTTCATGTTGGAAAGGATGTGATATTATTTGCTATATTGAGATCTGAGTTAGCTGTGGCTAGGGGAACAGTCATTTCAACTAATCCAAACACCATGGTAGGAGACCAGCCTCTTGGGAATGAATACTGTGAAGTAGTTGTTAATGTTGTGATGAGAAGGGATGCTATGCTGCCTCGGACTTATGGCGAGATGCTGACTATGGCTATTGCTCTCAAGATGATCATTGCATGGCCATACAATAAAGTAATAAACTAGACTTGACATAATTTTCATTTTGGTTTGATCTGTGATGCATGACCAATATTCCTAATTAAACCTATATGTGATAGATAAAGGAATGCAAGAAGAAGGAATGCAAGAAGGCATCTAGTACACCTCTCAAGGGCACTGCAGGTATGTCCCTAAATTATAGGCTGATAAAGTGAATAGAGGCTGCAAGTGAACATAAAATAATAGCTCAATTACATATGCAAGTACCAGCTAGTAGTACTGCTCATGGTCTGACAAAGTCACAGTGGAGACTCTACCAACTGAGCTACTATCACTGATTTATTTTTTATAGTGTCCCCACTATTGCAGTGAGCACAAGAATTTTCATTTCCTAGGCAATTTTCGGTCTTTGACTTTTAGAGAAAACAGTTTACTTTTCAAACTAAATAGTTTAACACCTGAGATGTAACCCGGGGAAAAAATCTATGTTAAATCCACATGAGGGGCTGGCCACTGGCCTAAATGGTAGAGTTATCTGTGCTGATTTTTTTAGGCAAGTACTTCAGATTCTGTTCTCCCAAAAGATGATCCTACATAACTCAGACACAAGATAGAGCTTCACCCAAGTCATATGTTTACATGTGATATGCTGTCAGGTCGTAGTTTATAGGTAATAGCTATACTAAATATGATGGAGAAAGAAGGCATTTGTTCAAAAATAAAAATTATAACTATAACTATTACCTGCACACGTATCCAACCACTATGAACTGTGCTAAAATATGTAAACTGAGTTCACAACTAACTGCTATTTGTAGTACATGACTATTTAACTACAGTAAGAGAAAAAACCTATAATTTGGCTTGGGTTTCTAGAAAATGGATGTCTACACTTGCTGATTACAAATCATACTGCACAGTAGCTTCACATATTTTCTCCACTTGCCTAATTACATGGTGGTTATATTTTTCAGGAAGTGTTGGGCAATCTTTGGCTTGAGTTTCTAGAAAATGGTTCTACACATAACCTGGTGGAGGCTCTAGTGTTGGCAAGCCATTGCTTTTGGTTTTTGAGTTCCTAGAAATGATTATGTTCACAAACCTTAGTATGTCAAAGACAAACTACAAGCATTGCTTGCTGGGTGTGCATTCATGTGATGTTTTGGTGGCTGACCTTGTTGGATGATGTACTGTGCAAGACAAGATTTTATGTTATATATGTATTGACCTCCATGTGATGTATGTGTTTCTATATCTTTATGTGATGGACCTTAAGCTTGAATACAGGTATGATATGTGCTACATGTTTCTCATTGTATTTATTTTTTAATATATTTATACCATCCTGTTGAATAATCTGTCATTATAAATACATGGATTGTTGGATGATCTATTGGTATATGCCTAGTAATAGAGCATATGTCACTAAAAAGTAGCAATGTACTATCTATCACTAAAAATATTCTGGGCAATAGACTATCTGTCGCTAAAAGTATTGTCTAACGCTAAAGATTTTTAGTGACAGGACTTACACTGTCTATAGAAGTCTATCGCTATAACTTTTTAGTGTCAGATTGTCTTTTGCTAATCTTGGTGTTGTGTAGTGATCGTTCTGAGCATCAGATAGTCCATCGCTAATCTTGGTGTTGTGTAGTGATCGTTCTGGTGTCCATTCCATTATGGATAAGCATGATTAATTCTGACATATAGGTCCACCTTGACGGTTTTATGAATAAACCCTGCTGAAAACACAGATTCACCAAAACTTGTGGAATTTGTTAGTTTAAACCCCTAAACCTATGTTGGTGATTATTTTAATGCCCTTATGCAAGTTATATTGACAGTTTATAATAGTTGTTAACTACCATCAACAGCATACCGCCATGCAACCGTAGAGCACGGTGGGGCCCAAAAGGTGGTGGTGGGGGTGCAGGCGCACCCCTGGTGTGGCCGTACTAGGGCTAGCCCCACTGGCCACCGCCTTACTCTGGTGGGCTGCTGGTTGGGCCTAGGTTCCTCCCACATCGGTGCTCGGCCCAGTTTTTGCATGTAAGTGGCCTTTGCTTGGTTCTGCATTACGCGTTCTGGATTGCGCCTTTTGATCATATTCCCATGTATTTGATGTATATATCCTGCAGAACACTAAGTATCCAATACATATGGATATATGTCAATAGTAAAAGCATATGTGTCAAAAGTTTTTTTATTTATCTGATTTTAGATATTATTTGGCGGTCGGATATGGTCGTTAAGGACCGCCAACAAATCCTCCAAGCTTAACCTTTGCTCATCCCGAGCAAATAGCTATGTACTTGGTTGTTGATCAGTAGTTGGTACTATGCTGAATATATTTCATAAGTGTTATGCCTATATCAAAGTATTCTTCCACAATTTAAATAAGTTGGCATTCTTATCCACCCTTTACCATGGTCCCTGTGGGGCTTATAGCTTTTCCAAGTTCTTGGGTGGTTGCAAGATATAACAGTTATAATAGAATCGCCAATCATTTATTCCTTGATCAACTGTCCATCTGAAGCTTTTATGATTTTTGTAAAGAAATGTAAGTTCTTCAAATGATTCTCTCGACCGCTCAATGTGTATGAAACCACACCAAGGCATTTGATATTTGCCTTCTTTTTAACCTACCACTAAAGGCTTTTTGTGGAGTTTTGGGTAGGTATGAAATTGAGGCATACTTGCATCGCATATTTTGCTAAGTCAAAAACCAGACCTTAAGGAGATGCAAGTCATACACTTTGATCAAGACATGCAAATGTGTGGAATTTGAATAACTTCCTAATTCTAAAATATTTTTGTACTCCTTTGGTCATGAACCTCTCTCTTTTTTGATGAATGCCTTTTATTTCAAAGTATGGGCTATCTTATTTCTTTCTTTCTTTTTCTTTTTTTTCTTCATGCACTTTGGCATGCCTTTTTTCTCTCATGCCTTTTAGCATGGATATTTTTTTTCTTTTCCTTTTTTCTCTTTTTTTAGCATAGCCCATACTATTCTTGTTGGCATATGAAACTTTAGAGAGAGAGAGACTCATGATAAACGAATGGAGTAATTATTTAGTGGAGAAAAATAAGTTTTTGCGTAACTCTCAGTGTAAGAGTTAGCATTATATTTGTGGGTGTACGTGTGTCTTGATCATGGGCGCATGATGAGAATCTCAACAAGGGTCACAACAATTTGACAAAGTTCAATGCAATAACAAGTAGCATATAACTAACGTTTTAATTTGAATCATGTCATATGGCCTTGGTAGATATTCATAATCATTTAAGAACTTTGAATTTTAGCATTTTTTAAATTAAAAACTCTAAATGTCTAGTCGCTCTTAGAACAAAATCATAGCAAATTCTATTTGTACCATATCATAACTCGCAGCAACTTAGAAAAGGAGCATGCATTTGCAACCCACTAGTTTTCAAGTTTTTAGGATGAGATATTTTTAGCCAACAAACTTAAATCTTGGAGAATACTAAGTTACAGACTAGGCACAGATGAATTATAGACAGAGCAACTAGTCATCATTTCAACTTAGGAGAACTAAACATTCTTAAAACACATGTGAGAGTGGAATTCATATTTTTGGTATTTTATCATATTTTATATTTTTGGTATTTTTTAAAAAAAAATTGATTTTTTTTAAATGCTAATAAATAAATGCAGAAAATAAATGCAAAAAATTAAAATACAAAAAATAGAAGATACAAGTTACCTCTGCGGGGTCCTCCCCCAAGCTCGCTCATGGCCTATGGTCCACGATTGCTTGGTGATGACTCCGAGGTAGGTTATTTGCTTATTGCATATATTTTTTATATGGTTTATACTTTTTGTTTATCCTATTCATGTTTATACTTAGTAGTTTTAGTACAATGATCAAACTAGATGTCATGTTTAATTTGATCAAGGTAGGCTAACCAACCTAAGCACCATGCTTAATTTTAAAAAGCCTACGAAGCATGATCGCGCAAGAACCATACTCCAACCCAAAGCATACTTTGTGTGGATCATGGAAGAAAAACTATGATTTTAATAAAGATACTTTTTTATATTAGCAAAAATTATAATTATAAAGGATAACTACCAATTTACCTTTAGTAATGGCTCATTGTTTTAAAGTCCAATGAGCAGGACTATTCTCCCTTCATTTCTTACTTGATCAAGGTATATCCGTGCTTAGAGAAGTGGACATGGATGATTGTACTTTATTTGGTCTCCACACCATTTTGTTTGATTTGGGTGGTGTGGTAGTGGACTTCGGAGTTTCTTCCTTTTGTTTCCACACCTTTTTGTCTTTTTGAGTAGCGTGGGATCAACCTTTGAAGTTTCTTCTTTTTGTTTAAGGATGTTCTTTTTCTGCTCTGGCCCCTTTTTTTCTTGATGAGGCTATCCATTAGTTGAGGTTGTATCTCAACCTCCTTTATGCCTTGTGGGTTTGGCCCGTATTTGATACGGATCATGGAGCATTGCTCCTGCCTAGGCTGAAAGTCAAACTTTTCTTTTTTGTCAATGATATTGAAGCGGATTTCTCTGGCTCCAACATCAATTTGTGCTCTCGTGGTGTTGAGGAAAGGTCACCCAAGGATGAGGGGTGATTCCTTTGTGGTTTCCATGTCTAGCACCACAAAGTCGACGGGGACGAAGTATCCCTAAATTTTCATTGGGATATCTTTGGCAATCCCTGCCGGATAGCGGACCATGGAATCGGCCAGCTGGAGCATCATCGGCGTTGGTGCTAGGTGCGTGAAGTTCCACTTGTCAAATATGACCTTGGGCATCACACTAACACTAGCCCCTAGGTTGCACAAAGCATGGGCAAATTGCTAGGTCCTGGTTGAGCATGCACCTAGGGTCCTTCTTCTTTTCTGGTAGACAATTGACTATAGCTACGCTACATTCTTCCGTCAGCTTTACGACCTCCGTGGATGGCAATGGTCGCTTATTATTGATGACGTCTTTGATATATTTTGCATAAGAAGTTACATGCAAGATGTCCATAAGGGGGACGCTTACATGTATCTTCTCTATCATCTCAACAAAACGACCGAATTGCTCGTCCATGGCTTGTTTTTTGTTTCTGGCGGGAAATGGTAAATAGCTTGTGTCGATGAAGTCTTGCGATGCCGTTTCCTCTTCTTCTTGATCTTCTTGCATTTTTGTTGATTAAGAAGATCCCTCCTCCTATCGCCCTTGTGTTTTTCCTATTTTATTGTTAGGGTTTGGTGGATCACGAGTGGACTTACCACCCCTCGTGGTCACTGCATTAACTTTTTCAAAAGAATTCTCGGGTTGCCCCGGCATTTTTCCTTCATTATTAATAGGTAAAGCAGCAGCATTTTCAGCTAACTTTGTTTCTATATTAAATCTCAGTTGATTCTTAACAGATGATGATAAACCTTCTATTTTAGAGTTAATGTTCTCAAGCATTTTATCATTATACATCAACTTTTTAGTTAAACTTTCATTTATTTTTGCCTGGTCTAAGACCAGGTCTTTCAAGGTAGGTTGATTTGAATTGAAATTGGAGTTGAAATTCGATTTATCTCCTTGTGGGTAGGATTGATTGTTCCACCCATTATTATTACCTTGTCGGAACCCACTGTTGATGTACGATGCTTCTTCATGGGTCTCGGGGTAGTTGTTTCTTGAGTGTCCGACTTCACCACAGACTTCGCAAGTCATATGCGAGTCCGTGGCCTTGATGGTGCCCTTCATTGCCTCCTTATCGGCAGCACACTCGTCAAGTCTCTTTAACAGCAAGTCCATTTTTGCGGCAAGCATATCTGTCTCCTTCACGGTATGCATGCCTTTTTGTTGTTTTCTTTCCTCCCCCAACTTTGATTGGACACCATCTTTCCTCCTCCAAAACTTCGTTGATGGTGAGAGAAAGAAAGGCTCCTCCAGCAGCAGCATCTATGTGCCCCTTCAACATGGGTGTTAGCCCATCGTAGAAGTTTTGGAGTATAAGCTAGTTTTCTATCCCATGGTGTAGGCATGCCTGGATATAATCCTACAGCCTCTCCCATGCCTTAGGGATAGATTCCATCGAATTCTGCTGGAAGTTTGAAATTTTCCCCCTCAGGGCCTTGGTTTTTCCCATGGGGAAAAATTTCACGAGGAACATCGCAAAACATTTGTCCCACATGTTGACTGCATTCTTTTCCTTATAGAACCACTATTTTTCCTTCCCCATGAGGGAGAAGGGAAATAGACAGAGCCTGATGCTTGCTGGTGCGACATCTTTTATGACGATGGTGTTGCACAACTCAAGGAAGTGTTGGAGGTGCACGTTCATGTCCACGCTAGGCAAACCATAGAACTGGTTTGCCTGCACCATCGTGATTAGGCTAGTCTAGAGCTCAAAGTTTTTGGTGCCCAACGGGCCCAACAGGCACGTTGGCAATAGCAAGGTGGAGTAGATGTGAAGTGACTTGGCCATAGCGGTAGTAGTGGATGGTGCGGGGGTGACTGGTTCAACTAAAGGTGGAGTAGCAGAGGAAGAAGTGGTATGAGACATGTTCTTCCTTAGGAGCGCCTCTGGATTATCGGTGTAATTTTCTGGCAAGACAAAACCAATCATACACTATCATGTTTTCATCCACAACAGGAAGAAAAGAAATAGAGTTAGCCTGCATAAACTATGGCTACCATTACATGCATGTGATCATGATCATGTTCTACTAGATTCTTTTAACCTATACCCTTCCTAGCAACGGTGCTAGAAATGCTTATGGGCATTTCTTAGCGCAATCACCAAGTATGGAGATGGAATCCATTCCTGGCAATGACACTAGAAATGTCTGTTGGTATTTCTTAGCACCATCACTAAGATTTGGATAAATCTTAGCAATGCCGCCAAGAAACACCAACATGATAGTTCTTAACGATTACAGAAATAATATCCGCAAGCGCACGGATCTATCATTGTAGCATTTCACCCGAAAGTATTCAGGGTATCATTATTTATATTTTCCTAAAGGAGGGCAAGGTATGAGAGCCTAGCATGGATATGAACAAGATTACATGCTTGCATAGTAAACCAATAGTCTATGATAGAGGTAAAAATGGTATTTCAAGGATAGTGGACACACATATGGGCCAACCTCAAGGATAAAAGGGAAACAAAGAATAAAAGAATGTTCCTAGGTGGACCAGGCATGTTCTAATATAGCCATGCAAAGAACAGTTAATGATCATACAAATTACATGGTTAGAGCTATGAAAGGATCAAGATGCCCAAGATGGGGGTGAATTGGGCTAATTCTAAATTTTTGAAATAAATAAGCCCTACACTTAGCCCATTTCACCCCTTGTGCCTAGAATATGTTCCTATTGTTTTTCCACACAAAAGTTTTGCACCCTAGCTTCCAATCCTACTCTAGCATGGCAATTCTAGGAATGTAAAGACATAAAATGAATTGCTCAAATGTAAATGCTCAAAGTAAAGAGAGGAAAAGGAACACGGTGATGTTTTCTCGAGATATCAGAGAGTCGCCACTCTCCACTATTCCTCATTGGAGCACCCGCACAAGGGTGTAGCTCCCCCTTGATCCATGCAAGGATCAAGTGCTCTCTACGGGCTTAATCTTTGACACTCCATCATGGTGAATCGCCCAAAACCGCTCACAACATGACTTTGGTCATCTACAAGCTCCGTCGGATGATCACCAATCTCCCAATCACCACCGAGCCACCTCGGTGATGGCGATCACCAAGAGTATCAAGCACAAACTCTCACTTGACCAAGACAAGCCTAATGAGAAAGGTGGATGCACACTTGCTACTCCCTATGCACTAATGAGGTCCTTAATCTTAGATTATCAAATCTCAATCACCCCACTAGGCTCTTGCTCTCTCTTGCACTCCAAAGGTGTTTCTCAGCTGAACAAATGGGCAAGAGACTTCTCATGGACGAGTGGAGTAAGTATTTATACCCCCTCTTTCAAAACATAAAGTTTCAAGGTTGAGTCAGCACTCTGCGGGCTGATCGGACGCTCTGGTCAGGGTGATCGGACGCTCTGGTCAGTTGTGCCCACCATAGTGTTAGAGAGAGCCATTGAGCTCTGACCAGACTCTGACCAGCGTTCGGTCAGCACCCACCGGACGTGTCTGGTCATCAAAAATCCTCTCTGGTACCTTACTAATGTTGACCAGACATAGGCACAATAGCGTCCGATGCTCCTCCACTCAGCGTCCGATAAGTACTAGACAACTACAGTGGATCAAATGAACTGACCAGACTCACCTTCCAGCGTTTGGTCATAATCAGACCAGTGTCTGGTCAGCACCAGTCGACTGCAGTTGATCAAATGAACTAACCGAACTCACCCTGTAGCATCTAGTCACAACCAGACCAGCGTCCAATAAGTCATTTGACCCTCCATTCACTTCCAACTCAAAATCCTATGTGAATAAAGATGACTCCAATTGATCTTAGGGCAATTTCTGAGCTACCTAGTGCTAGGTTTGACAATTGTGCACCACACCTAACCCACTAGACTCATCTAGGTCAAACTACCAGTCCCTACCCCCTTAATAGTATGGCTAAAGGAAAAATAAAGTCCTAAACTACTCTAAGTGTCTCTCCAACACCAAATGACACTTAGAACTAGTCCATCCTTAACCTTGTCGTCCATCCTTTAAAAACTGAAATGATTTCCATCGATAGGGGCATGACAACCATGATTGCCCAATCAATTTCTATTAACATGACCTAACTCAAATTGTCTCTGCAAAACATAAGTTAGTCATAGTAATCTCATGTCATCATTAATCACTAAAACCCAACAAGGGGCCTAGATGCTTTCAATCTCCCCCTTTTTGGTGATTGATGACAACACAACCTCGAGTATGTAAAAGAGATGAGTGAGGTTTTCAACATGCTTGGTTCATATAAGCTTTTGACAATTAGAACAAAGGGGTTAGACATGCTTATATGACCCAAGCCAACATGGTGTACTCAAAAGATATGAATTAAGCATGAGTACATGAAGTAAAGCATATTTGAATCGAAGTAAAATGCGGAAGCAAAGTAAATGCGCATAACCAAGTGACATGACATATATATAATAATGTAGAGAGCACACATGTATATAATGCAATGCATGAAAGTAAACATGAATGCACAAAGTATCACCCACAAAAGACCAAAAGAAACTAATCAAGACCATCTCGCACGCTCCCCCTAGATCTAATAGCTCCCCATAGATCTAACATACTCACTCCTTCTCCCCCTTTGGTATCAAGCACCAAAACCTAAGGGTCGAACGGTGGGATAGGAGCAGAAGAGTCGGGCGCTAAGGTGTGGTGAGAGATCTAAAACTGAGCTGCACCATCCTCTGACCGTGAACTCTAAGCGATCTAACCCTCTGTAGCTAGAAATGAAAGTGAAGCGATCTGGGTCAGCTTAGTAACTAGCGCAGTCTATGACTCTAGAGGTGTCACTATAGGAAGTGGAGCCACATGTGCTACTGTCGCTGTCGCTGAAGCCTCAGGTGTAGGAGTGACTATCTAAGGTGGCTCGGATGATGCAATAGATGATAGAATCATCTCGGTAGTCCTGATAACTAGAGCAACTATGGTAGGGATAGGGACTCGGAACTCTAGAGGTGTAGGATGCCCTATGAGCTCACTAAAGGTAGCGCTGAGACTCCTGGAGATTAGGGTGTCCATCACTAACACTAAAGAACTCTGAGTCAGAGTGAAGCCCATAATAATAGGAGTAAAGTGAGGACCCTAAGTTGTCCCTAGTGAAGCAAACCACTAAGACACCTGCTCCATAGGTGAGGCAAACTAAGGAGCTGGTTGTCTCTGACTCTAAAGCCCACTGGGCTACACAGCTGGAGTCACTAGAGTGGTGGTGGTAGGCTGGCATATCTGAGGTGTAGACTCCTGAGGAGCAACCCCAATAGCAGTGAATACATGATGCATGAAGCTAAGTAACTACTACTGAATCATAAGCTGCTGCTGCTGCATGGCCTGCTGCTGTCGTTGAAACTCATCCTGTCGTGCCTAAACTTGAGCAAGTGCAGCTATGGTCTCCTATGCCTAGCGTGCCTGGTCTTGTCTCATCCACTCAAGTATAGCTAGAAGTGTTGGGTCAATCTGCGGTGGCTATGGTGGATCTGAGCTGGAGCCACTGGCCTCTCTGTCATGTGGTTGAGGAGCCATCTACGGAATTGGCTAATAGTCATCATCTGAGCTATCACTCAGGTCACTCTCGACCTCATCCTCTTGCTATGCATCAAGCTCCTCCTCTGTCGCTGCAATGCCTCTGATGATCTCATCATGCCGAGTTGCTGTCTTTGGTACCTCTGGGCTATGGATTGGCTGGTGAGGTGTCCTCGCACGACTGTGACATAGCATCTGGCTCATGTCATATTGTGGAAACTCAGAAGTAGCACCTATCCCCTCTACCATAGTCTCTAAGGACATGTGTGTAACTGCCTTTTGGAATAGGAAAGTGATCCAATGAGCATAAGGTAGCTGACGGTGACCTTTGAAGCCTCTGCTAGTGTGTCCTCCATCTCTGAAAGCATAACATCCCAAATATCAAAGACAATTTGAGACACCAGGTAATACACTAGCCATAGCTAAATACGAGTCAGGCCCTCATGGTAGCCCATCCTCGGAAGTAGAGTCCTCCTCATGATAGCATTAAGGAGCCGAGCTATAGGTGTTAGGTCACATGGTGTCCTACTTGACTCCTCACCAAATGGCTCTATGAAGCACGGTCTGACAAGATCTGTAGGTGGCACAAGTCCACCATGAGGGCATCTCGGAGGCTCTGTCTGTCCATAGCATACCTCATGAAGGTGAATAGGGGACTCTAGAATCCTCAGTATCTCTCTAACCCTTGAGCTCTAGAACCGGTAGTCATGGCCTCTAAAAGTAAAGTGAATAAACCTATGCCTTAGGTCAATCCAAAGAGAGGAGTAGAACTCACAAACCCATGATGGAACATAGCAACTAGTTTGTCCAAGAAGATCTATCAAGCCTGGCAAATAAGAAAGGTCTGGATGGATTTGCTCACCTACAGCTGCAACCAGAGACTCTATGGAGCAGACCCGCTGAGATCTAAAAGCAATACTACTGTTGAGATAAGCACTATAAAAGTCCTCCTGCAACATAGTGTAGAAGTGCTCTGAGGCACGCTCATCCTGCCTCGGCAAAAACCAATCCTCAAACTATACAAATCATAGCTACTACACCTATCTAGTTGTGTCTGCCCTTAGGTCAAGGTGAACCACTAGAGGTGGACCCTGTGGTCTAGGAGGTGGATGAGAGCCCCGCCTCTATGTCTAAGGCCTTGGTGACACCTGAGTACGTGTATGACTAGAGCATCAAAGCTGTGGCTGAGCTGCCTGCTCTGCCTCCTCAACCTGCTCTCCCTACTAAGTGTCCTTTGTTTGCTCTGCCGACTGTGTCTGCTGCTTAGTCACCCCCTGAGTCTGACTCTCCTTTGCATGAGAAACCTCTAGAGCATCCTCTAAAGAGACACGTCGTCCTCCAAGCATGATAGTCCTAGGTGGACTACCAAGACTAGTCTCAATCCTCTTGATGGTGGCCCTCTGAGCCGATGATGATAGGCCGCCTATACGAATGCCACCACCAGATCCACCTCTCTCTGCATGCTCTACGGCGGCTGCTATTGTGGCTGGCCTCTCTGCCTCAACATCATCTAACTTTCACTTCTTCATTGTAGTCTTTTTTGCCTTTCCTTTTTGTTGAGCAGTCAAGCGAGGCGGAGGCCTTGGATCCTCATCACCGTGACCACCTTTGGCATTCTTGCAATGTGCCATCTCTGAAGTTGATGAAAATCACTGCCACTGAGAGGAAACAACTACCAACTGACACTCGTCAGGCTTGGCCTCAATCCATACTTGCGGGCATGGCCCCGAGTAAAACTGCCACTGTCAAATTAACCACAAGAGCACCGACTCACTGCATGATAGAATAGATAGGAAATATAAATAATCACTATATTCATCTAGAGGTGAGAAATCCTAAGAAGCAAGCAGTAGTTGAGAAATTGGAATCAATAGCTTGCTACTTGATGAAATCCGATGATCTGGTGACCGACAAGCAAAGGAGAGCATCATGGGGCACCACTTGGGATCAGCAAGGTTATGCCTAGGGCTAGGGTTTGGCGATGCAAAGCAGTGTAGTGGCCGAGGGGACACAGTGGTGGGAATCCATTGGCGCTAGGTAGCCGAGGAGATGTGGTGGTGTAGTGGATGGCAGTGCGGGCGAGACACATATAGTGACACGGCAGTGCGACGTAGGTGACGTGGGTGCTTGAGCTATGCGATGGCTGGGGCCATGGCGGCGTGAAGAGAGCAAGGCGACATGGACACTACAGGGTGGGCGTGGTGGAGCTGAGCAGTGCGGTGGCATGGTGCATGGGTGCGGTGGTGGAAGCGCAGGCATGGGTGCCGTGGAGCAGAGTAGTGCGGCGGTGGAGATGTGAGGGCGACGCAGACATGGTGGAGGAGGCGCAGGCATGGGCGCGGTGGTGGAGATGCGAGCAATGCAGGTGCGTGGGCTAGGACACGATGGCGTGATGATAGAGAAACTATTTATGGTGACCCCCACATGATAGAGTAAGGAAAGGAACTATAGATCCACTCGGATTCAACTGACCGGATGACTGGTGGCAATGACCGAACGCTGCCACCCGAAGTTCGGTCAACAACAAAGAGGTCCAAAACCCCTCAAGTCATGACCGGACACGTCTAGTGCCTCATGATCGGACGCTCAACTAAGTCCAGTCGATCCTGACAACTTCTTCCTTGGTTGACCGAACATAGGGCCATCTTCACACCGGACGTTGAAGGAACACTATTTAGCGTCTGGTCACTCCTGTGCATCTATTCACCTCCTATGAACTAACCGGACACTGGAAGTAGAGTCCAGTGCAACGTTCGGTCACCATTTTTCAACAAATCTTCAAAGTTCCTTCACGCTGCCTTTTCCAAATCAAGTCCCAACTTCAATAAGACACAAGTAAACACCAATTAGGACTGATGTGAGAGATCTCTCTGAAGCCCTCAAATTTTTCAAAGTATTTTGCCTTAGGCCATAATTCTTTTTAAGAAAATATGCAACAAAAGGGTTGAGGAGCAACATGTGGATAAACACAGCGGCTGCTCAAAAGATAACCGAAAAGAAATGACAAAGCAACACACATGCACATGGAATGTAATACTTGAAAGTAAGTCAAGTTGCTTGTCAAGATTGATCCAAGGTTAAGCTTCTTCACATGCTTTTCGGTGGTTATCTTAACCATGTTAGACAAGCCCTAAGTGTATTACTAAAATTTAAACATGTTTTATATTACAATGCAATGCAAGGGATAACACAACCTCATTTTTAGTGAAGTTACTAGAGTCAAGCACATTGAGCTCATTTCTCAACCGACAAAATGTAGCCTCATCTAGCGGTTTAGTGAAGATATTCGCCAATTGATCCTCGGTCCTTACACCTTCTAGTGATATATCATTTTTAGCAACATGATCTCTAAGAAAGTGGTGATGGATATCTATGTGCTTGGTGCGAGAGTGTTGAACCAGGTTATTAGCAAGCTTTACCGTGCTCTCATTGTCACACAAGAGAGGTACCTTTTCTAGAACTACACCATAGTCTAGAAGAGTTTGCTTCATGTAAAGAATTTATGCACAACAAGCACCTACGGAAATGCACTCTGCCTCGGCGGTGGACAATGCCACACTATTTTACTTCTTGGAGGTCCAAGACACTAGTGATCTACCAAGCAAATGGCATCCTCCAGATGTGCTTTTTCTATCAATTTTGCAACCGGCATAATCCAAATCGGAATAGCCAACTAGTTGAAATCTAGCTTCTTTGGGATACCAAAGACCAATGCTTGGTGTGTGCTTAAGGTACCTAAGGATTCTTTTAACAGCAACCATATGAGCCTCCTTAGGATTAGCTTGAAATCTAGCACACATACACACACTAAACATGATGTCAGGCCTAGATGCGGTCAAATATAACAAGCTACCAATCATAGAGCGGTAGAGAGTTTGATCAACCGTTTTACCTCCATCATCTAGGTCGAGATGTCCATTGGATGGCATAGGTGTATTTATTGGCTTACATTCATCCATTTTGAACCTCTTGAGAAGGTCCTTGGTATACTTTTCTTGAGAGATGAAAATCCCTTCTCTCATTTGCTTGACTTGAAAACCAAGAAAGAATGTAAGCTCTCCAATCATTGACATCTCAAACTCCTTCAACATCAATTCACCAAACACTTTGCAATACTCTTCATTTGATGAGCCAAATATGATATCATCAACATATACTTAACAAATGAAGATCTCTCCATCAAGCTTCTTGGTGAATAGTGTGGTGTCAACCTTCGCAATGGTGAAGCCCTTCTCATTGAGGAAATCCCAAAGGCGCTCATACCAAGCTCTTGGGGCTTGCTTGAGCCCATATAGCGCATTAGACAACCTATAAACATGATTAGGATATCTAGGGTCTTCAAACTCGGGAGATTGATCAACATAGACTAGTTCATTTATGAAGCCATTTAAAAATGCACTTTTAACATCCATTTGATATAATTTCATTTCATGATGAGATGAATATGCAAGGAGGATACAAATGGCTTCAAGTCTTGCAACCGGTGCAAAGGTCTCTCCAAAATCCAACCCTTTAACTTGAGAGAACCCCTTTGCAACTAGTCTTGCCTTGTTCCTCACAACAATACCTTCATCATCTTGCTTGTTGTGGAACACCCACTTTGTTCTAATGACTCTTGCATCTTGTGATCGCTCTTCAAGTGTCCAAACTTCATTTTGGGTGAAGTTCTTCACCTCTTCATGCATGGAATTTATCCATTCCGGATCTTGAAGAGCTTCTTCTATATTTTTAGGCTCAATGCAAGAAACAAACGAGTGATGTTCAATAAACGAAGTAAGTTTTTGAGAGCGAGTCATTACACCCTTTGAAAGATTCCCTATGATGAGATCTTGTGGATGTGCTTGTAGTAGGGATGAATTTCTTCTATCAACCACTTGAGGGAGAGGTTGTGGAGCATCAACATCTTGAGCTTGTGCCACCATTTGATCATGGGAGACATGAGTATCTTCACTTTCTACTCTCCTATCTTTATCGTCATCTTGTGGTACACTTGATGAAGAGGGTGGATCAATCACTTGTACATCATCTTCATCATCTTTGGGCTTGATGTCTCCAACTAGAATGTTCTTCATGGCCTCTCTCAATGGTTCATCACCTACATCATCAAGATTCTCATGTGCTCCTTTGGAGCCATTAGATTCATTAGATTCCACATCATATGTTTCTTCAACCAAGCCGATGGCATGATAAAATACTCGATATGCTTTGGATTTTGATGAGTAACCAACAAGAAAGCCAATATCACAACGTCTTTGGAACTTCCCTAGGTGTTTTCGCTTCTTGTAGATGTAGTATTTGCAACCAAACACCTGGAAGAATGATACATCCGACCTTTTTCCATTGAGTAACTCATAAAGAGTCTTACCAAGAAACTTTTGAAGAAATAGATGGTTGGATGCATAACATGCGGTGTTGATAGCTTCTGCCCTAGAGCTTCAGGTGTATTGTACTCATCAAGTATTGTTCTTGCAAGGGTGATAAGTGTCTAGTTCTTTCTCTCTACTACACCATTTTGGTGAGGAGTGTATGTTGCGAAGACCTCATGCTTGATCCCAATTTCATCACAATATGCTTCAATGTTTGTGTTGTCAAATTCTTTTCCATTATCACTTCTTATCCTTTTGAGCTTCCCTTCAAATTTATTTTGTGCTCTCTTGGCAAACTTCTTAAAACATGCGGCCACTTCGGTCTTGTCATGAAGGAAGAACACCCAAGTATATCTAGAGTAGTCATCAACTATCATAAGACAATAGAGATTGCCTCCCAAACTCTTGTAAGTTGTAGGTCCAAATAGATCCATGTGTAGAAGCTCTAGTACTCTTGTTGTTGACATGTAAGCTTTGGTTGGATGAGTGTTTGCAACTTGCTTGCCGGCTTGACATGCACTACAAAAAACTTGTCCTTCTCAAATTTCACATCCTTCAAACCTCTCACCAATTCATTCTTCATTAGCTTCTTGAGTGAGCTCATCCCAACATGTGCAAGTCTTCTATGCCATAGTGACCCAAGTGATGTTTTGGTGAATAAGCATGTCTTCAAGTTTGCATCTTTGGAGGTGAAATCCACTAGATATAGGTTGTTGTATCTAAAACCCTTGAATATAACTTGATCATCATCTTTCTTTGACACAACCACTTCTTTCTCGGTAAACAAACATTGAAAGCCAAGATCACACAATTGACCAACGGATAGCAAGTTGAAACTCAATGAAGCAACATATAGCACATTTGATATTGAATGATCATTTGATATTGCAACTTTGCCTAAACCTTAAACTTTGCCCTTTGAATTATCACCAAATATAATCCTTTCTTGACCATATATTTCTTCATCCAGTGAGGTGAACATATGAGGATCATCAGTCATATGTTGAGTGCAACCACTATCAATAACCCAATGACTTCCACCGGTCTTGTAGTTCACCTACACATAAGAGATCAAGCTTGTTGTTTAGGGACCCAAACTTGATGAGGGCCCTTGACTTTCTCAACTAGTGACTTTGCAACCCAAATTTGCTTAGGCCTATTCTTGTTGGGTGGACCTAAAAACTTGACTTTCATCTTTCCACTAGAATCCTTTCTAAGCATATAGTGAGCATTGAAGGCAAAGGGTCTAGCATGCTTGGACAAGGGTTGTGGTGGTGGAGTTTGACACTCATGAGCAAAGTGACCTTCTTGTCCACACTCAAAGCATCTCTTTGGCTTAGGCTTTGACTTGTATTGTTGTTGATGTTGAGCTTTCTTCTCTTGATTTGCCAAGTACCTAATACCACTTCTATCCATCTTCATCATGGTGTTCATGAGCTCACTTTGAAGATATTGACCTCTTATGAACTTGCTCAAACCGGTCTTGAGATGTTCTTTCTTCAACTTGAGCTTCTTGTTTTCTTCTCTAAGTTCATCATGATCTTTCTCAATCTTGAGTCTCTTGTTCTCTTCTTTAAGCATCTCATTCTCAAGAGCCATATCATAATCTTTGTCAAGATTCTCTATCATAATTGTGTTTGTGGTTGATAGCTTTTCAAGATCTTTCTTGAGATTTTCATTCTAATTCTTGAGCTTGACATAATCATCATAGTTGCCGGACTCAACTACTTTCTTGCCTTTGCTACTAGAACCTTGCTCAATGCTCTCAACAATCAAGTCATCACATGATGTAGCTATATCAATCTTAACAACATTGTTAGTAGCATCATGAGGCTCATTGGATAATAACTCATGAGAAAGAACAAGATTGTCATGATTAATCTTGAGATTAGTGTACTCTTCTTTTAGCAAATTGTAACTAGTGATAAGCTCATTATGTATCCCCTCAAGTTTATCATGTTTTTCTGTAAGCTCCTTTTTAGAGATTTTGAGCTCCTTGAGTTTGGATGACACAATTTTATTTTCTTCTCTAAGCTCAACACTAGATTTTTCGGCAATGTCATACTTTGCTAAGAGTGAGTGCTTCTCAAGTTCTAGCTTTTTGTTTTTAACTCTTGTCTTTCTAATGATTTTAGTGTATTGGTTTAGCAACTTGACAAGATCATCATAAGAATGTGATTCAAATTCTTTTTCACTATCACTACCACTTTCATCATTGCTAGCATTATCATCACCACTACTATCATCATCCTTTTGTACCTTTCATTCACCCTTGGCCATAAGGCATAGGTGTGTAGAGGATGATGGCGGTGGTGTCGATGAAGATAGTGAAGAATCAATCACAAGAGCGGCCACCTTCTCCTTCTCATTTTTACTTTCATCATAGGATGAGCCACTTGATGATTCAATGTCCGTGAGCCAATCACCAACAATGTATGCCTTGCCATTCTTCTTCTTGTGAAATTCCTTCTTCTGGTATGTCTTATTCTTCTTCTCCTCCTCATCATCATCATCACTTGAGTCATCTTTCTTTCCCTTGTACTTCTTCTTGTACTTGTCTTTCTTGGGTTTGGGGCATTGATGAGCTAGATGACCAAGTTCTCTACAATTATAGCAATCCATTTTAAAGATGGGCTTCCCTCTACTACTAGTGAAAAAAGTCTTCTTGCCATCAAACTTGACACCATTCTTATTTAGCTTCTTGAGCATCTTGGCCATTCTTCTCACCATGAGAGCAAGACCTGCATAATCAATCTCATCATCACTTGAGCTATCATGATCAACTCTTGTTTTGCCCCTCTTCTCTTAGCTAGCCTTGAATAACAAATCTTTCTTCTTGGTGGAAGAAGAGCCATCTTGTGGAGTGATGTGCATATACATCTCATGTGCATTGGTCTTCCCCAATATTTGAGTTGGTGTAGCAGTGGAAAGATCACCTTGATGAAGCACCATCATAATATGCCCATACTTGTCAATGGGAAGGACACTCAAGATCTTTCTCATAACATCGGATGATTGCATTTGTGTGAGTCCAAGCCCATTGACTTTATCTATAAGAACATTCAAGCGTGAATACATCTCATTGGCACTTTCTCTAGGAAGCATCTCAAATGAATTAAGCTTTTTCATCACAAGGTGATAGCGTTCCTCACAATCACTATTGGTTCCCTCATGGAGCGCACAAATGTTCGACCATAGTGCATGGGCGTCTTTGTGGTTCCGCACATGGTTAAAGACATCCTTATAAAGGCCTCTAAAGAGGGTGTTTCTAGCCTTTGCATTCCACTTCTCATAGTTAACCTCATCGCCTTGAAGGTTGGTGGGATCCTTAGGTTTTGGGAAGCCTTGTGAGGCGGCTCTAAGAACTCCAACATCTAAAGCTTCTAGGTATGCTTCCATATGAATTTTACAATAAGGAAAATCATCTCCCTCAAAGATAGGAGGGGATCCATCCCCGTAGGACATCTTGCTCTAGGCGGTTAAGCCTAATTTAAAGAGCACGAGGCTCTGATACCAATTAAAAGGATCAAGATGTCCAAGAGGGGGATGAATTGGGCTAATTCTAAATTTTTGCAATAAATAAGCCCTACACTTAGCCCATTTCACCCCTTTGCCTAGAATGTGTTCCTATTGTTCTTCCACACAAAAGTTTTAT
Source organism: Miscanthus floridulus (assembly GCF_019320115.1). NCBI lineage: Eukaryota > Viridiplantae > Streptophyta > Magnoliopsida > Poales > Poaceae > Miscanthus > Miscanthus floridulus. The sequence goes on from NC_089582.1 coordinate 57,872,524, forward strand.
ACCCTAGGTTCTAATCCTACTCTAGCATGGCAATTTTAGGAATGTAAAGAAATAAAATGAATTGCTCAAATGTAAATGCTCGGAGTAAAGAGAGGAAAAGAAACACGGTGATGTTTTTCTAAGGTATCTATGAGCTTATTCTTTGACACTCCGTTGTAGTGAATCACCCACAACCGCTCACAATATGACTTGGGTCATCCATAAGCTCCATCGGATGATCACCAATCTCCCAATCACCACCAAGCCATCTAGGTGATGGCAATCACCAAGAGTATCAAGCACAAACTCTCACTTGACCAAGACAAGCCTAATGAGAAAGGTGGATGCACACTTGCTACTCCCTATGCACTAATGAGGTCCCTAATCTTGGATTATCAAATCTCAATCACCCCACTAGGCTCTTGCTCTCCCTTGCACTCCAAAGGTGTTTCTCAGCTGAACAAATGGGTAAGAGACCTCCCATGGACGAGTGGAGTAAGTATTTATACCCCCTCATTCAAAACATAACGTTTGGAGGCTGAGTTAGCACTCTACGGGCTGACCGGATGCTCCGGTCAATTGTGCCCGCCACTATGTCAGAGAGAGCCGTTGAGCTCTGACCGGACTCTGACCAGCGTCCGATCAGCACCCACCGAACGCGTTCGGTCATCAAAAATCCTCTCTGGAACCTTACTGATGTTGATCAGACGCATGCACCCTAGTGTCCGGTGCTCCTCCACTCAGCGTCCGATCAGTACCAGATGACTACAGTGGATCAAATGAACTGACCGGACTCACCTTCCAGCGTCCGGTCATAATCAGACCAGTGTTCGGTCAGTACCAGATGACTACAATTGATCAAATGAACTGATCGGCTCACCCTATAGCGTCCGGTCATAACTAGACCAGCGTTCGGTCAGTCATTTGACCCTCCATTCACTTCCAACTCAAAGTCCTATGTGAATGAAGATGACTCCAATTGATCTTAGGGCTATTCCTAAGCTACCTAGTGCTAGGTTTGACAAGTGTGCACCACACCTAACCCGCTAGACTCAACTAGGTCAAGCTACTAATCCATACCCCCCTTAATAGTACGACCAAAGGAAAAACAAAGTCCTAAACTACTCTAAGTGTCTCTCCAACACCAAAATGACATGTAGAACTAGTCCGTCCTTAACCTTGTTGTCCATCCTTTGAAAACTAAAATGATTTCCATCAATAGGGGCATGACAACCATGATTGCCCAAGTGTAAGATGGACAGAAAGATCTCCGAGCACTGGTCTACCAGCAAGCGCGAGAGACTTTAAAACTCCTACACAATACCCGAACGTAGGGGATTACAAGGGACGGATAGGGCTATCACCACCTGCTGCCTACCCCTCAATCGAGGGTACCATCATATCCAAAGGTTCCCATGCACCCGGGCACTATGCCCATGTACAAAGAAACTAACCATATCCCCCTAGGACTCCAACCCTATGGATCAACAAGCATAGGACATGGACAAACCCGAAGGAACGATGAACTGCCACCTCAACTTAGCTCTACTTCTAATCATACAAGTTATATGAATGATTAAGCATAAAGTTGCACATGTTAAGATCATAGCATAGAAACTATATGCTAGTTCATATGTCATGATTATAACATGAAAACTATACTCTAGTTCTATAGCACAACTATATCAATAATATGAGAGCAAGACTTTGGAAGAAATTCTCATTGTATTCATACCAAGATTTCTCTCTTTTCTCCCAAGGAGCCAAGCCCTCCTTGATAGCTCTTGCTAGCTCCAAATACTACTAAAATATAAAAAGAGTACAAGTGGAGGTGGAGGTGTCGAGCCCAAATGAGGTGTGTGACATGAGAGCACCATCCATCTATTTATACTAGCTACATGTCGGTTTGGCGCGTGGTAAAATAGGAAACCATCCTGTGCCACCTCAGGATGTCGCCATGCAACCGCTAGAGCAAGGTGGGCCCAAGAGGAGGTGTGTGGGGGGGGGGGCGCACCCCTGGTGCGGTGAAAGCTCTAGTTTGGTTTTGGTGAATTGATGAAACTCTAAGTGCTAACCTAGTTTATCAAGTGATCATGAGATAGGTAGCACATTCCAAGTGGTGAAGCAAATAAAGATCATGACATGATGATGGCAATGCCATGGTGATGATCAAGTGCTTGGACTTGAAAAGAAGAAAGAGAAAAACAAAAGGCTCAAGGCAAAGGTATTAGTGGTAGGAGCTATTTTTGTTTTAGTGATCGAGACACTTAGTGAGTGTGATCACATTTAGGATCGATAGCCATACAATTAAGAGGGGTGAAACTCATATCGAAATGCGGTTATTAAAGTGCCACTAGATACTCTAACTCATTGCATATGCATTTAGGATCTAGTGGATTGCTAACACCCTTGAAAATGTTTGTGAAAATATGCTAGCACACATGTGCACAAGGTGATACACTTGGTGGTTTGCACATTTGAGCAAGGGTAAGAAACTTCACCGGCGAAGTGTCCTCCCATAGAGTGTGGACAGTCCGACGGTGCCACCGATGCCCTATATAGAAAAGACAGGATTTCACAGAGTGACCAGACACTAGATGAGTGCATCCGGTCCTGCTGACGTGGCAGTGCACAGAGGAGACAGTGTGTGACCGGACGCTTGGTGAGTCTGGTCGGGCTTGATCGGACGCGTCCGGTCGTGAGTGGAGGCTTACTGGAAATGACCAAACGCTTGAGTCCTGCGTCCGGTCATGATCAAACTGACGCGTCCAGTCGTAGTTGGAACCTTACTGGAAGTGACCGGACGCTGGGGTCCTATGTCCTGTCGTGGCACTGTGCTGGGTTCGCTCATCACTTGACCATTGGGATCGGCCGCTCAGTATTTGATGAGAGAGATGACATGGCAGCCTTCCGTTGACCGGAAGCTAGGGTCCTGCGTCCGGTCGATCTGACCAGCGCGTCCGGTCGCCCTATTTTTCAGCGGACTGAGGAGCCAACGGCTCTATTTCATGGAGGCTTCTATTTAAGCCCCTTGGCCGGGTCTAGCTCACTCTCTTGGCCATTTACATTGACATAGCAACCTTGTGAGCTTAGCCAAAGTCCTCTCACTCATCTCCATCATAGATTCAACATCTTTGTGAGTTTGGGAGAGAATCCAAGTGCATTGCTTGAGTGTTTGCATCTAGAGGCACTTGGTGTTCGTATTTCGCTATGGGATTCGCTTGTTACTCTTGGTGGTTGCCACCACCTAGATGGCTTGGAGCAGCGAGGATCGTCGAGCGAAGGTTGGTGATTGTAAGGGGTTCTTGACCTTTCTCCAGTGGAGAGCCAAAAGGTACTCTAGTGGATTGCTCATGGCTTGTGTGATCCTTATCTTGTGTTGGTTGTGCGGCACTATATTGAGGGTTTGACGTGTGATGCCAATTAGCGCGTGAACCTCCAAATGAGTGAATCACCACAACGAGGACTAGCTTGCCGACAAGCAAGTGAACCTCGGTAAAAATCATTGTGTCATCATTTGATTCCGAGGTGATTAGTTTTCATTGGTATTTATTCTTGTGAATGATTGGTTTATTCCTTGACACGGTAGTATAACTATCTTGCTCTCTCTCTTTACATTACCGCAAATTAGTTGTCAAGCTCTTTAATGTAGCTAGTTGTGAGAGCTTGTTAGTTTGGTTAGTGTGGCTCTTTAGTTAGCCTTTGAGAGCACACTTAGTGTAGTGACATAGCTATTGTGTGAATAGAAACTATATAAACTAGAATTGTGGTAGGTGACTTGCAATTTTAGTAGGCTAGCGCAACACTTGCTTCGCCTCATAATTGTCTAACCGGTTTGTTAAGTGTTATTGTAAAAAATTTTAATAGGCTATTCACCCCCTCTAGCCATTATGACCATTCATGCGGCCGTACCATGGCTAGCCCCGCTGGCCACAGCCTTGCTCTGGTGGGCTGCTGGTTGGGCCTGGGTGCCTCCCACGTCGGTGCTTGGCCTAGTTTTTGCGTATAAGTGGGCCTTTGCTTGCTTCTTTTGGTGTTGGTTCTACATTACACTTCCTGGATTGCGCCTTTTGATCATATTCCCATGTATTTGATGTATATATTATGCATAACACTAAGTGTCCAATACATGTGGAAATATATCAATAGTAAATGCATGTGTCAAAAGTTTACTTATTTCTCCTGTTTTGGATATTATTTGGCGGTCGGATATGGTCGTTAAGGACTGCCAACACCAGCGTCGAGCTCCGCAACGACGAGGCTCCATTCGTTCAAGCAGCAATGTGACATTGCGCTGAAACGCATATTGCAAGCGTATATTTCAAGTGTTTGAGATATTTCGCAGGTATATTACAAGTGTTTCATGCATATGTTGTAAAAGTAGATCGAGATGTTGCACATGATGCAATGGTTGTACACATATGTTGCAAGCATCTATTCCCAATATTTTATTTGTTTTTCCAGACGTAAAGTGCAAGTGTGTTTATTTAAATGTTGCATATGTTTCACACATATGTTGCAAGTATTTTATCTGGATGTTGCGTATGTTTTACAATGATTTTCAAGTGTTTTTCATATGTTACAAAGTATTTCAGATACATGTTTAGTGTTTTATCTATCCTTAGACATATGTTGCAAGGGTATTACATCTTTATTCTCATTTTCTGTTGCCTTGTCTCGATGTCTCCTTCTTCCAGCACTGGTTAGGCATTGGCCATCTTCTCCTTCTCTTTCTTGATGTGGGTGACGTTCCGGGCGGCGCGGACGGCTGTAGACACGGCTGTATGCACGTCCCCTCCGTCTGCAGCCCCCCTAATAAAAACATGTGCACCGGGCTTAATTGTCTATTCTCGTAAAAATCAATTTTAAACCCAACCACAGGGGTATTCTCGGCAATTCGAACACAACCTGATCCTTGGCAATGAAGATACGATATTCTCCTGCACATGATGCCAAAAAGATTTATAGTGCACCACACGTCCACACCCAAAGCGGAACAACCTCAAAACCTCCGTTAGGATAAAATGATCCAATGATCCATACCCCTCCATTCGTCTGTCTCGCCGCCTCCGCCTCCCGTCCTGCCATCGCGCCGCCAGTCCTCTGAAGCATGTAATCTCTTCCTCGTCCTTCGACCTCCAGCCTCCTGATGAATTTGTTGTTTTGATTCGTCTTGTTTGCATTAGTATCTTCGCTTTGTTCCTCCATTTCTTGACAATTATCTGTATTCGTTCAATGTTGCCCAGGGACGGTAGCGGCAGCAGCGGTGGAACGAACAGCGGCAGCGGCGGCGATGGTGCCGGGTGGCTGCGACCTATGGACGCGGAGCAGCTGCGGGAGTGCGGCCACCGGATGGTAGATTTCGTCGCCGACTATTACAAATCCATCGAGACCTTCCCCGTCCTCAGCCAAGTGCAGGCACGTACGCCACCCCCTATACCCTCCTGTCCCCTAATCTGAATATATACAACCTGCTGCTTGATATATATATATATATATAGTGTGCTGAATTGAATGGGTCTCTGTCAAGTGTCAACCCGCCTGCCTGTCTGCGTTTGCCCATTTTTTTTTAGGGTCAACGGGGGGAAAGGCTCCCCACCTGAGTTTAATTTCATTGATCTAGGTCCAGAATGGACCCATCATGGTTCGAGCTTTATAACCTTTACATCATCATTTGTATTAGGCTACATGTTTGACAACAGAAGGTTACACCAGGCATCAGCGATCACTTTGTCTCTGTTTGGCAGTCTGGCCTTCCACAGTTTGGCGTCGTTGTGGATGAGATGAAACATTTATTGATGTGTGAGTGCCTCATTTTTTAAAATGATCCCATTCCGACGTTCCCACAAGTTCTAGTAACAGTGTAACACAGGGCGACGAAAGTGTTGAAGTGCTTACTTGGGAAGTTGTTTGGACATGTCAAGTTGAATTCCCAATTTCACCCAGAATTCTTCAGCAAAGCGTCAGCCAAAGACTACGTGCGTACTTGTTTTGTCACCTAGATTGCATATTTCACAAACGGCCGAGTCGACGATAGTTTTCCTGAACAGAATTGTTCTACACTGAATTCTGCCATGCACGAGCAACCAAACGAAGAATTGAACTCGTGGAGGAGCATGACTATTCCAGATGAACTTGGCAGCAGGGTGTGGTGGCGCATTCCTGGACTGCAGAAGACGATAAAGGCTGCCGGAGTCAAGTTTCCCTTGGCCGAGGCAAAAGGGTCCCCGGCGTTTGTCTCTGGTGTCACTGAGTGTTGTCTGAATGGCAATCTGCTGCAGCTGGCTGAACTCAGAAGTATCCTGGTTTGAAAGGCGCGGCACAAACAGGTTCAAGTCAAGTGTGCCTGAGGCACAAACCTGTTCCACAGAGACATTTTTGCGGGTGCAGTGACTGTGTATGACTGTGTATTGCCGGAAAACGCTCATCATGAGTGTCCTCATTGTGCCGTCCCCAACATCCACCATGGTTATTGCCTGGTAGAGAGGAAGCGATGATCGGAGGACGTTCCAATGTTCACCAAACAAATCCCCCTCAAGTAGCATGTCTCTGCATTTGTCTCTGGTGTCTCTGCGTTTGTCCATTGTTCCATTGTGCCATTGTAGGGTAGTATCATTATGCATTGTTGTTCTATTATTACATCCACCACTTAGAATTCGGATGGTTACCTTAAAAATCTCCTATGTCATGGTTTCAAACAAGTCACCGATGCGCATGTGGCAAATAAATGAGGAGCCTATGCTCGTGACATACATATGCTAACTCACTCAGATAAAAGGATAATACTCGATATTTTAAACATGAAGCATCACTCTGTCCATAATAGGAGTATTCTGTTAAAATATATTTATCATTTATTCATTTTTCAGAAAAGGAATATGCAGTAATTTATTTTTTATGCAAGGTAAGAGTTTAGTGCAGCAACAGATACCTCGTTAAAAATCATGAAATGGTGAAACTTCCAATAATTATTGACCGGCGAATTTGTTTGCAGCCAGGATATCTAAAGGAACTTTTACCGGATACTGCTCCCAGCAAACCCGATACATTGGAGGCCCTTTTTGATGGTAATAATGTTTCCTTCTGCTCCACTTTCAAGTAACATTATAATTCACACTTTCCATATTCTGCACCAAGCAAACTATTATGGCTAAGCATAGAGCCAGAACCCTTTACTTCGTCTATTCTGAATTTCTGATTTATGATAAATGCTATATAATATGCACAGATATACGAGAGAAGATAGTACCCGGAGTTACACATTGGCAAAGTCCAAATTACTTCGCTTATTATCCTTCCAATAGCAGCACTGCTGGCTTCCTTGGGGAGATGCTTAGTGCAGCCTTTAACATAGTCGGGTTCAGTTGGATAACCTCTCCTGCTGCAACTGAGCTAGAGGTTATTGTCTTGGATTGGTTTGCCAAAATGCTTAGGCTCCCAAGTCAGTTCCTGTCAACTGGTAAGTATTCAATAACATTTGGTTTCAATGATGCATGCTATTTGAATTGCTCATCTCAACACAAAATATTAGTTGGTTCTCTTTTTAGTATTGTATATCACCTCCTTATTAAATTATACCTCAGCTTTCAAAATTAAAGAACTAAATTAAATGTGTTAGTTGAGAAACTAAGAGCGTTGTGGGTTAGGGTGATTTTTTTAGATAAAGGAAGGTTTTATTAATTTTCAAGAACATTAAATCGAGGTGATACAAAGTCTTAAACAGGGTGATATAATATATTTAAGTTACATATGCGATATGAAAACTAATACATACTAATATTTTGTCTGGTATATAATATCCATCTTCTGAATAGCAAAAGCCTGAATATTTATGTTGCTTGCTCTAATCAGGCATTCAGTGTTACTTTTGTTGTTTCCGTCTTTGCAGCACTTGGTGGAGGTGTAATCCAGGGCACTGCCAGTGAAGCAGTTCTTGTTGTCCTTTTGGCTGCACGAGACAGGACTTTAAGGAAGCATGGGAAGACGTCCCTTGAAAAACTAGTAGTTTATGCATCAGATCAGACACATTCTGCTCTCCAAAAGGCATGCCAGGTATTTGAGTGTCACTTGTGAATAAAATAAATAGGTACTCTCTATTGGAAAATTTCTGATTATATGTTGTACGCTGCACACATTGTGTTAAATGAAGGGGACTATCGACCATGTATAGTTTAAACTTTTTTTTTTGAAACAATGGCAGAAGCTCTGTCTTTCAATTAAAACGAATGAAGTTTATATACAAGTAAAGGTAACCAAGCGTCGTGCCAAACACTGCGAAAGGTTAGCCCACCCACGCAACGCGGCAGCGTACACACTACCATGAGTCATCGTTGCCGAGTGTGGTTGCAAAGCAGCCAGTAGCTCTGACTTCCCATGGCAAAACACCGATGACCCATCCTAAAATGTCAGACCAACGGGCCCGAAGCAGGAGGCTGTGACAGGTCATTGTTGCCGAGCTCAACGGCTCCCCGAAGAGCAGCTCCGACTTCCTGCCTTGATCCCACGCCCCGCCCGCGGCGATTGCCGACCCTCTAAAGCTGAACCCCAGCCGTCGGAGAAGGAGGGTTCGACCCGCGTCATCATTGCCTAGCTACATCCCCTGATGCAGCGGCTCCGACTTCCCGATGCAGAACTCGCTGTCTTGCGTCAACCAGGCGCCGAAGAGGCAGAGCACATCCGCCGAAGGAGACATCACGGCCGAGAGGAATTTCCACAGCGACGCCTTCAGGAAGGGTACGACGCAGATAGTGCCGCCGTCGCTTGTCTAGGAATGGACCGGGTTTCCACCCGTGGAAGACATGGCTGGGGGCACGAGAACACGATGCCCCCAACAAGGAAAACGGCCCCCACAGGCGTCGCCGTCGCCAAGGCTTTCACCCGAGGTGCCCCTAGCACAAACGTCGAGCCAAGATGCCGTACCGTAGCCTGCCGTCACCGCCATCCTGCAGAAGCCCCACTAGAGGGGCATCGACGCGCCGGCTGCACACAACAGCCGCACAGCTATGTCGGTCACCACCCCCTCCGACCGGGCAACATGCAGAGGTGGACTTACCCTGCCACGCGCGTCACCCTGCCGCACGCCGAAGCTGTCGCTAGCTGTCGTCACCGGCACAAGCACCCACCGTTGACGCTGCCGACCTCCGCCAGCCACCGACAGGCGCATGCCCCACCTCGGGCGCCACCCCTGCCCTCGGGGCACCGGATCTGGCCATCAGGGCGCCAGACCCAGTGACCCCGGCTGGTGCCGCCGCCTCCACGCCAAGGCCAAGGAGGAAAGGGGGAAGCGGAGGAGGAAGAAAGGGCCCCTGCCACCGCCCGGCGCCTGCACGGGCACTGGTCATCGCCGTAGCCACAACAGGCGGCCCCATCGAGCCCCACGCGGCTCGCGCGAGGGCACGCCCCGCCGCCCCGCTACTGCACACGCCGTCACCAAGCGCGAGGAAGAGGAAGAGACCCGGCCCTGGGTGACGCAGCCGCCACCGCGGGCGTCGAACCCGCGGATCCGCGGCCTTGGACAGGAGCCGACGCCGCCGCCCAGCGCCCGCCCAGGCGAGGCCCGTCGGAGATCCACGCGAATCTGGCCGTCGGACCACCGAATCCGGACGCCGAAGCAAGGAGGCTGCCCCAGACAGCCGCTGGAGACCCCGGCAGCACCACCTGCCCCAGCGACCACGCCAAGCCCCAGGACGCGAGCTCGTCCCCGACCGTCGTAGCTTCCACCACGAAGAAGAGCCTCGCCGCCGCCCTCACGGCAAGCTGCACGGCCATGCCGGCGGCCTACTCTGGCGACGGCGCGGCTGGGGAGAGGGAGGGAAGGAAGAGAGGTGGCTAGGGTTTGGGTCACCTCCTGTGTCACCTGCGTGGGGGCGACGTGGGGGCTGAAACGGGGAGGTTTCTATGCTCTAATCAAAAGGTATAGTTTAAACTTCTTTTCTGCTTTTTGAGCTGACATGCTTCTGATTATAGATTGCTGGGATTTTCCCAGAGAATGTGAGATTGGTGAAGGCTGATTGCGATAAAAACTATGCCGTTGCACCTCTAGCCATTAGTGACGCCATTGCCACAGACTTGTCATCTGGTTTAATACCATTTTTCATCTGTGCAACAGTAAGTAATAAGCACCACTTTCTTCATATGCAAACTTCCTAGAGTAGACCTTGAAATACATTTTTGTGGGTTTGATCATTGCCATTTAACTTGAGTTACATTTGTATAATTACTCAAAATTCACATTCAGATATTATATCAAGATTCAGTTAATCTTATTAATCATGTTTGCCATTTAACTCAATCTTGTCTTCAACAATAAATTTTTGTTGCTTTTTTTGGGCATGGTTCAGGCTAGGCAAATTGAAATCCTTTTGTAATGCTATAAAACATTCTTTTACTAGATTGCTGCTGTTGAGATCCAATGCAAAATGAAATAATGGTTATGTCTTTTAGATTTGAAATTTATAGATTCAAATGGTGTTGAAATTAACTACTAAATCCGTTCCAAATTATAGTTCGTTTGACTTTTTCGACCCCAAATTTGACCACTCGTCTTATTCAAAAATTTATGCAAAATATCACTTCTTATGTTGTGGCTTGCTTTATTAACAAAAGTTCTTCAAGAATGACTTAAATTTAACTATGTTTGCACAAATTTTTTAAATAAGACGAGTGGTCAAACTTGGGGTCAAAAAAGTCAAACGAACTATAATTTGGAATGAAGGGAGTATTTACTAGTTAGTATTAAATTATTTTCACTTTGACTCGCTCATGGATGATGGCACATCCATGACTCATGTAAATAAAAAAATGGAAGAGTTATCTTTTGGTTCATTACGTATTGGTATTTGCTTTTGATTTACTCAAAATCTTGCTTACTGCCATGTTATAATGTTCTTTTCCAATGGATATGAAGTATACTTATATGTAACTTGCAAACCACAGCTTGTGTTTTCTCCAAATGAAGCCAACATTCTATTCTAGAATGTTTTTTTAATACACTAACACACCTAATGCAGGTAGGCACCACATCTTCATCAGCTGTGGATCCATTGCCTGAGCTAGGACAAATAGCAAAGGTGGATATAGTTATGACATGACTTATGAATTACTCCTGATAATAAGAGATTTTTGTGGACTGACTTATATAATGGGCTCATTTAATCTGTTTGTGTTTACTGTTTGCTTTTTCCATTTCTTTTCTTTATATTGGCACAAAGATATTTTTTTAATTTATAATTTTCTTTGTCAGGCCCTGTTAGAAATCATAAATATTGATGCATGTTGTTTGCTTTGAAACACCACAAGAACCAGTATTCTATCTGTTCTTGATTAACATGTTTCTTTAAAAGGAAATTAGTCTTCATAAAAAGCATGCTTAAATTTTGAGTTCTAAATTCGTACTGACTTTCGAGTAATATTTGTGTCAGTTTGCCTAGCAACAGCCCTGCTTGTCTCGCTTTCACTGGGCACCAGTACTGTATTATTGTCCATTGTCCAGGATATTTCACTGAAATTTTGGTCTCCACAATGCCGTTAGTTCCATATTCAGAACAGGACTGTGCAATTTCTATATTTGAATGAACACATCAGTTTTATTTGGTATGTAATATAGAATTCCGCTAAACATTTTTATTTACTAATTCTTTTAGGCCAATAACATGTGGCTCCATATTGATGCTGCCTATGCGGGAAGCGCCTGCATATGCCCAGAATATCGACATTACCTAAATGGAGTGGGAGAAGCTGATTCATTTAATATGAACGCACATAAGTGGTTCCTCACAAACTTTGATTGTTCCTTACTATGGGTGAAGGTAGGCCATGTGATGAAACCAACAACCATATTATGTTTTCTCCTATTACTACATCATTGAGCTAAATAATTATGTCTAATTTTCTCCTTAAACAACAACAAAATTGCAGGTAATTTACTTGGTAGTCCTTTTTTATTTATTCTTCTCCCAAGTGTTTTATTGTGATTAATTGGCTAATCCTAACGTGCAAATTGATGTTATGCGCAACAGGACAGAAGTTATCTCATACAATCATTGTCTACAAATCCAGAGTTTCTCAAGAATAAGGTTAAATTATATCCCTTTATATGTTAGTGTTTTATTGATTTTACTTTTACATCTTTATTAAATGGAATTTATATATATATTTCCAGAGGTTTAGATAGTGAATAACAAAAATATGCTGATCACACATCCAAACAAAGTGGTGTAACTTGAAATATACAAGTTTTGCTCTATGACTAAATGTAATGTTACAGTAGTCAAGGGATTAGTTCATAACACTATTAAAAACTTGGCTAACCGAGGAGGAACTAGGTGCTAGGTGGTTTCTCTTTCTCTTTAATTAAAGGGCTATCGTGCTTTTACCCTTGTTTTGAAGTTGTTGGGGGTACATAACCAGGGTACCCCTAGGCACGCCTAACCAACCGCTTAGGGCAGCCCAGCCGGTCACGGCCCAGCTCCCGCGGCCCGCCTCGATCACTCCTCCCCCCGAACTGTATGATATACGGCCTGCCTCGACCACTCCCGTCTCTCGACCATGAATTGCGCAGCCACCTCGACCACCTCTGGCCTTGGCCGCTAGGGAAGGACAGAAGGTGGGTGGAACATTAAATGCACCTGCCCTGACGGGACGCGCATGCCCCATGCGCACTCCTCCGGGTATAGAGAAGGACGACCACCTTTCAGACCCCAGGGTCCTAGGGCAGAGCGTCACCCCTCGGGCCACCCTCAGATGGACAAGACTACTCCATGGCTCGGACACGTCACAACACGTGGCTTAGCTCCACCTAGACCCTGCCTGACTCGATGGATGGGCGTACAGCCATACCCACTATGGGTATGGGGCACATGACTGAGAGTCAACTCCCACCAAACCAGCCGGATCCAAGGACCCCCGACCCGACCACGGAGGGTCGGGGCAACGCTACCACGACAAGAGGGTAGGCAGCCCACAAAGGACAGCCACAATAGTGCCACGACACCTCCCCGGGATAATGGGAGCTAGGATGGAGTCCATGACTCGCACAGTGCTCACACGCTGCACAGGATAGTTGGTGAACAACCACGACCCGCACAGTGCCGTCATGACACCCCATGATCGGCATAGTGCCGCCATGGCGCACCATGCCTTGGAGTGAGGGGCAAGAACACGGCGACTATACTCGGACGTATCTACAGGAGCAAGGACAAGACATGGATGGCCCACCGACCAAGCTGACCAACTTCTCCCTCCCATCGGGCTCCCAACCTAAGCCACTCAGGTCGGGAGAACCCCATCTCATCTCAATTGTCACCCGGCCCCCAAGCCTATATAAGGGGAGCCGGGCCTTCATTCAGAATGATCGAATCCTCCTAGCTCGAACTCTTTCTCTCTGTAGAACCCTAGCTTATGAACCCCCCATTGTAAGCCTTCGGAGCACTCGGAGCACTTGAACCGAGGAACACGAACTCACATATCTCCAAGACTAGACGTAGGGCCTCGTCACGAACCAGTATAACTTTTTGTGTCTTGAGCGCCACCATCGACTCTCTTGAGCAGCGCAGCGCTAAATTTACTGGTCGGTCCACAAAACACCGACAGAAGTCTAATTGTGATTTCGCACCTGCTTTTTCAAATGAAGGCAAAGTTTACCCCTATACTGTTTAGAGGAGTTAATGGTGTCAACTTACCTAAAAAACTAGTTTTCCCATGTGAATTTTTGCATAGGTTTTTGACTACTCTTTGATTTTAACTTCTATTTTGACATCAAACATTTGGACAACATTTTAAAAAATTCATGGCAAAATTTGCAAATATTTCAAATCTAAGCAAAGTTTAACAAGTTGCACATGCTTAATCAACCATCTGCAGAAGCTAGGAGGGTTAGGATAAGGTTTTGGGTTAGTACCATCTTTTATTTTTCTTTTGAATTGCAATAATGTTTTGGAAGGAAATTTGTCAAAAACAATCTCATTCATTGTTAGTCATATTGTCCAACAAATGGTTGCACCTCCTATATCAACAACAAAGCTTTATTTGAGCTCCTCCCCTGTTTGTACCACCTATGGAAAAGGTCGTGAACATCTTTCGGAGGTTGTAAGCCTAAAACCAAGTAAACAGCACGCCAAAGGAATTTAGTATAAATGCAATAAAAGGAGTGGTGATGAATTGTTCCGTTCTTGTAACAGACATACACAGCTTGCTGCCATTCCAGTTTATTACAGCTAGCTAGCATGTAAGAGTCGTGTTGGGGGAGGGGGTTGGTGGCTGTGGAGGAGGGGGCTGACGGCTAGGGTTGGCGGCGTGGGAGGGAGAGGTGCTGTAGGGAGAGGGGGCGGCAGGCGCAGGGAGAGAGGGAGAGGGGTAGGGAAGGAGCAGTCGCTCTTCTGTTGCTTAGTTTGATTGATTACATGCCCCTAGTATTTATAGTCCCTATCGGACTTGCTCCAAGCAACCTATAGGAGATCCTTATAGATTGGATTCTTCCTTTCATACTATCCAAACTCTAATACCATAACTAACCAAACTCTAACCAACTTGATATGGTAACTCGAGGTGATGACGGCGGGAGCGATGGCGCCCTCCCCCTAGGGCGCGCTGGCGGCGCCCGGCACCCCTCCTTGGGCCTCCCTTGGCCGTTTGCTCGAGGTTGGGGGCCCCCATCAGACGTATGACATAGCATCTCCTAATCAGAGATGCTATAAGGAATATGTTTAGGAGAGTTTAAGGCCAAACTAATTTTGAAATTCTGAGACATGTTTTGCTTCTTTTGAAGGGGAATTTGGTCTATAATGATAATGTTGGTAATGCAAAAAAAATCTTCCGAACTTATTCAAATTGACAAACAATCTAAATGCATATTTTGAACAGAATAGATGGATTGGATTTCATAAATAGTAATGAGATAGGATGCACTGCAGTTTAATAAAAAGGGCTCCCATGTAAAAGCACTTCACTCTAAAGAGATTTCATTGAGAAGTCATTATTATTTTCTTGTGAATTTATGATTTGCTTGGTGCCAATATTTATTACCAATTACAGGCTTCCCAAGAAAATTCTGTCTTTGATTTCAAAGACTGGCAAATTCCACTTGGACGGCGTTTTAGGTGAATTTCGCCACACAAGACAACTCGATCTATTACCATTTTTCATATGCATTATTAGTTCCTTATGTTTTTACTATCTCATTGTTTCAATATCTTTCTGGAAATAGGAATGCAACCTTGCTTCCATTAGTTATTTGGTCATGTGATGAGTAGCATGTTTTTTTTTTATTTTTTTCTGCTCCCTATACCATTGATTGAATTGATATCCCTGACTATTGTGAAATTGTAAAATAAATTGAACTCCTTTTGGTTTGAAATAAGTGATGCTTTGATGTTGTCTTGACTCAGTAGTCCAAATGTTGACTCCAAAATACATTTTGTATATTGGGTTTGAATGTTTGAAAGTGATGTGAGCAGATTTGTCTTGAATAGTTTCATAAAAGCATACATTTGCTATATTTTATACACATATTGCAATAAAAGTAGTAGTCAAAGTGGCACCCTCAAAACATCACTGCTTTGTGATTAGAACTTAGAAGCCCTTCAGCCATGCACAGTCAATTTGCACCTTTATAGAGCATTTCCAACCAATAATATTAGTCAATCAAAAAGAAATTTCTTCATATTTTGTTCAGTTTATAAGTCAATTCTTAATAATCTTTCCCCTTCCCACAGCATCCAAAATATCTCACAAATCATATATTCTACTTAACCCAACATATGTAAATATCGAACATATTCCCATCCTTAATGCAGTGTTTCTGACTCCATGCAATTCTTTCAGATACTATATATTGTGTCAAAATGTATAAATTTCTCTTAGCAATTGGTGCTTCCATTTCAGATCACTTAAGTTATGGATGGTCTTGAGGCTTTATGGCGTGGATAACCTTCAAAGCCACATCAGAAAGCATATAGAGTTAGCCAAACATTTCGAACAACTTGTGATCTCTGATTCAAGATTCGAGGTAAAATGAATAAGAAACCAGCTAACTTCTTTTTTGTACTAGTAAACTC
The DNA here is from genome assembly GCF_019320115.1 of Miscanthus floridulus. NCBI lineage: Eukaryota > Viridiplantae > Streptophyta > Magnoliopsida > Poales > Poaceae > Miscanthus > Miscanthus floridulus. The sequence goes on from NC_089582.1 coordinate 57,888,555, forward strand.
ATCAGAAAGCACAATATATTTTCTTCTCTACCATAACTTGATATATGCCCAATTCATTATAACAATTTAGGTAGTGACTCCAAGGACCTTTTCACTTGTTTGTTTCTGCCTTGTGCCCCTGGCATCTAACCAAGATAATGGTCGCAAATTGAACTATGACCTAATGGATGCCGCTAACTCAAGTGGGAAGATCTTCATATCACATACTGTGGGTCTCTAGGAAATCCTTCTGTACTGTTTGTACTCACAAAATGTTTTATCCACTGATAGTGCTTTGATTTCTCCCTTGTGTGAACAGATTCTTTCGGGCAAGTTTGTCTTGCGATTTGCAGTTGGAGCGCCTCTTACAGAGGAGCAACACATCAATGCTGCTTGGAAGATTCTACAAGATTTGGCGACCAAACAGCTATTAGGAAGTCCATAGATTAATTAGAAATATTGTGTAGATCAGTTATTTGCCTCTCTAACAGTCTGACTTCCAATCATACAACGCGTGCCTGCATATGTTTGTTGCCTAAACATGCGTGATGCACTCGATTGGAAGCAGATTTGGAGGTCTTCATTGTTATGAAATGCAACCCAATCTATTGCAATAGCTAAACGACCAAATATGATGACGGGCCAAATTTGTTCATGGAGCAGTGTTGGGTTCCAGATTCGGCACAATACCCAGCATTCACACAAATTACTAGACAACTTTGCTCTATGTCAGCTATAGCAAATCAGGCAAAGGCAACCAAATAAGATACTACACCTTTGGATTTCATTATACTCCATCGGTTTTATAGTCCCTATCGGACATGCTCCAAGCAACCTATGGGAGATCCTTATAGATTGGATTCTCCCTTCCATACTATCCAAACTCTAATGCCATAACTAACCAAACTCTAACCAACTTGATATGGTAACTCGAGGTGATGATGTCGGGAGCGACGGTGCCCGCCCCCTAGGGCATGCGCAGCCCCTAGGGCGCGCTGGCGGTGCACGGCGCCCCTCCTTAGGCCTCCCTTGGCCCATTTGCTCGAGGTTAGGGGGCATCATACGTATGACACCACCCCCCTTCTCCACTCAGCGCGTCCTCGTGCTGAAGTAGGGTCCAGTCGTTGATGCCATCAGGCGGAAAAGCTTGCCCATGAAGGATGGCCTCGATGCAGCCAAGCATGTGGCCATAGACGGGGTAGGCGATGATGATGTTCTCCCATGTGCGCATTGGTGAAATCTTGAAGCAGTAGAGGAGGTTCATAATGTAGCTGTAGAAGTAGAGGTGCACGTCTATGTTCATGCTGGCTCGTGTCGCCTGATGAGCCACGATAAGTAGGGGTCGCGGGATTGCTGCTCCGAAGGCGAAGTGCAGCATTTGTCTAAGGGATTAGCCTAGTGCTTACCCAATGTATCTAGTTTACCTACTTAAGCTATTTACCATTCACTGTCTTAGATAGTTACTGTTTATTGTCTAGCTATTTTTAGATGCCTTAGCATCCTAGGTAGCATCTACTTTATGCAGTTAGCATATGCTGTAGTAGGTGAAGCACCTTCTTGTATCCCAAGTTTGCTACTTCTATATAATGCAATCAAGCGGCCTAAGTGCCAAACTGCCCTCTGGCAGGAAATATTCCACTTGTCTAGTTACTTAGTTGCAACAATTGGTATCAGAGCTTGGTTAGGAGAGAGCAAAGACTATGTCCTCCTCCACCAAGCGCGCCCTACGAGCAGCTGCCGCCACTGCCAACGCCAACAACGGCAGAGGAGCGGTGATCATCCCTGGCCCAGACGCTGATCGTGCTCAGCACCTGGCCATGACAGAGGCCATAGCGGCACAGGCGATCGAGGTGACCAGGCAGGCAGTGGCCAACATGGTTGTCGTGTTACATGCGGACTTGGAGCAGTAGCCTAGGGAGCCGTCGTGGAGCCCGGTGCTCTGCCAGATCACCTCATCGTCACTAGAGCGCCATCGTGGGTCACCTACGGCTGTCCAGACGGTGTACAAGGACTACGACACAGGGACACCATGGCCGATGCTGACCAAGACCAACTACCACAAGTGGAGCCTACTCTTGAAGGTGAAGATGAAGGCGCACCAGCTCTGGGACGCCATCGAGTATGGCGACCACCCGTACCACAATGATTGGCGCATGTGCGAGGCCATCATCGCCGAAGTACCATAGGAGATGGGTGCGCTGCTTGAGGACAAGGAGTCAGCCAAGGAGGCATGGGACTCTATTGTCGCGGCATGCATCGGCGTCGACCGCATTCGTTGTGCCACGCTGCAGTGACTGCGCAAGGAGTGGGAGAACCTCGCCTTCCATCTCGGTGAGAAGGTCAAGGATTTTGCCCTTCACCTCTTCGTGCTGAAGTAGCAGATGGCCCGCCACGGCGATAAGGATCTCACGGAGGAGTGGGCAGTAGAGAAGCTTCTTCATGTGGCACCAAAGAAGTATGCCCAGCTAAAGATCATGATCGAGACCCTCCTCGACTTCTAGGACCTTACCATCGAGGAGGTCACCGAAAGGCTGAAGATGGTGGACAATCTCGAGGAAGAACCTTCGATCGAGCCCATCTCCGTTGGTGGGAAGCTCATGTACATTGAGGAGCAATGGCTTGCTCAGTAGAAGGAGAAGAAGGGAGGAGATAGCTCTGGCTCGTCCAGCTCATCTAAGGACCTTCGCCGATGTCCTCACGGCAGCAGGAAGCAGAAGGCCAAGGGCGAGCATGGCGACCATGGCGGCGATGGGCAAGGGGAGAAGGCTGGTGCCACCGTTGGCAAACACAAGGCGAACTACAATGACACCTGCCTCAACTACCACCATGACGGGCACTAGGCGAAGGATTGTCCTCATCCTTGACACAAGTGTGGCGACGCAGCATATCTCACGGAGGCAGATGATGATGACATGGCTCTGTTCCTCGCCCATAGCTTCCTAGAGCTAGAAACAAAGAAGGACGTCCTATGCTCCAAGGTCGACGCCACCCTCAACATCGATGAGCCTAGAGCCCATGTGTTTCATAACACCGGCTCCGCATGAGGACAAGATAGATGGCTGGTACCTCGATAGTGGTGCCACCCACCACATGATCGTCCGTCGTGAGCTCTTCTCTAACCTTGGCACTTCTATTCGTGGTTCAGTGCGGTTTAGTGACGCGTCAAAGGTGGAGATCCAAGGCATTGGCTCGATCATGTTCCAAGCCAAGATTGGTGAGCACCGAGTCCTTCATGGCGTCTACTTCATCTCGGTGCTGCGTGTTGGTGTTTTGAGTTACCACCGATGAGTAAATTTCTAAAATTGCGCGTCTGGCTCGGATGGTGTGCTTAGAGGACATGTGGTTTATACTAGTTTAGGCAAAGTCCCTACGTCCAGTTCATCACTGCTGCTCATGTTACTAGCACTGAAAGTTTATAGTAGGCGTTACAAACAGGTGAGAGAGGGAAAGGATCTCAAGTCTCTGGTGGAAAGAATGAATGGGTGCTGAGAGCTCAACTGCTACTCAGCCGAGTGTTCATGTAGTGCTCTTGTGTTGATCTAGATCAGATCTCGATGGGTCAATCCCCTCCATGGGGCGCCCTGCTTTCCCTTTTATAGGCCAAGGGAAAGCATGGGTTACAATGGAGGAAAAGCAGAAGAACAAGAGAGAGAGAGAGAGGAAGGCTGCCATGACCGCCGGGTCCTTCTCCTTCATGCGGGTCCCATCGATCCTATAGATGTCAATAGGGATGGCTCCACGTCGCGGCCCTATTCATCACTGACGCCATGCGCAGGCGTCGTCTATCAGTCATGGCATCCCATTTCATCTTGGTGGGCGTCATGGTGAACTGACACGCCTATCAACGTTCGTATGAGGGTTAGGTAGAACAACACCAGCACGCCCGACGCTGTTCTTGATATCAATCCTTAGGTATGGCCCATTATGGCCATGGGTTACATCAGGGCATACCAGTCTCTTCCCTATTGTTGGAGTTTTGACCCAGGCCCATACGCCTAGGCTTCGAGTGGTTGGCGGTGGTATGGGACCCCGTCGGGCGAGATGGAGCCCGCACCTGAGGGTCTGGCGAGGCAAAGCCCATGGCCTCAGGGTCAGGTGAGGCAGGGCCTGCGGTCTTAGGGTCGGGCAAGGTAGAGTCCATGGCCTTGAGGTTGGGCAAGGCAGAGCCCGCGGCCTCGGGGAAGGGTGAGGCAGAGCCCTCCCCTAGAGGTTGGGCGAGGTAGAGCCCACACACCTGTGGGTTGGTTGGAGCTGTAGTCACGCTCTTGACTGCTTAGATGAATTAATGTTGATGACCATTAGCTCATCCTCTTCGGGTACCCTAGTATTGGTCCCTGACAGTAGCCCCTGAGTCTACAGAGTAGAAAACTCCTTCGGAGGCTTTTCCAAATGGGAGGACTCTGAGGGCCTTGGCCTTCCTTTGTCACCCACGGCATGTCCTAGGGATGGCGATTCTCCTTCATCATGATCAGACCCCTCGGGGGTATAGCCATGAGATTTGGTGGGTTGGAAAAGGTCTTTCCTAATTCCGACCCCTATAGGGGTCTATCATTCTACAACCGCATGTTCGGTCTCCTTATGAGTCCAACTTTACTCGAGCCCCCACCTGTAGCAGGGGTCCGATCAAGGGTCAGCTTGTCTTTGTGATCGTTTTTCCCTCGAGCCTTTTTTTGATAAAAATAGAGGGGCTATGCCGTGCCATGATTTTCCTCTAAGGACGAATCATGGTGCTCGGTGACCTATTAATAGGCTAGTCCGAGTGAGGCCCTAGCATCCTATTTGCGAGGGTTTGACTTGGGTCGGCTGCTGACCGACTCTAGATTCTCAACGGTCAATCCATATAGTTCTCGGGTCTGTTCGACTGGTCCTGAGGGCTCTCTACCATTCTTCGAGAAAAACCATGGATCATATCTGGCCAAGACTCAAACATCGGCCAGGATGCCCGTGGTACTCATGTGCTTGGGTACTAGCTGCTAGCAGCCCCATCCCTTCCCACCCTTCGCTCTTAGGGTGCCCTGGAGCGGCCGTGAACCCATTGGTGAGCCGACCTTCAAACTCCTAGGCCTGAATGGACTGTAGGAGCATTTTAAGCTCTGTATCCCTCCTTATCTATGACGTTTCTCAGCTTATCAATCGAGCAAATCATTATCCGGTGTGTTCTTTGAGGGCATGGCCAGAAATTGCATGCGCACGATCTTTAGAGGGAGGTGTCATGTCATAGCGCAGCGGGCGTGTGAATCTAGGCGGACTGTTTGCCTTCTTGTCCCACTCCGCCTTATAAATAGTGGCCTTCCCCTTAATGTCTCTGCACACCAAAACCGCAACCTTACCTTCTCAGTTTCTCCGCCGCCGCCATTTCAGATCTGCCATGCTTGCTAGTCCACCGCTGGAGACCTAGATCCATAGCCTCCGCTCCTCCACCACTATTGAGCTCACATCCATCCACCTCCACCTCCAATGGATCCATGGTGCCATCCGACATCACCTCCCAGCGCATGGAGGGCCTCATCCATCATGGTCTTCTCCACGTGCGGACCTTGGTTGAGGAGTAGTTGCTGCCCGGTGATGAGGATTCACCGTCGCTGCCTAACGGCTATGTGGTGTCGTTCACCCATTTCAACGAGGGTGGGCTCATGACCCTTGCCCATGAATTCCTCCAGGGGCTGCTGCACTTCTACAAGATTGAGCTGTAGCATCTCAATCCCAATGGGATCCAGCACATGGCGGCATTTGTCGCGCTATGTGAAGGATTATTGGGGATCAGCCTCCACTTTGACTTGTGGAGGTATTTCTTCACCGTCAGCCTCTAGAAGAAGAGGGAGAAGGGTAGTAGGCAGGAGCTGCACATGCTGATGGGGTGCGCTAGCATCCAACTTCGGAACAATCAGGTCAGTGGGTACCCGTCCATGTAGCTCAAGATGTGCAACAAGGGGTGGCACTCATAGTGGTCCTACCTCAAGAATGATGCCACCGCCCTTCTATTGGAGTTCACTGAGCATCTGATTGAAGAGGCCCGAGAGCAGTGGAGGAAGTGGGGCATCCTAGAGAAGGACAAGAAGAAGATCTGAGACCACATCATCGCCATCCACATCCTAAAGGGGAACAGCCTAAAAGGGTCAGGCATCATCAGGGCTTACCATGCAAGGAGGGTGGCGTTGTTGAGGACGTGCGTGCTCCCGCTATACGTGATGGCGCCCGAGGTGTCATTCGATGGAATGACGCTCACTGAGGGAATGTTCCCCAACTTCGAGATTGCGCAACACATCAAGGAGGTGATGGAGCCTTTATTGGACGACGCGGGTGCCACCCTCGACTTTGTCTACCTAGTGCTAGGGCATCCTCCAATGTAGCTAGAGCCAGGCTACATTGTGTTCATAAGTTTCCCTTTCTCTTGCCTTCTCTTAAATTGATTTCCCAACCCCGTGAGACTAACTTTGAGAGGGACCTCATCCTCACGGATCACCCGGTGCTGCTGTGAAATGATTTGGCCATGAGGGTGGCCAATTGCTCTAAGGGCGAGCGGTTGAGGAAGGTGAAGGAGGACAAGAAGAGGAAGAAGCTATGGAAGTTGCGGGCATGGGAACAAGGGGAGGACACTGATGATGATGACGATGATGATGATGATGATGGTGACAACGATGAGGTGATAGAGGTAGCTAACAATATTGAGTGGGAAATCCTAGAGAATGAGGATATGCTAATAGGTGTTGGTTCATCCTTGCAGGCGTCAGGACGCTTCCCGTTCCATGGAGATGAGGGCACGTCTGTGGAGCCAGCGGAGGTGGGCTGTACCGTCGGCCTGCCCTAGGGGCCAATAGAGGTGGGCGACTTTGCTTTTGTGCCCAAGGCGCCAGCAGAGGCGGGCGGCTCCGCCATCATGCTCCAAGCACAAAGGGGAGCGGGGCATTCCGCCAATGTGCCCCAGGAGTTGCTAGGAGTGAGCCCCTCTACCCAAGAGCAGGGGGCGGCCTCAAAATGGCCTCATTCCGATGAGGCGGAGCAAGGGTCGGGGGGTTCATCCACCAAACATGTCTATCGCCCGACGACACTGAGGTGAGTCATCAATTCCTCTATTTTATCTATTTTAGTTGGATTTTGTCGTGACTTGTTTTTTGTCCCTTACAGCGTTGGAAGGCACCGAAATCCTATGGCATTGGCGCCGAAGAAGAGCGTTGCCCTCCAATCGGGGCGACAGCCGTCAGCTGTTGTCACGGCCGTTTCAAGCAAGAGTGGCACTAGTGTGACCACGTTGCCTGCCGATTAGGCACCGGCCACTGCGGCGCCTGTGCCCTCGGCAGGGTAGGCGGACGCGATCATTCAAGGGGTGCCTCAGAGATCATGGAGCAATCGGTGATGGCCATGATGCTGCTACTGATGGTGGGGCGGATGGGGTTGATGACCGCGCTCTTGGCACTAACCGTGGTGGGCACGAAGTAGCCAGTCGTGACCCCACTGATGCAGGTGGAGGTGGCAGTGGCCATGATAGATAGGTCACAGCCGGGCACAACCACAACGTCACTTGAGGCATCGCCGCGAGCCATGCCATCGGCGACCCAAGCGACAACTTCTGGCATGGGCTAAATGGAGGGGGACACGACCGAGGGGTCCTTGGGAGTCATGGTGTTGGGAGAGAGGTTGGCGTCCGCACCACTAACCCCTTTCATCGCCAGAGGGGGCATCCCGATGGGGCTGTCATGGTGAGAGGGGTCAGCTACGCTTATAGCCAGTGGGGAGTCATCCATGACACTGACGTTGGTGGGCAGCGGCTCGCCTGCACGGGGGTGAGTCCCTGCTCTATTGGACAAATCCGTAGTCTCCGACGTTGATGCTTTTCACCCTTGATGACGCCACAGAGAGCATGGAGCACGAGAGCCTCGATGTAGGGATCACGTCTGCGCTCGAGGCCCTGGACCATGCCACGGGTGCATTGCGCAATGTTGTTGTTCCCTCCGGCTGGGTATTGTTTAGTCTTGCTTTTTGACCTTTTCTTCCTTTATATAGTTTTTATATCCTGACCATCATCTCCCTGCAATCCCTTATAGCTCATAGCCAGGGGAAATCATGGTTCCTTCATCAATAGAAGGAAGCCTAGGACTGCTCATCGAGGAGGCACGGCTACACAGGGAGGTGATAGCTTAGCTCATTGCCGCCCAGTAGAGGGTGGTCGAGCTAACTCCCCTCACTGAGGAGGCGACCAATCTTCATTCCTGGGTGACCAAGGCCTATCGGGATGCTGACGAGGCCGAGAAGGCATTTGAGGCCCTATCGGTGAGGTCATGGAAGGATGATGACGAAGCTATCAGGGTCAGGAAGGAGTAGGATGAGTTTCTCTAGAAGGACGTCGAGACCCACCAGTAGATCCTTGACCTTCTGGGTGAGGTTGAGAAGGAAAGGGATCTAAAGTTGGGTGTCGAGGAGAAACTCACGGCCCTAGACAAAAGGGTGAGCCTATATGCCATGGTGGTTGCTCAGCTGTGCAAGGAGCAGGATGAGTTGATCCAAACCATGGAGAGGCTCCGCTCAGAATGTGACGCGGCTCGCGAGGAGCATGACTAGGCCTGCCAAGAGCATGATGATGCACAGCAAAAGGTTAGCTCCCCTAGGCCAAGGTCGAAAGCGCGACAACCCAGAAGTTGCAGGCCGAGAGTGTTGCTATCGGGCTAGTTGTGGACCTTGTCGAGGTGAGGGGAAATCTTTAGGCGGAGAGTGATGAGCTCAATATCCTGAGCACTGCCCTTAGAGTGGTCTGCGATGACCTTGAGGTGGTGCAGTCGGAGGGGACCAGCTCGCACATGGATTGTGCCATCGAGATCACGGCTTGTGTGGGCTAGCTCGAGAGGAATGCCCTTCACACCAGGGTCAATTAGCCCTTCATGATTGCTTGTTCTCATTATTGAGATAGCATCTATCTAGAGGCGATGAGCCATGGCTACACGCCTAGTTATGAAGTCCATGAGCTGGAGGAGATGGAAACGGCGGTGGCTCCCCTTTCATAGGACCTAGCTAGTTAGATAAATAGGTCAGGCGGTCATTTTTGTAATAAGCAGACAAGTTACGACCCTTGTGTTTCATTTAAACAAGCTTATGATTTTGTTTGAACAAATTTGTTCTTTCTCCCTTTTTATGTATAAAAAGGAGTTAATGCGTTTCGACCCTTCCTATTGTTAAGACCGTAGAGCTTGAGGTGTGGGTGGGAAACTCTGATCATGCTGGTAAACAAGAGTGCCATAGACGCTAGGGCGTAGGTTTCTTGTAGTCCGACCAGCCTTACTCAGTCGTTCATTTCCGCAAACCTTGCCTCTAGCTTTTAATCGTGAGAAAGGGTCGGGCACAATGACTATTTCAGAAAGAGTATATATATACCCTTATCAGCCATCGAGTGAGACCTGACCCCTTGCCATTGTCGGGGTTGGGTTTCACTAAAGATTGAGGAGATGATAGCGAAACTAGTAGGAGAAAGCGTTTCTTATTTTAGAAACATCATTCTTAGTTTTTGTATGTATCGCCTCCCTAGGATCTGAGCCATCGTTCTATGATCGTGCATTCGGTCTCCTTGTGAGTCCAACTTTCCTCAAGCCCCTACGCATAGCAGGGGTCCAGTCAAGGGTCGGCTCATCTTTGTGATCGTCACCCATCCATAGTTTCCGCAACTAGAGGGGTTGAGCTAACAACACTTGCCTCGATGGCTCGAGTGATGCGCTCGGTGAGCTCGCTAATGGGCATGTCCAAGTGGAATCTGGGTCCGTTGTTCATGATGGGGTCAGCATAGCACTCATGTGGCATTCCACTACTCTTTAATCCACCTCTCGGCAGATGCTCGAGTCATTCCGAAGACCGACTCAAGTGGCCCGTTGGCCTCTCCTCAATGGAGATTCTGTGGGCATGGCTCGATGTTAGGATCGAATGAGAAGGTTGAGATGACCCTGTTAGCTTCTAAGTAGGTCGGGTAAAGCCCACTGGGGCTCATCTGTGTTTTCTCCCTTGGCTCTATTTGATGCAAGGTAGCCTCGAGCTCTTTGCGGGCTGGCCTTCGAACCTCGGTCGGTCAGATTCTCGAGTTGGGGTCAGGCAGCTCGAGCCCTCGAGCCCCATTGGGCTTGGTAGGGGTCGATCGAGTTTTATGCATCACCCCATCCATGGTTTCCGTAATCGAAGGGGTTGAGCTAACGACACTTACCTCAATGCCTCGATTATCACGCTCAGCGAGCTCACTAATGGGCATGTTTGAGTTGAATCTAGGTCTATCATTCATGGCGGGGTCAGCATAGCCCTCATGTGGCATTCCACTGCTCCTTAACCTGCCTCTCGGTAGATGCCCAAGTCATTTCAGAGATCAACTCAGGTGGCTCGTTGGCACAGGACTTTCCTACGGAGATAGAGGATGAGATCATCCTCCCCAAGAATTTTAGTTAGGTAGATAAGTCAGGCGGTGAACTCATAACAAGTGAACAAGCTCTTAAATTTTGTTATGGCCAAAGAGATTTTTAGCCCTTCTCCCCTTTTTGTATAAAAAGATTAATGCGTTCCGACCCTTTCCATTGTTAAGGCTATAAAGCTCAAGGTGTAGGTGAACAAACTCTGATCACGCTGGTGAGCAAAAACACCATAGCTGCTGGGGAGTAGGTTCTTGCAGTTCGACCAGTTTTACTCATCATTCATTTCCATAAGCCTAGCTTCTAGATCTTAATGTGAGAGTGGGTTGGGCATAGAGAACGTTTTTGGGTGGATGTACTCTTAAGCGCGTACCGACTCTTTCCATAGTTAAGGCTAAAAAGCTTGGGTGCGAAAAAAACTTTGATCATGCTGGTGAGCAAAAACGCCATAGCCACTAGGGCATAGGTTTCTTGCAATCCAACTAGTTTTACTCAGTGTTCATTTCCACAACCCTAGCTTCTAGATCTTAACGTGAGAGAGGGTCGGGTGTAGAGAATGTCTACTAGATAGATAAGCTCTTATCAGCCCCTAAGTGAGGCCTGACCCCCTACCGTTGCTAGGGTCGGGTGTCACTAAAGATCAGGGAGTTAACAGCGAAACTGATAAGAGAAATTGTGTGTATATTAAGGGTAAAAGTAGTGTAGCTATTTGATGTTCTAGGCATTGACAAAGACTTTGCCATCGATGGTCTTGAGCTTGTAGGTGCCTGGTCGGAGCACTTTCACAATGACGTACAGTCCCTCCCACGATGGAGAGAGCTTGTGGCGGTTCTTGTTGCTTTGGACAAGGTGGAGCACCAGGTCCCCGACGTTGAAGGCCCGACCCCGCACTCGATGGCTATGGTACCAGTGCAACACTTGTTGGTACTTGGCTGAGCAAAGGAGGGCAATGTCGCACACTTCATCTAGCTGGTCCATGGCATCCTCGAGGGATGCCTCGGCTCCCTGTTCATAGTATGCCCTGACCCTTGGTGCTCCATAATCGAGGTCAGTCGAGAGAATTGCCTCGGAACCGTTGACCATGAAGAATGGTGTGTAGCTAATGGCCTAGCTAGGGGTCGTCCTCAGGCTTCGAAGCATCGTGGGAAGCTCCATGACCCATTGTCCACCAAATTTGTTCAACCGGTTGAAGATCCTAGGCTTGAGGCCATGTAGGACCATGCTATTTGTGTGCTCGACCTACCCGTTCATGCGGGGTGCACCACAATGGCCCAATAGACAAGGATGTGGTATTCATCATAAAATCAGAGGAACATCTTTCTGGTGAACTATATGCCATTGTCAGTGATGATGGAGTTTGGGATCCCAAAGCGATGGACGATGTCAAGGAAGAATAGCATGGCTTGCTCGGACTTGATCGTGGAGATCGGTCGAGCCTCTATCCACTTTGTAAACTTGTCTACGGCGATAAGCAAGTGCGTATAGCCCCTGGGCACCCTCTTGAGAGGTCTGACCAGATCGAGACTCTAGACCACAAAAGGCCACATGATTGGGATCATTTAGAGTGCTTGGGCTGGCAGGTGGGTCTACCGAGCATAGTATTGACACCCTTCGCAGGTGCGCACAATCTGTTCAGCATTAGCTACTATGTTTAGCCAGAAGAAGCCCTATAAGAATGTGTTTTTGACTAGGGTCCTAGGTGTGGCATGGTGCCCATAGACCCCACCGTGGATATTGCTCAGCAACCGCTTCCCTTGTTCGACGGGATGCAGCGCTGTAGGATCTCGGTGTGGCTTCACCTATAGAGCTCGCTCTCAATAAGGACAAAGGACTTAGCGCAACGCGCAAGCCACCAAGCCTCTATTTTCTCTATTGGCAGCGCCTCATGGAGGAGGTAGTCGAGGTAAGGCATCCTCCAATTGCTCAAAGGGTTGGGCTCTATCATTGGATCCTTGTCAAGCTCCATGACTTTGGGGTTAGATGGAGCCGATGGCTGGTTAGCCCTTGAGCCCAGGGTGGGCAGCGTGTCACCAGTCTATTTTGGCTCCTCATAGTGGACCAAGGGCTTGTGCTGATTGCTAGCAAAGGCGCCTGTTCGCACTGGCTCTCGACCGGATGCCGCTTTCGCTAGCGTGTCGGCTGCATCATTGAGATGGCTCGGGATGTGATTGAGCTCGAGACCATCAAACTTGTCCTCTAGCTGGTGGGTTTCTTAGCAATATGCAGCCATCTTGGCATTGTGGTAGCTTGATTCCTTCATGGCTTGGTCTATGACCAGCTAGGAGTCACCCTGGACATCAAGCCATCGGATACCCAGCTCGATGGCGATGCATAGGCCAGTGATGAGTGCCTCATACTTGGCCACATTGTTGGAGGAGGGGAAATGGATACAAACCATGTAACTCATGCATACCCCAAGGGTCAAAACAATGACCAGCCCTACGCCGATGCCTTTCTTCATCAATGATCTATCAAAGTACATCGTCTAGTACTCTTGATCGATGGCTGCTGGTGGCATTTGGATCTCGGTCCATTCTGCAACAAAATCAGCCAGCACTTGGGACTTGATGGCCGTCCGGGGGCATATGAAATGCCTTGACCCATTAGCTTGAGTGCCCACTTGATGATTCTTCTTGTGGCATCCCTATTTTGGACGACCTTGCTGAGAGGGAAGGACGTTATGACCATCACTGGATGCAACTCAAAGTAGTGATGCAACTTCCTCTTGGCGATGAGGATGGTGTATAAGAGCTTATGGATTTGGGGGTAGTGGGTCTTGGAATCAGACAAAACCTTGCTAATGAAGTACATAGGACACTACACTTTGAGGGTGTGTCCCTCTTCTTCTTGCTCTACCACTAGGGTGGCACTGACCACTTGCGTGGTGGCCATGTTGTAGAGCAAAAGTGGTTCCCCATCGGTCAGGGGGACTAGGATCAGGGCCTTCATCAGAAGTTGCTTGACCGTGTCAAGTGCCTCCTATGCCTCGGGCGTCCATTTGAAATGGTCGGCCTTCTTTAGGAGCCGATAGAGGGGGAGACCTTATTCGCCAAGGCATGAGATAAAGCGGCTGAGCACGGCGAGGCACCCTGTAACTCATTGTACCCCCTTTATGTTCTGAATCGGGCCCATCCTCATGATGGTCGAGATCTTCTCTGTGTTGGCTTCGATGCCATGTTTGGAAATGATAAAACACAGCAGCATACCCCTTGGGACCCTAAAAACATAGTTCTCTAGCTTGAGCTTGATGCTATTTGCTTAGAGTTTCACGAAGGTCTGCTCTAGGTTGGCTATGACCTAGTCAGCCTGTTTGGATTCGACCACGATGTCATCCACGTAGGCCTCAATGGTTCGTCCGATGAGGTCCCCGAAACACTTGAGCATACAATGCTGGTACATAGCCCCCATGTTTTTCAGACCGAACGACATTGTGATGTAGCAGAATAGTCTGAATGGGGTGATGAAAGATGTCATGAGCTGGTTGGACTCTTTCATCATGATTTGATGGTACCCGGAGTACGCATCAAGGAAGCAAAGGGTTTCGCACCCTGAGGTTGAGTCGACTACTTGGTCTATGCATAGCAAAGGAAATAGATCCTTTGGACATGTTTTGTTGAGACCCATGTAGTCAACACACATTCTCTATTTCCCACTCTTCTTTTGTACAAGAATAGGATTGGCTAACCACTCAGGGTGGTATACTTCCTTGATGAACCCGACCGCCAAAAGCATTGCAACCTCCTTATCGATGGCCCTATGTTTCTCCTCATCAAAGTGACATAGGCCCTGCTTCACTAGCTTGGAGCCTGGCCTAATCTTCAAGGCATGCTCAGCAACTTCTCTCGGAATGCCTAGCATGTCCAAGGGTCTCCACGCAAAGATGTCTCTGTTGACGTAGAGGAAGTCGATGAGCGCACTTTCCTATTTAGAGGAAAGTGTGGTGCCAATGCGCACCACTTTGCCCTTGGAGCCACTAGGGTCTATGAGGACCTCCTTAGCACCCTCTATAGGCTCAAAAGACCCAATCAACCGCTTGGTGTCGGGTGCTTCTTTGATTACCTCCTCCCTAATGGCCGCAAGCTCCTTGGAGGCGACAATTGCGATGGCATGTTCGTAGCACTCGACCTCGTACTCATAGGTGTGCTAGAAGGAGGTACCAATGGTGATGACCCCGTGTGGGCCCGACATCTTCAACTTTAGATAGGTGTAGTTGGGGACGGCCATAAACTTTGCGTAGCATGAATGTCTCAGTATGGCGTGGTAGGTTCCATGGAACCCGACCACCTCGAAGGTTAGGGTCTCCATCCTATAATTGGTTGGATCCCCAAAGGTGATGGGCAGATTGATCTGCCCAAGTGGCATGGCCTGCTTTCCTGGCACAACAGTATGGAAAGGCACCTTGGTCGGCCGGATGCACGCTCAGTCGATGCCCATGGCATCGAGCATTTCAGCATACATGATGTTGAGGCCGCTGCCTCCATCCATCAGTACCTTGGTGAGCCACTTCATGGCGATGATCGGTTCAACCATGAGTGGATATCTTCTAGGCTATAGGACGCTTTTCAGGTGGCCGGTCTATTCAAAGGTTATGGTGGACTCCGACCATCGGAGGAAGGTAGGTGCGGCTGGCTCGGTCGAATAGACTTTGCGACACACAAGTTTCTAGCGGCACTTGGAGTCATAGGCCGCCGACCCTCTAAAGATCATGAGGTAGCCATCTAGCATTAGAAAGCTATCGTTGTTCCCCTCAGCGTCATCTGTGGCCGGCTTGGGTTCCCACCTATTCTCCCCCTTGTTGGAGCGTCCGGACAAGAACTGCTTCATAAGGACGTAGTCCTTATATAGATGCTTGATGGGGAAGGCATGGTTTGGGCATGGCCCTTCTAGTAGCTTCTCGAAGTGGTTCAGGGTACCCTCGGTAGGCTTCCAACCCCTTTGCGGTCGGTGGTGGCCACGAGCGAGCCCTCGCACCGCTACTTGTTCTTCTTCTTGTTGGGACAGTTGGTGGCGCCTTCGCCAGCGTCCTCGTCCCGCTATTCCTTGCCCTTGAGGCGATCAAAGAATGCTCCGGCCACCTCCTCACCTAAGGCATGGCTAGTGGTGATGTAGAGGAGCTCCTTGGTGGTTCATGGGCCCTTACGTCCTAGCTTATGGACCAAGGACTCATAGGTGGTCCCAGATAGGAAAACTCCTATGACGTCGGCATTAGCGACATTGGGCAGCTCATTGCAATACCAGGAGAAGCAACGGATGTACCCATGAAGGGTTTCCCCAAACTTCTATTGATAGTTTTTGAGATCCAAGGGGTTCCTAGGATGCATGCATGTGCCCTAGAAGTTTCCCATGAAGATCTCTTTTAGGTCCGCCCAACTTTGGATTCAGTTGGGCAGAAGGTGTTCCAACCACGTTTGTAATAGAACCGACCAATTTATAAGAGCACAAGTATGAAAGCAATTACCAGAGTGATCAAACTATCACACTTGAACCCATATAAACCCAGTAGTCAACTAAAACCATGAAGGATTTCAATCCAACTTGCATACAACCAAGATCGTAGTGATTCAACATAACAAGCCACATGTTACATACATTTCACAAGTAGTTCACAACTATCTCATACATCGAAGTTCACATAGTTATTACAACACAAGTTCACAAATAGCGGAAGCAAAGTAGTTTGAGACCATCACACACACTTAGTTCAAATACAAGCCAGTTCCATAGTCATATCTAGCAAAAGCAACATGATAAGATAACATAGAAGATCATGCCCACGATCTAGTCTTCATCCCCCGTAGGGTGGAGACAATACTTGCAGTAGCCGTTATAAAGCACATCATCTGCAACAAGAGGGAATAAACCCTAAGTACAAGAATGTACTCAGCTAGACTTACCCATCGTAAACCAAAAATAAATGACACCAAGGAGTATGCAAGGCTTTATCGGTGGATCTTGCTTGACAACCATTTTGCACAAAAAGCTTTAACGATACAAGAGCATAACTTAAATTATTAATTAAGCAACAAGTTATCAATATTAACCTGTGATCTAGATTAGCACCTATACTAGAGCAAGCAATTGATTAACTCCAAATATTAGTAACCATATCTGGTCTAATGTTGTAACATCATCATCAACATCATTATAACCATCAAGTTCAATTTAGTGTATTTATGTTGCCGCTGCTCAGTCAAGTTCCACTATCCGGGAGAGGCGGCGATTCGAATCGATTCCTACCTAGCTGGGGAATTATTCCTAACACAAACCCAATCAACTTGATCAGTGGTTGCCTCGGGTCACCTTTGGTACAACTTAGGAGCAAATTCGTGGGTCACCCAGTGCCGCACTCTCAGGGAGTCCACTCTACCAGGTAGTCAATCTCACCTTTGGACTTACGCCAATAGCTCCCCGCACATCCTTACTACCGCCAGAGTACGCACTTTCACTTTTCGGTTCCTGGCCTAAGTTGAGCTACTCGGCTTCGTGGTCGAAACGAGTTATCCGGACAACTAAGTGATAGGCATGCATTCAACATGATATGAGGACGTACAACGAATTGGTCCTTAACCGACATAGATGTGGACAGATCCACACCCAAGACCTCCTTGCCTTGTTACTTCTCTATCGACATCCCGCTCGGTCTCCATTCATTATTAACACATGGTTATTTCCACGATAGCAAATATAGTCAACCGTGACCAGATATCATCCTAACTTGTAGGTGACAGGAAATCACCTAACTTTACCAGTATAAGCAAGGCTAAGCTTTGATTCTCTCCTAGACCTAAATAGGATTCAGGGTACGTGTACTGGACAAGGAATAGATATATATGCATCAAGTGTTTGCATCCACTTCCTATCACTTAATGCATCAAACATATAAAGATACCCAAAGTAATCATTTTCAAAACATAGGAGACTTAGAATGCTCCGGGGCTTGCCTTTCAGAAAAGAGGAAGGCTAGTGATCGAGACACTCAAGAACTTCTTCCTCATTGGCTTCTTCTTCTGGGGCCTACGCCTCCATCTCCTGAGCTTGCTGCTGCTCCTCCAGAAGTCCTTGCTTGAATTTTGTAACACCTCCGGTGTTTTAAACACTAAAATATGCCATGTCATCATATGCATTGCACATCATTCTTGTGATTAGTGAAAACTTTGATATGCATTCACTAAAACAAGTTTACTATTATGATTATATGTGTTGACTTGTATGGATGAATCAAGTTCATAACCTTAGTGTTAAATTTGAATTCCAAAACCCTAATTTCCAGCATTTAAATTCTACCCTGGAAAACCTAATTCAAAATCTAAGCATATTTTGGGGTTGAGCCTAAAAGGAAACGTGTAGAGCTTGTCAATGTGTACAAAGTTGGTTTTTAGAGTTTTCAAAGTTGTTATATAAAATTTGAAGTAATTTAAAAGGGGATAAATTCTTAAAGTGTCCCCTTTTGATTTCAAACTTGCATTTTCAAATCTAGACAGAATGTGGGTATGGTTATTAAAGCAAAGTTGTAGAACTTTGAATTTGGAACAACTTTTATTTTTAGAGATTTTTGAGTTTCCATACAAATTTGAGAGTAATTTGAGAAATGAAGCGAATGGCAATTCGGTAAATACCTTGAACAGTGCAAGTAGGCAGACACTCACCGTCGGCGAGCTTCCACCGGCTTCCACACGTGTCCGTGTGCGCCACCTCCAGCTTCGACATGTCCGTGTTGCCGTAACGTGTCAAGCGCACCTCTCAATGCCGCTCTTCGCTCTCCGATAAGCCTCATAAGCTTCCTCTCGTCGCCTCTCCTTCCTCTGTTTTTCCCGTCATCGCCGTCTTGCTCCGTCGAGCTCACGCTGGAGTCATAGAGCTCCCCAGCCTCAATTGAGCATGTCACCGCTCCGCCTGTACCTTGCGAACCCAGCCGACCAATCCTAGACACCTGAATTCATCGAGAGATGTTGCACGCCGTCTTTCTTCTTCGTGGCCGGCTGCAACACCGCCGACCTCGTCTCTCCGTGGCCAGCACTCTACGGTGCGTCTCTGCCCTTGCTTAGCATAGCTCCATCTTCTCCATGTTGCCGTGATGCTCTGTGTCTTGTTGGTTGATCTGTTCGTCCGTTGCAGCCACCAGAACATCATGCTTGCCGTTGCCGCCGTCGCCATCAACGCTGACATACGCGACCTTTGCCGCTCATAGTCAACCAAGCGCTCTAACCCGATCTAGGTGAGCCTCTGCTGATATTCGAGTAGTTAAATGAAGCTCTAGCGAACTCTAGCAGCTAGAATGCCACCGCGCCGTCGTGCACAGCTCAGCCGAGCCACCATGGCCGGTGCCGAGCTCGGACCAAGCCGCACTTCGTTCAAATAGTACCACCAGCCGACGCGCCATGAGGTGGTGAACATGATGGTACCCTCGCCATCGTCGGCAATCTCACCGTCAGTGAGTAGTCACCGGTCAGAGAGCCTTGCTGCCATGGTCAGCGCGGGCTGACCGGTGGGGTCACCTTGTCAGTGGTCGTTTGAAGTGAAAATGAATTTTTCTATTTTTGTAGAAATAATTAAATAGTGCTGTGATTTGTTTATTTTGTGTAGAAATAAATAGAGCTCCAAAAATTATAAAAACTTTTGTGTGACCTCTCTGAGATGTGAACTATTAGGAAAAATATTAAATGTTACTTTTTAGAACATTTTGAATGTGATAAAAATTGCTCAAATTAATTAATAAATGGGATTCCATGATTTTTCTAGGCTTAAATAATCATCCAAAAATTATGAAAATTGTTTTTCCAATTAGTTATCATGTGATGAGTCTACACAAAATTTGGAGCTCATTTGGAAAAGGTTGATTTATTTCATAATTTTGAATTAATTAATTAATTAGCAAAAACAAATAGTAAACCTTAATGACTTAGGTTTTGTTTGAATTTGGGATTGAGTGATAACCTTGGGTCATTACTAAAAATGATCCTTGGCACTTTAAGTAAGTGTTTGAGTTTGTGATTAAGAAATGTTAATCTAAGTAAACCCTAGAGATGGTTTAGTTAGTTGTTAGCTTGTAACTATACCACGAAGGAAAGTTGTGTTCAAGTTATTAACTTTTCCTCCATCATCAAGCATCAAGTTTTATATCTCACATCATATTAAACATGGCATTATTACCATATGTAGTGAACGAAAGTGAGAACGTGGTAGTCAATCAAGTTGTGGAGGAAGTCAACCCACCGGTTGAGGTTGGGTTTGATATCTGTGGGACATCTCTGGAACCTGACTTTTCTGACAATCAAGGCAAGCCCCAGATGCACTTAAACCTGCCTTGTGTTTTATAAATTTATATCACTTTTATTATTAAATGTTGCATTAAGTGATTAGGAGTTGAGTGGAAACCTAATTGGTGCATCACCAACCTTGTTTTTCCATATCAACCTTGTTACCAGCTTTAATTCGAGAATGCCTAATTGTGCTTAGCCATGCTTAGACCGATAGAAGTCGAGTGATTACCTGTCACCTATGAGATATAAATGGATTTTTGGATACGATTGGGTATTTATGCTATCATGAGATATAATCATGTGGAGTAATAATTCTAGACCGGGCGGACTCGGTGTATGAGAGCCACAAGACATGGATGTCTTGTGAGCGGGTTCTTTCTGCCTGTGTCAGTTAAGAACCGTCCGTTGTTGAATTGCTTGAGGTGAGACTTTGTAGTACTGGCCACATACTCTGGTAAGCCTAGACTGGCTATTCTATTATGAGAATGGCTACTCACGCACTAGGAGTGGAGAGATGGCGAGAGTAGCGTGTACCCACGTGGCAATGGACTAGATTGGTGGAGTACTATGCTCTCAGGTGGCGTGGTCCCATTCTTGTTTTAGAGAATCTGAGGGTGGGTTGGTATATGTAGGTCAGGGACCTGCATATGTCATGTGGTTGGGAATCCCCAGCTGGGTTATAATTGGTTCGAATCGTCGTTGCTCCTCGATTATGGAGACTCAACTCACTGTTCATCATCGTAGTTAACAAATGGAACTTGAGTAGGATTTGAGAAAGAGTTTGATATGAAGTTCATGATCTCAATATGGATCATGTTAGCTTTATATATGATCCATATGAAGATTTAAATGTTGAAAGAAAGAATCTTGTTAGAGATCTTTTTCGCAAAAGAACTTTGATTCTTGCTAAAGCCTTACCTTGAATCCCTAAGCCTGCATTCCTGAGTTTTCTCCATTTTTATGTCGGTTTAGTCTTGTTGAGTACTTTTATACTTAGGGTTCTTTAACCCTTGTTGCAGGTGAGCCTCATGGGCAGGTCTGCCTTGGACCATGCTGCATGATGGTTGTTCAAATCAAAGATGACGAGTAAATGTGTGGTCCTTGGGTAGGGCACTTTAATTGCGTGTTTTGTTTTATGTTACTTAGGCTACTCCACTACTATGGTTTGTAATAATAATCGTACTTAGTTTGTGAAACAACTGTTTTGTAACTAAGTTATTGTAAGACTTCTGCTATTTTACTCTAATGTATATTAATGAATAAACTATTGTAATACTGCAATGACTCTGTGATGGATCCTGCTTGAAAGAAATCATGGATGATTCGGGTTTCCCGAGGACACCCGATAGACTTCTTAAGTTACCGGGAACATATGCATAGTCGTCAGAAGTCTTTGGACAATGACAGGTGCATGTGGGCCCTATAATTTAGGAGGTTCTACCGCAGACTAGTATTAGAGCGACCATTACAAAGTTTTTGTAGTATTGTTTTACAAAAACTTCAAAACAATTTGGGGCAAATAAATTTAATCTGTTAATTTGGTCCAAATTGCTTCCGACTTATCTTAATTCGTTCTCGCAATTCCTTTTTTGATTAATAAGGCTTTATATGGTGGAGTAGTAATCTTATTATGCCCTATATAATAAGAACTATTGTTTATGTACTTTAGGAGCTTTGATGTTTAAGTTTTGTAAGGATGATTCATGCATCATGATTAATCCACTTGTTAATTACTTTCCCTCTTAGTTTGGGTTGAGTAGTATAAGTCCCATTCTTACTACTCTTTAGACTTTTCTCAAATTGTCTTACTGTTATTAAATCTTGCTTTCTACAGTATGGCTCGTACCAAGGTAACGCCCCATAAGTCTGTTGGACCCAAAGGAGTCCCTCGTCACCAGCTTGCCCCTAGGAGTGATGGTGCTAGCAGTAGCTGCTTGAGGCCTGATCCCTAGGCTGAGGTATAGAGGCTTTCAGTAGAGTTAGCACAGGCTACTAGAGATAGGGCCTTGGATGCCATCCAGGTGGGCAAGTTACAGGATCAATTGAGGCGTCTCACCACTGCTCATAAGAACTATGAGCGTATGTTAGTTCATATGGTGGAAGGAAGAAATGAAGCTTAGCATAGAGAAGATATAGCTAGAGCCTGAGTTCATGAGTTAGAGTTTTATGTAGAAGACTTAGAAGAATATTATACCAATCTGCATGAAGAAATCCATAGGCTGAACAATCTCCTGAATCCAAATCATGAGCCTCAAGCAGATGCAATGGACCCAGGTGTCATCATAGCAGATGATGATGAACCTAAAGAGGAAGAAGAAGAGGATCTAGAAGAAGTAGTGGTGGTCAATGAAAGTGATGATGAAGGCAGAAATGTTTCTAGAATGGATACCAATCCCGAGGTTTGATGTGATCAAGGAGAAGAGTAGAGTTGTAATATAGTGAGTTCTAGTCAAGTTGGGTAGTCTTGCTTAAGTGTAGACTTGTGTATAAATAAGTAAACCCAATGTAATGTGTTTGTAGTAAGCTCTTTTAATATTTCAATAAATGCTTGTGATTAAAGTTTGGTTTGTCATGAACAGATGCCTCGTACTCGGGCTTCGGATATTCCTGGTTCTTCGCAAGACGAGGGTGGTGTTCCTGATCCACCACCATTTCCACCAACTTTGGCTGATGCTATCGTGGCATTGGTCCATGTGACCGTAGATAATGCTTGGTTGCTTCAGGAGTTAGCTCAAAGCAATCAGAATATGATGCAAGGGAATCGTGGTCGTAATCATCAAAGGCAAGAAGCTACATATGTTGACTACACGGATACACGACCACTAGTATTTTCCAAGGCTGACGAACCACTTAAAGTTGATGATTGGCTTCGTACCATAGAGCAGAAGTTCGACCTCATTCCATGCACTGAGTTCTAGAAGCCTGTTTTTGCTGCCCAATAGCTTAGAGGTGCAGCAGGTGCTTGGTGGGCAAATCTTGTAGCCATGCAACCAGCCAGTACTCGGTTAACTTGGGCCAAGTTCCGCACTGCTTTCCGTGCCCATTATATTCTAGATGGAGTTATGGCTATGAAGCTAGGCGAGTTTCTTGCTTTGAAGTAAGGTGATCAAATAGTCATGCAGTATGTGGGCAAGTTCAATCACCTTTCATAGTATGCACATGAACATGTTAACACAGATGCCAAGAAGAAGAAGTGGTTCATGCATGGTCTTAATACCAAACTTTAGACCATGATGACTACCTACACAAATGTCACATATCATGAGGCAGTTAACATTGCTATTGCTTCAGAGGAGAAATATCGGCAGCATAAGGAAATTAAGAAGAAAAAGTGCATACCATCTAGTTCTTTCGGTGGCAATCAAAAGAAACAGAAGATAATTTATCATCCGGTGAATCACTACTGTCCTCCTTATCGCCCGCTGTAGTTCCAAGCCGGGCAGCGACCAAATGTCCGTCCTGCCATAACTTACCCAAACTCACAACAGACAAAGGTTCCTGGTGTTTGTGCTCCAACACCCCAAGGCCACAATTACCCATGTTTCAATTGTGGGAAGTCAGGTCATTTCTCTAGGGAATGTCCGTATCATAAGCAGTACAATCCAAATTTTCAGAAAGCTCCTGGAAATCAACAACAGGGTCAAGCTCAGGACAAGAACAACAACCAAAATGCTCAGAGGGCAGAAATGAAAAGAAGACGGGGCGGGTTTTCTATACTCAAGCTAGGGAGATTCCAGAAGGGGAACCAGTGATGCTGGGTATGTTTCCTATCGCCAATCATCCTGTAGTTATGCTTTTCGATTTTGGTGCATCTCATACATTCATCAATAGAACCTTTGTCATAAAGCATGAAATTCCAATTGGAGAAACAAAGGAGAATTTTTATATATAGTCACCTAGGGGACATCTTTGTACTAAGGAAATGGTGTACCAGGTACCCATAAACTTGGGTGGGCACATTTTTCCCACTACCATGATTATTTTAAAAGATCAGGATATAGATGTGATCCTAGGTATGAACTGGATGTATCAGCATAAGGCTGTTGTAGATACTTTGAATAGGACAATAAGGTTGAGTTTGCTAGACAGTACTTCTCAGCTTCTTATCCAGCTTCCAATCTTAAAGAGATCAGTGGAAAAAGTTTGTGCAACTTCCATCAAAGGGATTAGAGATATCCCTATAGTATGTGAATTTCTAGATGTTTTCCTAAAGATTTACCCGGTCTACCACCTGATAGAGATGTTCAGTTTGGAATAGATCTAAAGCCTGGAACAGCTCCGATCTCTAGGAGAGCTTATAGGATGCCTCCAAAGGAATTAGCTGAGTTGAAGACTCAATTGCAAGAGTTGATTGATAAAGGTTTTATCCAACCTAGTTCATCACCTTGGGGATGTCCTGCAATTTTTATGAAAAAGAAAGATGAGACCCTGAGATTGTGTGTTGACTATCGACCATTCAATGAAGTGACAATTAAAAATAAATATCCCTTACCTCGGATAGATTTACTTTTTGATCAACTGGCTGGAGCCAAGGTTTTCTCCATGATTGATTTGAGGTCAGGTTATCATCAAATCAAAATTAAGCCTGCAGATATTCCCAAAGCGACATTTACCACCAGATATGGATTATATGAATACCTGGTAATATCTTTTGGTTTGACAAATGCCCCAGCTCACTTCATGTATCTGATGAATTTAGTGTTCATGCCTGAGCTGGACAAGTTTGTAGTGGTCTTCATTGATGACATCTTAATATATTCCAAGAACAAGAAAGAACATGCTGACCATCTCAGAGTTGTCTTGACACGCCTAAGAGAACATCAGTTATATGCCAAGTTCAGTAAGTGTGACTTCTGGCTAAAGGAAGTATAGCTTTTGGGGCATGTCTTGTCAGCTGAAGGAGTTGCAGTAGATCCAAGCAAAGTTAAGGATATACTAGATTGGAAACCACCAACCACTGTTCATCAGGTTTGAAGTTTTCTGGGAATGACGGGTTATTACCGTCGTTTTATTCTAAATTTCTCTAGAATATCCAAGTCCATCACTGGATTGTTGAAAAACCAGGCCAAGTTTGTCTGGTCACCTGACTGTGAAGAAGCTTTCCAAACTTTGAAGAGATTATTAACCACTACACTAGTGTTAGCACAGCTAGATATCAAAAAATCGTTCAACATTTATTGTGATGCTTCTAGTATTGGTATTGGATGTGTATTGATGCAAGAAGGTCAAGTCATCGCCTATGCTTCCAGACAACTTAAGCAACATGCAGAACATTATCCAACTCATGATCTGGAGTTAGCAGCAGTTGTCCATGCTTTGAAGATTTGGTGGCATTATCTGCTTGGTAATACTTGTCATATTTATACAGATCACAAGAGTTTAAAATATATCTTTACTCAATCAGAATTGAACATATGGCAAAGAAGATGGTTGGAATTGATTAAAGATTATGACTTGGAGGTGCATTACCACCCTAGTAAGGCAAATGTGGTTGCAGATGCACTCAATCGTAAGAGTCATTGCAATTGCATGACCGTGAAGACAATGGATCCAACTTTATGTCATGAGATGGAAAAGTTGAATATAGAGATAATTCAACAAGGTAGTTTGACCAATATAACTGTTGAATCAACTATTCGAGACCAAATTATTGCCGCTCAGAAAGAAAACAAGGGTATAGCCCATATCAAAGAAAGAGTCAGGAATGGAAAAGCAGCATGCTTCAGAACAGATGATGCAGGTGTGCTATGGTTCAAGAATCGCCTAGTGGTACCAAAGGTCCCTGAGTTGCGATAGTCGATTATTGAAGAGGCACATACCACCAGGTTCTCTATTCATCCAGGAAGTAATAAAATGTACCATGACTTGAAAAAGAGATTCTAGTGGACCAAAATGAAGATAGAGATTGCTTGATATATAGCCAAGTGTGATACTTGTAAAAAAGTAAAAGCTATACATTTGAAGTCCGTTGGGGAGTTATAGCCATTGCCTATTCTAGCTTAGAAGTGGGAGGATATTAGTATGGACTTTATCATCAGTCTCCCAAGACATCAAAAGGTTTTGACTCAATATGGGTTATTGTAGGTCGACTAACTAAGTCAGCACATTTTCTTCCAGCTAAGAGTATATATCCTACTATCCAATATGCCAAGTTGTATTTAGCACGAATCGTGAGCTTACATGGTGTACCAAAGACCATTGTGTCAGATAGAGGTACATGGTTTGTCTCCAACTTTTGGAAACAATTGCATGCTTCGTTGGGTACCAAACTTCTGCATAGTACCGCTTATCGTCTATAGACTGATGGTCAGACTGAAAGGGTAAATCAAGTACTTGAAGATATGTTAAGGGTGTCCTTAACTATTCCAATAAATGGGATGAATGTTTGCCTTTGGCTAAGTTCTCATACAACAATAGTTATCAAGAGAGCATTAAGATGGCTCCATTTGAAGCACTCTATGGTTGTAGGTGCAGAACCTCGCTGAATTGGTCTGAACCTAGGGAAAGATGGTTCTTTGGAGTTGACCTTGTGAAAGAAACAGAAGAGAAGGTTAGGCAGATACAAAATAATTTGAAGATAGCTCAGTCCCGATAAAAGAGTTATGCAGATAAATGACGTCGACCATTGGTGTTTAACAAGGGAGATTATGTATATCTGAAGGTATCACTAATGAAAGGAGTCAACCATTTTGGGGTTAAAGGCAAGTTAGCACCTCGTTATATTGGACCATTTCAAATTTTGGAGAGGTGTGGAAAAGTGGCATACCGCTTGAAGTTACCAGAACATCTCTTAGCTATACACGACGTGTTCCATATTTCCCAATTAAAGAAATATCTTCGAGTGCCTGATCAAAATGTTGATATTGAAGGAGTAGAACTTGAACCTAATTTGACCTATTCTGAATATCCTATCTGAGTTCTAGATCAGAAAGACCATGTCACTCGAAGGAGGACAATCAAGTTCTACAAGATACAATGGAATCAACATTCCAAAGAAGAAGCTACTTGGGAATCCGAAGATTACTTGCTAGAACAGCTTCTGGAGTTCCATGCTTCTATATAAAATACTATTAGTTGTACTCTGTCTTTACGAAACCATGTTTTATGAAAGGACCTTAGATGTTTTATGGTCAAGTTTAGAATATTTTTGCTTGACACATTTCCTTTTCCATTACTTTATCCTAGGACTTTTAAATCTCGGGAAGAGATTTCTTTTAGGGGGAAAGGTTGTAACACCTCTAGTGTTTTAAACACTAAAATATGCCATGTCATCATATGCATTGCACATCATTCTTATGATTAGTGAAAACTTTGATATGCATTCACTAAAACAAGTTTACTTTTATGATTATATATGTTGACTTGTATGGATGAATCAAGTTCATAACCTTAGTGTTAAATTTGAATTCCAAAACCCTAATTTCTAGCATTTAAATTCTACCCTAGAAAACCTAATTCAAAATCTAAGCACATTTTGGTGTTGAGCCTAAAAGGAACAGTGTAGAGCTTGTCAATGTGTACAAAGTTGGTTTTTAGAGTTTTCAAAGTTGTTATATAAAATTTGAAGTAATTTGAAAGGGGATAAATTCTTAAAGTGTCCCCTTTTGATTTCAAACTTGCATTTTCAAATCTAGATAGAATGTGGGTATGGTTATTAAATCAAAGTTGTAGAACTTTGAATTTGGAACAACTTTTATTTTTGGAGATTTTTGAGTTTCCATACAAATTTGAGAGTAATTTGAGAAATGAAGCGAATGGCAATTCGGTAAATACATTGAACAGTGCAAGCAGGCAGACACTCACCGTCGGCGAGCTTCCACCGGCTTCCACATGCGTTCGCAAGCGCCACCTCCAACTTTGACGTGTCTGCGTTGCTGTAACGTGTCAAGCGCACCTCTCACCGCCGCTCTTCGCTCGCCGATAAGCCTGATAAGCTTCCTCCCATCGCCCTCTCCTTCCTCTGTCTTTCCCATCATTGCCGTCCTGCTCCGTCAAGCTCGTGCCGAAGTCATAGCTCCCCTAGCCTCAATTGAGCATGTCACCACTCCACCTGTACCTTGCAAACCCAGTCGACTAGTCCTAGACACCTGAATTCGCTGGGAGACACTGCGCGCCGTCTTTCTTCTTTGCGGCTGGCCGCTACGCCGCTAACCTCGTCTCTCCATGGCCAGCACTCTACGGTGCGTCTCTGCCCTTGCTTAGCATAGCTCCATCTTCTTCATGTTGCCATGATGCTCTATGTCTTGTTGGTTGATTTGTTCGTCCACTGCAGTCACTGAAACGTCGTGCTTGCCGTTGTCGCCGTCGCCATCAACGCTGACAGACACGCCCTTTGCTGCTCACAGTCAACCAAGCGCTCTAACCCGATCTAGGGGAGCCTCTGCTGCTATTCTAGTAGTTAAATGAAGCTCTAGCAAACTCTAGTAGCTAGAATGCCGCCGTGCATAGCTCGGCTGAGCCACCATGGCCGGCGCCGAGCTCGGACAAAGCCGTACTTGGTTCAACTAGTACCACCAACCGGCGCGTCGTGAGGTGGTGAACATGATGGTACCCTCGCCGTCGCCGGCAACCTCACTGTCAGCGAGTAGTCGCCAGTCAGAGAGCCTCGCCACCGTGGTCAGCGCGGGCTGACCGGTGGGGTCGCCTTGTCAGTGGTCGTTTGAAGTGAAAATGAATTTTTCTATTTTGCAGAAATGATTAAATAGTGCTATGATTTGTTTATTTTGTGTTGAAATAAATAAAGCTCCAAAAATTATGAAAATTTTTGTGCCACCTCTCGGAGATGTGAACTATTTAGGAAAAATATTAAATGTTACTTTTCAGTACATTTTGAATATGATAAAAATTGCTCAATTAATTAATAAATGGGATTCCTTGATTTTTCTAGGCATAAATAATCATCAAAAAATTATGAAAATTGTTTTTCCAATTAGTTATCATGTGATGAGTCTTCACAAAAATTTGGACCTCATTTGGAAAAGGTTGATTTATTTCATAATTTTGAATTAATTAATTAATTAGCAAAAACAAATAGTAAACCTTAATGACTTAGGTTTTGTTTGAATTTGGGATTGAGTGATGACCTTGGGTCATTAGTAAAAATGATCCTTAGCACTTTAAGTAAGTGTTTGAGTTTATGATCAAGGTTTGATTTAGAAATGTTAATCTAAGTAAACCCAAGAGAAGGTTTAGTTAGTTGTTAGCTTGTAACTATACCGCGAAGGAAAGTTGTATTCAAGTTACTAACTTTTACATCTATCGTCAAGCATCATGTTTTATATCTTGCATCATATTAAACATGACATTATTACCACGTGTAGTGAATGAAAGTGAGAACATGGTAGTCAATCAAGTTGTGGAGGAAGTCAACCCACCGGTTGAGGTCGGGTTTGATATCTGTGGAACATCTCTGGAACCTGACTTTTTTGAAAATCAAGGCAAGCCCCGGATGCATTTAAACCTACCTTGTATTTTACAAATTTATATCGCTTTTATTATTAAATGTTGCATTAAGTGATTAGGAGTTGAGTGGAAACCTAATTGGTGCATCAGCAACCTTGTTTTTCCATATCAACCTTGTTACCAGCTTCAATTTGAGAAAGCCTAATTGTGCTTAGCCATGCTTAGACCAATAGAAGTCAGGAGAATACCTGTCACCTGTGAGATATAAATGGATTTTTGGATACGATTGGGTATTTATGTTATCATGAGATATAATCATGTGGAGTAATAATTCTAGACCGGGCGGACTCGGTGTATGAGAGCCACAAGACATGGATATCTTGTGAGCGGGTTCTTTCCGCCTGTGTCGGTTAAGAACCGTCCGTTGTTGAATTGCATGAGGTGAGACTTTGTAGTACTGGCCACATACTCTGGTAAGCCTAGACTCGGCTATTCTATTATGAGAATGGGTACTCGCGCACTAGGAGTGGAGAGATGGCGAGAGTAGCGTGTACCCATGTGGCAATGGACTGGATTGGTGGAGTACTGTGCTCTCGGGTGGTGTGGACCCGTTCTTGTTTTAGAGAATCTAAGGGTAGGTTGGTATATGTAGGTCAGGGACCTGTATATGTCGTGTGGTTGGGAATCCCCAGCTGGGTTATAATTAGTTCGAATCGTCGTTGCTCCTCGATTATGGAGACTCAACTCACTGTTCATCATTGTAGTTAACAAATGGAACTTGAGTAGGATTTGAGAAAGAGTTTGATATGAAGTTCATGATCTCAATATGGATCATGTTAGCTTTATATATGATCCGTATGAAGATTTAAATGTTGAAAGAAAGAATCTTGTTAGAGAGCTTTTACGTAAAAGAACTTTGATTCTTGCCAAAGCCTTACCTTGAATCCTCGAGCCTGCATTCCTGAGTTTTCTCCGTTTTTACATCGGTTTAGTCTTGTTGAGTACTTTTGTACTCAGGGTTCTTTAACCCTTGTTGCAGGTGAGCCTCATGGGTAGGTCTGCCTTGGACCGTGCTGCATGACGGTTGTTCAAATTGAAGATGACGAGTAAATGTGTGGCCCTTGGGTAGGGCACTTTAATTGCGTGTTTTGTTTTATGTTACTTAGGCTACTCCACTACTATGGTTTGTAATAATAATCGTACTTAGTTTGTGAAACAACTGTTTTGTAACTAAGTTATTGTAAGACTTTCGCTATTTTACTCTGATGTATATTAATGAATAAACTGTTGTAATACTACAATGACTCTGTGATGGATCCTGCTCGAAAGAAATCATGGATGATTCGGGTTTCTCGAGGACACCTGATAGGCTTCTTTAGTTATCGGGAACATATGCATAGTCGTCAGAAGTCATTGGACAATGACAGGTGCATGTGGGCCCTATAATTTAGGAGGTTCTGCCACAAATTTTAGAAGCGTGACTCCCTTCGAAACACCTATTGCATGCATATGCATAGCATAAGAGTCATGCATGCATAAGAGAATGAAGGTGATGATGAAATGTACAGCCATATATAGATGAACACATGAATGACACGACTATACAAGATTAACATCTATTTTACTGAGTAGGTGCATATTTCTTTTAGAAAATAAGAACTACACACTCACCAAGCTCTAACAACCTAAGATAAAGTTGTTATCTTCAGTAAGAGGTCTAGCACCTACAACTAACAATTTATCTTAATTAGCCTAGCATCTAAATCATCACATCAACTTATAGAAAGCAATCAAGTTATTCACTGCATTCATAGATTCAAGGCTACAGACAATAGCGCTAGTTTAACTCATAACTAGAGTTGTACTTATCCAAAAGACATTCAACAAGACAATCTGGAAAGCTTATGAAATTTTCTACAATTCATATTTAAACATCACAGCATGATTCCCAAGTTAACAAGGTCAAACTGGCACATTTATCAAATCTGGTCCAGAAATTCCAGAGAGCTACAATTTCTGAAGACCAACTTTGAACAGGCATAACTCATAAATTATTTGGTCAAATTCCATGAAAATTTAACATAAGCTAGTTAAGTGAGTTATCTACAACTTTGTTATAGACAACATTCATAGCAAACATCAAATTCACCAGTTAATTTGCTTAACTCTAAAATCTATCTAGAAAGTCACTATAAGTAAATTATAGTGAAAATAATATTTCACTACATACAAGAATAGTACCATGAGCACTACCAATGTTATCAGCAGTTAACATACATCAAATGAATGCTAGAAAACATAGTGGTCATTACTAAATAAATTCTTTTCATGCCTTTATTAATTTATTTAGATAGTTAGGTTAAATAATAAACACCTAGCCAAAGTGTACAAAAAATTCCACAAAAATTACAGTAGCTTATACATGCCCCAATAAGCTATTGTATAAATTTCACAACATTTGAACAAGTATAACATTCTACACAAAAATGACAAGCCAGTAGGGCTTAAAATAGCATAAATAGGAAACCCTATTGAAAAGTGTCAAACAACAGAATTCCTATTTTTCTTAGCTTCACCATAACATAAGAACACTGCACAAAAAGTTTCATGCCCAAAGGATACATATTTTTACCATGAAAAATAGAACAAGGATATAGGGTTGCTTCTAAAGAAATCTGTAACTAAACTATTAAGCAAGCACTGTAGTTGGAATTTTTATCATGGCTTAAGCATATTAAGAACAGTCCACTATAAAAATTTCACAATTAATGGAGCACTAGAACTCCAGCTATGAAATTCACAAGTTTCTACACATATAAAGAGCACCTTTGTAGATTCATTTAATTCTCAAATTAAATTCACAGAGCATGTCCACTTTTGTAATTTTACCACATTCTACACTTCATAAGCAACCCAACAAAATTTGGGTGACCTCAATTGGAGTCCTAGAGCTTCAAATATGAATTTTGCAAAACAAGTGAGAAACATGGGAAAACAAACAACAAAAACCCTAATGGAGAGGCTGACAGGCGAGACCCGTGGGTCAGCCGAGCCCACATGCTAGAGAGACAGAGACAGGGGAGAGGTCTGGCCAACGGTTTCTCGTCGACGGTGAGCTCGCCAGTAGTAGTGTCTACACCAACATGATCAACTCTTCCGCCTACACCCGGTGATGGTCTTGCATGGCCAAAAAAAGCATGGGAACTCCTCACCGATGACCATGGCGGACGGCGGCGATGGTGTGGCGGTACGCTAGCCAACTCCAGCTTGGGCTTGGCAATGCGATGGCTTCCTAGGCTTCAGGGAGGTCCAACGGAGCTCCTAGATGTAACTGGGACTCGGTGGAAGCTACGGGTGAGCTCGGACGCATGCACCGCTGCCCGGCGACGCATAGAGCTCAATGGCGAGATCGCCATTCTGACTAAATGGCGATGACACAAGGGTCTCTGTCTTGCCAACAACTAGACCTAGGGTTGCTCTATTCGGTGCACTCGAAAGGAGAACAAGAGGGTGGAAAAGCTACACTGTGGCAAACTCGCATGCCATGGCGGGCATGGCGACTACGGCAGCGCCGGTGGCATGTTCCAGCAGAATCGAATGGTAGCATGGGATCAGTGCTATACTAGAGTACTATGGCTTAGAGGCTATTCTAGGATAGGGAAGAGAGAAGCAAGAGGTGTAGCGAGGACATGCGGCCATGGCAGTGGCCATGGCGAAACTCCGGCAAGGACGCACCCGCGGTGGCGCGACAAGAAATGTGGCTTACCAAGGGCACGACTCTGAGCGTGGCTAGATGGGAATGGTAGAGCTAAGCGAGGCAAAGCTGTGAGTGCAGTGGATTTGAGAATGGGGTGACGGTGAGTGCGCGTGAGCTCGACGAAGCTACTATGATGGCAATGGCGAGCGCGGTGAGCAGCTGAGAGCGAGGAGGTGAGCGAGAGGGAATGGGTGGCTCTATGGTGGCTTGGACGCGTCGCTGGAGCCTTGCTGGCTATGGCTGCCTAGCGAGCGGGCCCTGTGCTAGTGTACGGCTTCCACTTGGCATGCCCAACCTAACGTCGGTCCGCCATGGTGGCATGAGTTCGGCTGCCATCAGAGCCAGCATCAGCGCCTGACAGCCTAATTTCATCCCCTCCTAATTCCGAATCTATAGCGAGTTAGCAAAATCCCCTAGAATAAAAGTTGTAGAGCTATGATAGAGCTTCAATTGTTCAATAGAAACCATCAACTAATTTGCAAAGGATCATGAGTTACATCAACCTAAACATAGGTACATGGAAATTGTGTGGCACCTAGGTTTTCTAAGTGCTGAATCAGCACCCAAATCTGACTTGTGGGCCATGTTTGGGACTGTTCCACACATTTTCATGACTTGGCCTCTAAACAAAGTTTGTTCCATATATAATTTTCTAAAACTTTGCTTTAGGTTGCTCAGCCATGTAAAGCTTCTAACTTGCAGTTCATAAAAGGTCAAACAAATTGGTTCCCTAGGTCAAACTAGACACATCATGACTTAGGGGCTTGATTAGGTGAAATGTTCTACACAAACATTGTTCCATTAGGCATCCTAAGGATAGATAAGGTATTTTAGTTACCAACATCACCCACTTGCACTCAATCACACATGATCATAAGCATACATATAGGAAAAACATAAAATAACAAGTCATGTTTCACATGTTTCAATTGCACGTTTCATATGAAAATGCTTATGCATAAATGAATGATGCTTATGCTCATGCAATGCAAGTGCAATTATGCAAGCCTAACACCTAGGGTGTTATAGCCCTCCCCCTTATAAAAATCTTGCCCTGAGATTTGAAAAGCGTACCATTTTGAATAGAAGGTAAGGTATATATCCTTCAAATAATCTTCCCGTTCCCACATTGCATCGCTCTCACTACCCTGATTACTCTACATAACCTTGTAAAACTTGACCACATGGTTCTGGGTTTCTCTCTCTCTTGTATCAATAACCCGCACCAGCCTTTCTTCATAGGATAGATCTAATTTCAACTTGATATTTCTAAGTGAAATTTTTTCTTTGGGAACGCGGAGACATTTCTTTAATTGAGAGATATGAAAAACATTGAAGATAGCTCTCATCTCATAAGGTAACTCTATTTTGTAGGCTACTCTCCCACTCTTTTCTATGATCGGATATGGACCTACATATCTAGGTGCAAGCTTCCTCTTTACTCCGAATCGCTGCACACCTTTCACCGGTGATACTTTTAGATAAACGTGATCACCAACTTCAAACTCAATGGGATTCCTTCTTTTATCTGCATAGCTTTTCTGTCTAGCTTGAGTGGCTTCCATATGTTTCTGGATAGTATGGACTTGTTGTTTAGCCTCTTCAATGAAATCAATGCCATAGTATCTCCTTTCTCTAGATTCAACCTAGTTTAAGGGAGTTCTACACTTGTGGTCATACAATGCTTCAAACGGAGCCATCTTGATACTTTCTTGATAACTATTATTATAGGAAAATTCAGCCAAGGGTAACCATTTATCCCATGAACCTTTGGAAGATATGACACAAGCTCTTAACATGTCTTCCAATATTTGATTCACCCGCTCCATCTGTCTAGAGGTCTATGGATGATAAGCAGAACTTCTGACAAAGTTGGTGCCTAACATCGTGTGCAAATGTTTCCAAAAACGCGCGGTGAACTGAGGTCCTCTATATGATACAATGGTTCTAGGAACACCATGGAGACGTACTATCTGATTAAAATATAACTCAGCATAGTCACTTGGTCTATAGTCAATTCTAATTGGTATGAAATGAGCAGACTTGGTTAAACGGTCCACTATTACCTATATAGAATTAAAATTCTTTTGGGTAGGGGGAAGTCCAACAATGAAATCCATACTAATTTTTTCCCATTTCCATCCAGGAATAGACAATGGTTGAAGAAGTCTGACATGCTTCAAGTGAATTGCTTTGACTCTACAACAATTGTCACACCTTGCAACATAAGCTGTGATTTCTTTCTTCATCTTGGTCCACCAAAAGTGAGGTTTCAAATCTTGATACATTTTACTACTTCCTGGGTGAATAGATAACTTGGATGAGTGAGCTTCTTCTAAGATTTGGTTTCTAAGATCTTTGTCCTTCGGTACTATAAGTCTATCCTTAAACCATAGGATACCCTTCTCATCCACTCAGAAGTGTTTTGTTTCTTGCTCTTTCATCTTCCTCTTTATGTGGAACGCCCCCACATCAGATTTCTAAAGCTCGATGATTTTACTTTCAAGAGAGCAACTAAGAGTAATATTGTGCAACACAATAGGATGTAACAGATGTGTCAAATGATAATCTTCTTCTAAGAGAGAATTGCAATGAGATTTTCTACTCAAAGCATCGGCAACTACATTTGTTTTGCCCGAATAATAATGGACTTTTAAGTTATAATCTTTGATCAACTCTAGCCATCTTCTCTATCTCATGTTCAATTTCGGTTGAGTGAAGATATACTTGAGACTTTTATGATCAGTATAGATATGACACATGTTACCGAGTAGGTAATGCCTCCAAATCTTCAAGGCATGAACAACAGTAGCTAACTCTAGATCATGAGTTGGATAATTGGATTCATGCTTCCTTAGCTAACGCGAGGCATAAGCAATAACCTGACCTTCTTGCATAAGAACACATCCTAAACTGGTATCTGATGTATTACAAAACACATCAAAAGGTTTCTCGATATCAAGTTGTGCCAAAATAGGAGCGGAAGTCAACAAAGTCCGCAAAGTGCAAAAAGCAGCCTCACACTCCGGCGTCCAAACAAACTTCACATCTTTTGGAAGCAACCTGGTCATGGGCTTAGCTATCTTAGAGAAATCCAGGATGAACCGACAATAATAGCCAGCCAAACCAAGGAAACTTCTAACCTAATGCACTGAAGTTGGTGTTTTCCAATTCAAGACTTCTTGCACCTTATTCGGATCAACCAAAATCCCTTTGTTAGACAACACATGACCCAAGAAAGGTACTTTCTTTAGCCAAAACTCACATTTACTGAACTTGGCATAAAGCTTATGTTCTCGTAGCCTAGATAAAACAATTCTCAGATGCTCGGCATGTTCTTCAACATTCGTGGAAAAAGATCAAGATGTCATCAATGAAGACAACTACAAACTTGTCCAGTTCCTCCATGAATACTGAATTCATCAGATATACAAAGTATGCCAGAGCGTTGGTCAAACCAAAAGACATAACTAGATACTCGTACAACCCATATCTGGTGGAAAAAGCGGTCTTAGGCACATCCTCTGGTCTAATTTTTATCTAATGATAACAAGATCTCAAATCAATTTTGGAGAATACCTTTGCCTTAGACAACTAATCAAATAAAATATCAATGCGGGGCAATGGGTACTTATTCTTGACTGTCATGGCATTGAGTGGACGATAATCAACACACATGCATAATGACTTGTCCTTCTTCTTCACAAATATAGCAGGACAACTCCAAGGAGAAGCACTAGGTCGGATAAGACCCTTTTCTAACAGATCTTGTAACTGAACTTTAAGCTCTGCTAACTCATTGGGTGGCATCCTATAAGGCCTTCTAGAAATAGGTGCAGTACCCGGCACTAACTCAATTTTGAATTTGATCTCTCAATCCAGCGATAAACTAGGTAGATCATCAGGAAATACATCTAGAATTCACAAACTACCAGAATGTCCTCAATTCTCAGGGTCTGGATAGCATTGGCAGTGTTGTGGAGGTCCAGATCTCTAGGAAGTGGCACTAGGAAAGCCTCATTGTTAATAGGATCTCTTAACATAACAACCCTAGTGGAAGTATCAATGAGCACTCCATGACCGCTCATCCACTTCATTCCTAAGATTACATCTATACCTACTCCTAGCAAAATTACTAGATCCAACATATACACTCGCCCCCCTATTTTGATACTCACAGCCTGCACTATCTGATTGGTATAAATATTACTTCTAGATGCACTAATGCAATAACTACCCATGGATAGTGTAATTACCTCCAGATTGTACTTTGATGCAAAAGCTGGACTCATGAATGAATGCGAAGCACCAGAATCAAATAGTACAACTGCAGGATGTTGATTCACAAGAAACTTACCCGCAGTGACCATCTCTCCTGAGGGTATCTCTATCATGTTGGTGTAGTTAACATGACCTTGACGAGCACTAGAATTCCCCTGCTTCTGATTATTCTTCTGAGGATAAGGACAATTCTTGGACCAATGACCTGTCCTACCACAATTCCAGTAGGGCCTGTTAGCTGGCGAAACAAAAGAATTTCCTAGTCCTATGGTGCCTTTTGGAAGTGGAATAGTAAAGGCCTTCTTGAACCCAGTCTTTGCCTAATTCTTCTTTTGAGGCGGATGGTACCTAATGGCTACAGCTGGTGGGTGAAACTGAGTCTTAGCCATTGGAGCTTTAGCCTAAGATGCACTTGCCTCAAAGGCCCTCTTGCGATTCTTGGAAGCTGCATAAACATTATTGTTGTTCTCTTGAGTAAGAGCGCCACTTATGAACTCATTGAAAGTAGCACTCTTGTTGTTCCCCATGGACTTTATCAGTTTGGGACTATGCCCTCTCTTGAAGCTAGCGATTCTCTTTGCTTCTGAATCAACAAACTCTGGGGCATACCTTGCCAGATGATTGAATGCATGAAGATATTCAGTAAGAGTCTTGGTACCTTGTACTAGCTTCATGAAATCATTGTGCTTTATGGCCATCAAACCGGGACGGATATAATGACTCTTGAAAGCCTCTTGGAACTGATTTCAAGTGATCTAGGCATTCTTAGGCAAGGTGGACCTATAATGACGCCACCATATACCTGCTGGTCCTTGTAGTTGATGCGAAGCATACTTTGCCTTCATCTGTTCCATTAGCCTAAGCAAACAAAACTTGTGCTCAAGCGTGTTTAGCCACTCTTCTGCTTGGAGCGGCTCTTCAGCTTCTTTGAAAATTGGCAGCTTGGTGTCTTGGAACTCTTTAAAATCACTATACTGATTCAGTTGTGGTCCCTGACATTGATTGCGACCCTATGCTTGATGCTGTGCCAGGGTACGCATGGCGTCCCCCAAACCACGTTGACCTTCCACAAGCATGGCCAACAGATCAGATGGTGTGGGCGGTGGTGGCAGTGGAAGATCATCATCACCACTAGCCCCAACCTTGCCTGAACGTAGATTGCGTGACATCTGCAAAAGTGCAATAGTGAGTAATGATTGATGATGTTAGAAACATTATAGATGAATTATAGAATTATGTCAAACTGAACTTATTGAAGTGATTAATTTCATACAATAAATAGAGGCACAATAATTCATCCTCATAACATTGCCAATATTTTACTCCACACATTCTCGCGATGAATACGCTTATATGCCAAAATTTTGCCAACATCAAAGCTAGACTTTTATTAATGCTCACATCCACATGGAGCCACATGCAAGTCTCCGAGATTACATCAAAGTCACTAACTAAAGTTAAGTTACATGTTCTTCTAGAAGAAAGTAAAAGATATGAACTAGTGCATCTAGCTTAGTGCTACAGCTAAACTACACATCTTCATCGGTGTTAGCATCGATCACTCCTCCACCATCTTCATCCTGGACAAGATCAAGTTCCTCCTCTTATTTAGCTTTAGGCACTACGATGACATTGGCATCTAATTCATGTCATCATCATCAGCGAAGATCACATGTGGTCCTCCCACCACAGGGTACACTAGAATAGGGTGAGGAATCGGATTGATCTGATTATTAAGACAGTGAACGTCAATCTATAGTTCTTTGATCTAACGAAGGAGTTCATTCTCTCTGACTTCAACTCAAATTTTTGCCATGACCCTAGCATTGTTCCTAGTTTGTGTCATACGGATTGCATCATCTCGCTCATGAGTCAATTGCATGATCTGATCATGGTTAGCATCTCTTTCCCTAACAGCACATACAAACTGCTGCCTGCGAGTTTCCAAAGCAGTCACAAAACCACCTATCTCATTTTGGACTGCCCTAAGCTCATTACCATACTTGCATGCATGTTTCTTCCACTTGCGCTGTTCATTCTATGCCTACTAAAGGGCTATCAAAGCACTAACATAAGTGCCCTGACGATCATGGAACATCTTTAGAACAACCATCATGGCACTCATGGCTGGTCTAGAACTCTGTGCCCGTTCTGCCTTAGTCATAACCAAGGGATCATCCTCAAAGTTCAGCCAGACTGCCTCAGATGGGGCTACTCGAGGAATGGACTCAGCTGCTCCGTTGATCAACTCATCACCAAACTCTTAACAAATATCAGCTAGCACTTCCAAAGCTGCCACCTATGCCCCTTCCCAAGGGGTTTGTCCATCAGCTTCGATGCTCCAACCAAGCCACTAGGGTCTATTTGTGTGACGCAGGACAACCACCTCAACATCATACCACTGCAACCTTCCTTCAGCCTCCACTTGCTTCCAAGTATAACGAGGTGGCTCAGCATATCCCACTGAATGTAGCACCTTCCACAACAGGGTTGGAGTGCCAAACATGTGCAGGAATGTGCTACTCCTGGACGGTAGTGCTGGTGCAGCCATCTGTAGCAACATTGCAATTTGGGTGTGAGAGGATTATCTTACAGGATGAGAAATATATAATGGAATAATTAAAG
Organism: Miscanthus floridulus; assembly: GCF_019320115.1. NCBI lineage: Eukaryota > Viridiplantae > Streptophyta > Magnoliopsida > Poales > Poaceae > Miscanthus > Miscanthus floridulus. The sequence goes on from NC_089582.1 coordinate 57,928,232, forward strand.
ATAAGGGAGGGAGTGATGCAAAAATATAATGGCATGAGTGAACATGATGCATGCACGTTCCATACTGCCTCACAAAGCTTAGGAAAAATTTATAATTCTAGCGACATACACAGTGGCATACATACATTCTCTCATATATGTATCTAGTCGAGCTACACGTTACGTTGTTAGTGTACCTGTAGACAAATTCATTGCAGCCCAACCCAACAAGAGAGAAATAAGCACACAATGAAAGCAGTAAACTAAGATACTCTCCATATATACATCCTCGGATATATATACTTCAGTATCCAAAGCTACCCGATAGATATACCCACAATTAAGTACCTTCATATATACATGTGTGTAACATGTAAATACTCCAGTAACTACAACTAACTCTCCCCTAGACCGATAGTTGGACGGTCATACTCTCACAACTCACACCTACTTGGCCGTAGAGGCAATTGATCCATACATTACCACCCAAGCGAATGGCATCCATACAATAGCACGCCGTATGGCCGACAAAATAAAATGCAAGCAATTACCCCCCAAAGTCATTACTTAAATAAGCCACCTAAAAGTCCTTATTTGGGCATAGAGGATATGGCCACTAGCACACTTAGATAAAATTTTAGATTTGAACACACCTATATATAAGTAGCAATAAGTTGTCAAAACTGATTTTTGCAAACAAAAACCTTTGTTTTAAATACACATATGACATGTTTAATGTTGAATCTAGCTCCGATGCTAGCTGTAACAGAACCGACTAATTTATAAGAGCACAAGTATGAAAGCAATCACTGGAGTGATCAAACTATCACACTTGAACCCATATAAACCCAGTAGTCAATTGAAACCACGAAGGATTTCAAACCAACTTGCATACAACTAAGATCATAGTGATTCAACATAACAAGCCACATGTTACATATATTTCACAAGTAGTTCACAAGTATCTCATACATCAGAGTTCACATAGTTATTACAACATGAGTTCACAAATAGCGAAAGCAAAGTAGTTTGAGACCATCACACACACTTAGTTCAAATACAAGCCAGTTCCATAGTCATATCTAGCAAAAGCAACATGATAAGATAACATAGAAGATCATGCCCATGATCTAGTCTTCATCGCCCGCAGGGTGGAGACAATACTTGCAGTAGCCGTTATAAAGCATGTCATCTACAACAAGAGGGAATAAACCCTGAGTACGAGAATGTACTCAGCTAGACTTGCCCGTCGTAAACCAAAAATAAATGACACCAATGAGTATGCAAGGCTTTATCAGTGGATCTTGCTTGACAACCATTTTGCATAAAAAACTTTAATGATACAAGAGCATAACTTAAATTATTAATTAAGCACCAAGTTATCAATATTAACTTGTCATCTAGATTAGCACCTATACTAGAGCAAGCAATTGATTAACTCCAAACATTAGTAACCATATCCAGTCTAATGTTGTAACATCATCATCATCATTATAACCGTCAAGTTTAATTTAGTGTATCTACGTTGCCGCTGCTTAGTCAAGTTCTCACTATCAAGGAGAGACGATGATTCAAATTGATTCTTACCCAGTTGGGGAATTATTCCTAACACAAACCCAATCAACCTGATCAGTGGTTGCCTCGGGTCACCTTTGGTACAACCTGATCAGTGATTCTTACCCAGCGCCGCACTCTTAGGGAGTCCACTCTGCTAGGTGGTCAATCTCACCTTTGGACTTATGCCAATAGCTCCCGCACATCCTTACTACCACTAGAGTATGCACTTTCACTTTTTGGCTCCCAACCTAAGTTGAGCTACTCGGCTTAATGGTCGGAACGAGTTATCCGACCAACTAAGTGATAGGCATGCGTTCAACAAGGCATGAGGACGTACAGTGAATTGGTCCTTAACTAACACAGATGGAGATAGATCCACACCCCAGACCTCCATGCCTTGTTGCTTCTCTATCGACATCTCGTCTGGTCTCCATTCATTATTAAGACATGGTTATTTTCCACAATAGCAAATATAGCCAACTGTGACCAGACATCATCCTAACTTGTAGGTGACAGGAAATCACCTGACTTTACCGGTCTAAGCAAGGCTAAGCTTTGATTCACTCCTAGACCTAAATAGTATTCAGAGTACATGTACTAGACAAGGAATAGATATATATGCATCAAGTGTTTGCATCTAGTTCCTATCACTTAATGCATCAAACATATAAACATACTCAAAGTAATCATTTTGAGACTTAGAATGCTCTGGGGCTTGCCTTTCAGAATAGAGGAAGGCTGGTGATCGGGACACTCAAGAACTTCCTCGTTGGCTCCTTCTTCTAGGGCCTATGCCTCCATCTCCTGAGCTTGCTACTGCTCCTCCGGAAGTCCTTGCTCGAATTCCAGAAGCGTGACTCCCTCTAGAACACCTATTCCATGCATATGCATAGCATAAGAGTCATGCATGCTCAAGAGATGGAAGGTGAAGATGAAATGTCCAACCTTATATAGATGAACACATGAATGATATGACGATACAAGATTAACATCTATTTTATTGAGTAGGTGCATATTTCTTTTAGAAAACAAGAACTACACACTCACCAAGCTCTAACAACCTAAGATAAAGTTGATAATCTTTAGTAAGAGGTCTAACACCTGCAAGTAACAATTTATCTTAATTAGCCTAGCATCTAAATCATCACATCAACTTATATAAAGCAATCGAGTTATTCACTGCATTCACAGATTTAAGGCTACAGACAACACCTGCTAGTTTAACTCATAACTGGAGTTGTACTAATCCAAAAGATATGCAACAAGACAATCTGGAAAGCTTATGAAATTTTCTACAATTCACATTTAAACATCACAGCATGATTCCCAAGTTAACATGGTCAAACTGGCACATTTATCAAATCTGGTCCATAAATTCTAGAGAGCTATAATTTCTGAAGACCAACTTTGAACAGGCATAACTCATAAACTATTCGGCCAAATGCCATAAAAATTTAACACAAGCTAGTAGATGAGTTATCTACAACTTTGTTATAGACAAGATTCATAGCAAACATCAAATTCACCAGTTAATTTTCTTAACTCTAAAATCTATCTAGAAAGTCACTATAAGTGAATTATAGTGAAAATAATATTTCACTACATACAAGAATATTACCATGAGCACTACCAATGTTATCAGTAGTTAACATACATCAAATGAACACTAGAAAACATAGTGGCCATTCCTAAATAAATTCTTTTCATGCCTTTATTAATTTATTTAGATAGTTAAGTTAAATAATAAACACCTAGACAAATGTATAGAAAATTCCACAAAAATTAAAGTAGCTTATACATGTCCCCAATAGGCTATTGTATAAATATTACAGCATTTGAACAAGTATAACATTCTACACAAAAATGACAAGCCAGCAAGGCTTAAAATAGCATAAATAGGAAACCCTATTAAAAAGTGTCAAACAACAGAATTCCTATTTTTCTTAGCTTCATCATAACACAAGAACACTGCACAAAAAGTTTCATGCTCAAAGGATACATATTTTACCATAAAAATGGCACAAGGATATAGGGTTGCTTCTAAAGAAATCTGTAACTAAATTATTAAGCAAGCACTGGACTTGGAATTTTTATCATAGCATAAGCATGTCAAGAATAGTTCACTATAAAAATTTCACAATTAATGGAGCAATAGAACTCTAGCTATGAAATTCACAAGTTTCAATGCATATAAAGAGCACCTTTGTAGATTCATTTAATTCTCAAATTAAATTCATAGAGCATGTCCACTTTATAATTTTACCACATTCTACACCTCATAAGCAACCCAACAAAATTTGGGTGACCTTAATTGGAGTCCTAGAGCTTCAAATATGAATTTTGCAAAAACAAGTGAGAAATCTGGGAAAACAAACAACAAAAACCCTAATGGAGAGGCTGACAGGCGGGACCCATGGGTCAGCGAACCCCACATGTTAGAGAGACAAACAGGAGAGAGGTCTGGCCGATGGTTTTTCGCCGATGGCAAGCTCGCCAGCGGTAGTGTCTACACCAACATGATCAACTCTTCCGCCCGCACCCGGTGATGGTCTTGCATGACCGAAAGAAGCACGAGAACTCCTCACCGACGACCATGGTGGATGGCAGCGATGGCATGGCGGTATGCTGGCCAACTCTGGCCTAGGCTTTGGGGAGGTCGAACGGAGCTCCTAGAGGTAACTAGGACTCGGTGGAAGCTACGGGTGAGCTCGGCCACATGCACTGCTGCATGGCGGCGCACAAAGCTCAATGATGAGATCGCCGTTCCGACTAAATGGGGACGACATAAGGGTCTCCATCTTGCCAACAACTAGGCCTAGGGTTGCTTTGTTTGGTGTGCTCAAAAGGAGGACGAGAGGGTGGAGAAGCTACACTGTGGCAAACTCGCATGCCATGGTGGGCATGGCGACTACGGCAGCGCCAGTGGCGTGTTCCAGTGGAACTGAATGGTGGCATGGGATCTACACTATACTAGAGTACTATAGCTAAGAGGTAGTTCTAGGACAGGGAAGAGAGAAGCAAGAGGTGCAGCGAGGACACGTGGCCACGGCGGCGGCCATGGCGGAACTTCGGCGGGGACGCACCCGCGGTGGCGCCACAAGAAATGCAGCTTACCAAGGGCACGACTATGAGCGCGGCTAGATGGGAATGGTAGAGCTGAGTGACACAAAGCTGTGAGTGCAGTGGATTTGAGAATGGGGCAATGGTGAGTGTGCATGAGCTCAGCAGAGCTACTGTGACGGTGATAGCGAGCGTGGTGAGCAGTTGAGAGCGAGGAGGCGAGCGAGAGGGAATCACCAGCTCTGTGTTGGCTTGGACGCATTGCTGGAGCCTTGCTGGCTATCGCTACCTGACGAGCGGGCCCTACACTGGCATATGGCCGCCACTTGGCATGCCCGGCCTGATGCCGGTCGGCCACGACGACATGAGCTCGGCGGCCATCAGAGCCAGCATTAGCTCCTGACAACTTGATTTCATCCCCTCCTAATTCCTAATCTGTACCAAGTTAGCAAAATCTCCTAGAACAAAAGTTGTAGAGCTATGATAGAGCTACAATTGTTCTATAGAAACCATCAGCTAATTCGCAAAGGATCACGAGTTACATCAACCCAAACATAGGTACATGGGAACTGTGTGGCACCTAGGTTTTCTAAGTGCTAAATCAGCACCCAAATCTGAATTGTGGGCCATGTTTGGGACTATTCCTCACATTTTCATGACTTGGACTCTAAACAAAGTTTGTTCCATATATAATTTGCTACAGCTTTGCTTTAGGTTTCTCAGCCATGTAAAGCTTCTAACTTGCAGTTGATAAAAGGTCAAACAAATTCGTTCCCTAGGTCAAACTAGACACATCATGACTTAGGGGCTTGATTAGGTGAAATGTTCTACACAAACATTGTTCCATTAGGCATCCTAAGGATAGATAAGGTATTTTAATTACCAACATCACCCACTTGCACTCAATCACACATGATCATAAGCATACATATAGGAAAAACATAAAATAACAAGTCATGTTTCACATGTTTCAATCGCACGTTTCATATGATAATGCTTATGCATGAATGAATGATGATTATGCTCATGCAGTGCAAGTGCAATTATGCAAGCCTTAGACCTAGGGTGTTACAACGTTCACACAAAATCAGCCAGGAACAATGGAAGGTTGCGGATAATGAAATCATCATTATCCGCTCCACCGGCTTGGCAAGCAAGCCAATAATCCTTGAGCCACAGTCCGGGGTTCATTTCCCTAGAGTATTTCGGGATGTTGGTCGGCGGTCAGTACCGCGGTGGAAAGATAGCATTGAGGATGTGTTGGACAAAGTCCTGATGTCCCGGTAGGTTGGGGCTTGGGCTTCGGTCCTCACCACTGTCGTAGCTTCCGCCATAATGAGGGTGGTAGCCACGGCTAGTCCCCTTCCTCGCATCACCATGGGTACGCATACGGGTGTCGAGGGTGTTGCGTGCGTCACAGTGGAGGCCGAGACGCTCATGCACTGAGACCACGGTGCACGGCCTACCGCCTTCCTATGCCTGGTGGACCGACATGTCCTTGTTGAATTGCTCTAAGGGCGTGCGCTGGCTGGTATTGAGCTTGTGTCATTGGGACAGTGAGCTCTCACCCTGCTATGCCGTCACACACTCGAGTAATGTGTGAATCTCATGATGGGCCCGACGATCCTCGAGCATCGTAGGCCCTAGAAGCCCTTGGAGCAAGGTCGCCATAGCAACAATGTTCTAGCTTGCCCTGGTGAAGTATGAGAGGGCTTAATCGACCTTGATGATCCTCTGGTTGACATCACGGGCCATGGTGTGCGCACGCCCACTGTCATTGTGGCACTCGATCTCTCGCTCGAGCTCTGTGCATTCATGCTCGAGCTAGAGTCGTGCTTCCTCGAGCCCTTGGTGCTGGGCCTTTAGCTGCTCCACCCATAGGCGAGGTGGAGCCCCAGCATCCCTCTCAACCTCATCGTTGAAGTTATTCATTGGGGTAGCCTCTCCCTCATGGATGCTTTCGATATGTCCCTTAGGGGTACCTACCATGAAACATTCACGAGAGGGGTGATGGCTCCCCCTACTGGAGTTAGAGTTGGAGGGTGAAAGCTCTAGTTTGGTTTTGGTGAATTGATGAAACCCTAAGTGCTAACCTAGTTCATCAAGTGATCATGAGATAGGTAGCACACTTCAAGTAGAAGAAGCTAATGAAAATCATAGCATGACAATGGTGATGGCATGGCGATGATCAAGGGCTTAAACTTGTAATGAAGAAAGAGAAAAACAAAAAAGCTCAAGGCAAAGGTATAAACCATAGGAGCTATTTTGTTTTGGTAATCAAGACACTTAGAGAGTGTGATCACATTTAGGTTTGATAGCCGTACTATTAAGAGGGGTGAAACTCGTATCGGAATGCGGTTATCAAAGTGCCACTAGATGCTCTAACTCATTGCATATGCATTTAGGATCTAGTGGAGTGCTAACACCCTTGAAAATATTTGTGAAAATATGCTAACACATGTGCACAAGGTGTTTGCGGCGCTTTTGGAAAAATGAAATGTCTATTTTCTATTGCGCTGGATGCAAAATTCTTGGTGGTTGGCACATTTGAGCAAGGGTGAAGAAGTTAGAGTTGAAATGGAGTTGGTCGAAATAATGCTGGCGTCGGTCTACTGACCGGACACTGGGTCACTCAGCGACCGGACACTGAAAGGCTGCGTCCGGTCGAGCTGTCAGACGGCACAGTAGGTAGGGTTGAGCACCGGACGCTGGTCTGCGTCCGGTCAAGGTGGACCAGACGCGTCCGGTCGAAAAAACATGCCTCGGGGAGCTTACTGGAAATGACCGGACGCTGGGGCTTCAGTGTCCGATCAGTTTTGACCGGAGCGTCCGATCAGCGTCATAACCGTTGGGATCTGACAAATAGTGTTTGAAGGAGATGACACGTGGCGTCCATCGGGCGACCGGACGCTGAGGGCCAGCGTCCGGTCAGTTTGACCAGAGCGTCCGGTCAGAGCGCGTTTTGCCTAGTGAAGGGGTATAACGGCTCTATTTGATGGGGGCTCTATTTATAGCCCCATGGCCGGCTCAAGGGTAGTCTCTTGCATATTTTCATTGACATAGCAACCTTGTGAGCCTAGCCAAAGGACTCCCACTCATCTACATCATTGATTCATCATCATAGTGAGATTGGGAGTGATCCAAGTGCATTGCTTGAGTGATTGCATCTAGAGGCACTTAGTGATCATGTTTTGCTGTGGATTTTGCTTGTTACTCTTGGTGGTTGCCACCACCTAGACGACTTGGAGCAGCGAGGATTGTCGAGCAGAGGTGGTGATTGTCTCCGGCTCCGATCATGGTGATTGTGAGGGGTTCTTGACCTTTCCCCGGCGGAGCGCCAAAAAGGTACTCTAGTGGATTGCTCGTGGCTTGTGTGATCCTCATCTTGTGTTGGTTGTGCGGCACCCTATTGAGGGTTTGGCGTGTGAAGCCAATTAGCGCGTGAACCTCCAAGTGAGTGAATCGCCACAACGAGGACTAGCTTGCCGGTAAGCAAGTGAACCTTGGTAAAAAATCATTGTCTTCATCATTGATTCCGAGGTGATTGGTCATCATTGTTATTCATCTTCGTGATTGATTGGTTCATTCATCTACACGGCGGTATAACCCTCTTGATCACTCTCTTTACTTTACCGCAAACTAGTTGACAAGCTCTTTAGTGTAGCTAGTTGTGAGAGCTTGCATGCTTGGTTGGTGTGGCTCTTTAGTTAGCCTTTGAGAGCACACTAACATAGGGTAGTGTCATTGCTCTTGTGTGAATTGACACTATCTAAACTAGAATTGTGGTAGGTGGCTTGCATTTTGAGTAGGCTAGCGCAACACTCGCTTCGCCTCATAATTGTCTAACCATTTGGTTAAGTGTTGTTGTAGAAATTTTTATTAGGCTATTCACCCCCCTCTAGCCATTAGGACCTTTCAGAGGGCGACTCCAATTCTCCTATGAGGAGGTCATGGAAACATTCCATGACATATTTGGTCATCCCCATGAAGTCACCGTCCATAGGGTATGGGGGCGTGTGCTGCACAAGGTGGCTAGTGGTTTCTGCGGTGTTGCGTAGGCTAAATGGGAGCACTGTTAGGGCGCTCTAGATGAGGTATTCTAGAGAGAGTGGCTCTCCTCTAGCAAGCTATGTCATGATGTTGGTGAATGAGAAGGTGAGGTGGCCTAGGTCCTCATGGGATGGTCGGGGTCATAAGAAGGTGCCGAGCTGGCGCTCTAACCTCCTGTGGTCAAAGCCGAGGAGCTGGTCGCTCCTAGGGGTGCGAGCCTCCAAGGCATGCAGCTGTAGCTCCTCAAGCACCTCGATGATTGCATCAAGGCCAGTGGAGTGGAGAGGTTGGACAGCGGCGGGAGCCTACGCCAACTCTCCCTTTGTTGTGACGATGAAGTTCAGGTTCCCGAAGTGCATGTGCGTGCCCGGGACCTAGCTGACACCATGACTAGCCATCCAAGGCATGGTGTGGACATCAAGACACACAAAAGGCCCCTAACTATCAGTGTTTTGAGTTACCACCGATGAGTAAATTTCTAATATTGCACGTCTAGCTCGGATGATGTGCTTAGAGGACATGAGGTTTATACTAGTTCGGGTCAAAAGTCCCTACATCCAGTTCGTCATTGCTGCTTCTATTACTAGCACTGAAAGTTTGTAGTAGGGGTTACAAATGGGTGAGAGAGGGAAAGGATCCTAAGTCTCTGGTGGAAAGAATGAATGGGTGCTAAGAGCTTGACTGCTCCTTAGCCGAGTGTTCGTGTAGTGCTCTTGTGTTGATCTAGATCGGATCTCAATGGGCCGATCCCCTCCATGGGGCACCCTACTTTCCCTTTCATAGGCCAAGGGAAAGCGTGGGTTAGAGTAGAGGAAAAGGAGAAGAACGAGAGAGAGAGAGGAAGGCTGCCAGGACCACCGGATCCTTCTTCTCCTTCATGCGGGTCCCACTGATCTTGTAGACATCAACAGGGATGGCTCCATGTCGTGGCCCTATTCATCACTGATGCCATGCATGGATGTTGTCTACCGATCATGGTGTCCTATTCTGTCCTGGTGGGCGCTGTGGTGAACTAACGTGCTTGTTAACGTTTGTATGAGGGTTAGGTAGAACAACAGCAATATGCCCGACGCTGTTCTTGATGTGAATCCTCAGGTATGGCCTGTCATGGCCATAGGTTACATCAGGGCATGCTGGTCTCTTCTCTGGTGTTAGAGTTTTGACCCAGGCCCATACACCTGAACTTGGAGTGGTCGGCAGTGGTATGGGACCCCATCAGGCGAGACAGAGCCCGCACCCGAGGGGTCAGGCAAGGCAGAGCCTGTGGCCTCAGGGTTAGGCAAGGCAGAGCCTATGGTCTTGAGGTCAGGCAAGGCAAAGCCCATGACCTTGGGGTCAGGCAAGGCAGAGCTCATAGCCTTGAGGTTGGGTGAGGTGGAGCTCATGGCCTCAGGGTCGAGCGAGGCAGAGCCGTCCCCTAGAGATCGAGCGAGCTCACCCACCTGGGGGTCGGTTGGAGCTAAAGTCACGCTCTTGACTGCTTAGATGAATTAATGTTGATGACCATTAGCTCCTCCTCTTTGGGTACCCTAGTATTGGTCCCTGACACTATGCAACTCCATCATGAGCCTCAGCCAATTTGATGAAGGCGGGTCCAAGGTGGAGATCAATAAGGGCGTGCTTCACATTTGGGATCGCCATGGGAGTCTCCTCATCAACTTGAACCACGAGCCTAGCCGCCTATATGTCTTGCATCTTGAGGCCACGTAGCCACTCTACCTCACCGCAACAAAGGACGATGACACCTAGCGCTGGCATGAACAATTCGGCCACCTCCACTTTGAGGTGCTGCACCAGCTCGGCAAGCAAGCCATGGTGCACGACATGTTGGTGATCAAGCACATCGAGCAAGTCTATGACACCTGCGTCATGACGAAGTAGCACTGGTGCCCCTTTCCTCAACAAGCCAAGTATCATGAACAGGAGCAGCTGGAGCTCATCCTCAGTGACCTTTGTGGGCTCATGAGGCCAGCGACTATAGGAGGGCGGCACTACTTCCTCTTGCTGCTAGATGACACGTCCCACTTCATGTGGGCCATCCTACTACCATCCAAGGATGCTATCATGGATGCCATCAAGCATGTCTAGGCCATGGAAGAGAAGGAAAGTGGCTGCAAGCTCTGGGTGCTACACACCAACAATGGTGATGAATTCACCATTGCGGAGTTTGCTGACTACTATGCAGGAGAAGGCATCCAGTGCCACTTCTCGGCGCCTCACTCACCATAGCTGAACGGCATGGTGGAGCACCGAAATTAGACCGTGGTCGCCATGGCCTAATAGCTGCTAAAGCAGAGAAGGATGCTGGCCAAGTATTGGGGGAGGTAGTGATGATGGCTGTCCACCTGCTCAATCGCTCACCGGCGCGGAGCTTATAGGGTAAGACCCCCTACGAGGCTTGGCACGGGCGGAAGTCGACGGTGAGACATCTGAAGACATTTGGCTATGTCACCTACACTAAGGACTTAGGTTAGCTCCACAAGCTTGATGACCATGACAAGCCTGGTGTCTTCATTGAGTATGCGAAGGGAGCCAAGGTGTACTGCATCCTAGACCTGGTGATGCAGCACATGAAGATTAGTCATGATGTCATCTTCGATGAGAGGCATGGCTGGGACTGGTCCACTCCAGACGCCGGTAGCTCAGCCTCAGTGGTGAGCGACTTCACTGTTGAGTATTAGGTACCTAGAGGAGCACAAGATTCTTCTCAGTGGTAGCTAGAGCTCCATCATTGGCACCATCACTCTCTACATCATGCTCGCCATCACCAAGTCTGGGGGAGCCTAGAGGGACATCAGCAGCAGTGGTCACTCCTTTAGCATCCCAACTGACCTCACCAACACCACCACCAGCATCTCCTACTACCCCTACTGCATCACCAGCATCACCAGCAGTAACAGCTATGACCAGTGACCAAGTGGAGTTTGCCACTCCACTGGAGGATGATGAAAATAGACTCAACGCCTACTATGACAATGAGCCACTGCTGTACCACACTATGACGAACATCATCAGTGACCATCGTCCACCTCTACTGCCTCAATGTCTCTTCATCAAGCTACACCTGACACACAGCAGCGAGCCTACCAACTACGCTGAGGTCAAGGATGATCTGGCATGGCAGGCGGCAATGGAGCAAGAGCTCAAGGCAGTGGAGCAGAACCGGACTTGGGAGCTTGTGCCACTCCCTACTAGACACCAGCCCATCACCCTAAAATGGGTGTTCAAGCTCAAGCAAGATGAGCTGGGTGCGGTGACCAAGCATAAGGCAAGACTCATGGCGCGTGGCTTTGTCCAGCAAGAAGGGCTTCGTCTGATGGCGTGCATGGAATCAGTTAGGGTCCTCCTCACGCTAGAGACTCAAGAAGGCTGGCGCATCCACCACATGGATGTCAAATCTGCTTTCCTCAATGGTGACCTTAAGGAGGAGGTATATGTGTAGCAGCTGCCCGACTTTGCCATCACTGAAGAAGAGGGAAAGGTCTACTACCTCTACAAGGCCCTCTATGGTCTGCGGCAGGCTCCATGCACTTGGAATGCCAAGCTAGATGCCACGCTCAAGGACATGGGCATATAGTAGAGCGCTCATGAGGCGGTGATGTATCGGCAGGGCAGTGGATGCTCTGTCCTGCTCATCGGCATCTACATCAATGACCTGATCATCACTGGCACAAAGGATCGAGAAGTGGAGGTGATGAGATCCTAACATACAGGTATGTTAAGCCTCGGGTCCAATGGTTCTTGAATGAAGAAGACCCCCTGACCAACCCCTTTAGGATCGCTTGGGGGCTCAGGGGCTATGCCCATCAAGCATGGTTGCACACACCCTCTGGCAAAGAGATCTGGCCGAGCCTGACTCGACCGTAGCTTCCAACTAGGGCTTGGGGGCTTCCCCGAGCCTTGGGCTCCTAATCTATGACACGACCAAGCCCGGTCCTTGGCTCCTACCTAGCTCATGATGCTAGCCAAGGCCTAGGCATAAGAAGACAAGCCCTGAGCTACCGATGCCTAGGGCCTCCTCGATGCCGCTCCCCAGGCCTGGCCCTACCAACTACTCCTCCAACAGGGTCATGTCTAGGGCATGACACAAGAAGACAAAGCTTCCCATAGCCTCTGGGGCTTGTGGGCTTCTGGGCCCCCATGTTAGCCCCTAGAGCTAACCTCCTCTGCCACCAAGAAGACTCAGAAGGTCTCACCCGGGGGAGGCCAGTCCAAGCTAACACCACTTGACACACAGAGTGTTAGAATAGAGCAGCTAGATGACGTGCAAGGCTTCTTTGGCTCCAAGATAGCACCATGATCCATGGTGCACCGCTGCAAGATCGTCCTAGACTCTGATGCACATAGACCATAGACTAAACCCCCAAATAGCCATGTACCCGACCTATCTTGTTATATAAGGGATAAGGTTAGACCTAGAGAGGGGAGGATCCCATTCTTTCGATAACCAGACACTCCTCTCTGAGAAAGGCAACCTAGAGAAGGGCACTGAGAGCCTCTCCTCCACCACAACCCATCGTCTTCCTCCTCTCTGATGAGGGGGAAGGCACCACCGATGTTGAGGCAACCTTAGGATTAGCATCGAGCTAACCCCCCTACCAAATCTTCCTTTACACTCTGTTGTAGCCCCCTTATTGTGGGTGCTCTTGAGTATAAGGATCATTAGTTGTTGGACATAGGGACTGAATTGGCCTGAACTAGGACAAACCATTGCATCTCCCCTGTGTGATTCTTGTGTTCCTAAGTCCACCCAAGCCACCGGAGACCCATACTTTGACATCGACTCGAACAACATGCTTGTCGTAGTTTTGACCCCATGACAGGAGGCGTTCAAGGTATAGATGAAGAGGATCTTTAACTTGAGTGACCTTGGCCTCCTTAGCTTTTACCTTAGCATCAAAGTGCATCAAGATGCCAATGGCATCACCCTCCATTAGACACATTATGCTAAGCAGATCCTGGAGCTCGGTGGAATGGCTAGCTACAACCCTACCTATACTCTAATGGAGGAATGGTTGAGGCTTAGTAGGCATAGCACAGCGGCAAAGGTTGACCCCATGCACTATAGGTGCCTCATCGGCAGTCTACGCTACCTGGTGCACACTCACCCTAATCTGGTGTTTGCTGTCGAATTCATTAGTCGATTCATGAAGTGGCCTACGGTGGAGCATCAGCAAGCTATCAAGCGCATCCTCCACTAAGTCACTAGCACACTCAACTATGGTCTACACTTCACTAAGGTGCCTAGCACCACATGCTTCATCAGCTACTATGACAGCGACCTCACCGGCGATAGTGACACAAGCAAGAGCATGAGCGGAACATTGTTCTTCCTCAGCATTTGCTTGGTCAGCTAGCAATCGATGATCAAGTAGAAGGTGGTGGCATTATCTAGCCATGAAGTTGAGTACATTTCCACATCTACTATTGCAATAGAGGCTCTGTGGCTCTCAAGGCTGCTAGCAAAGCTCCTCGGCAGACACATCGAGGTGGTGGAGCTTAAGGTGGATAGAAAGTTAGCCCTTGCTCTAGCCAAGAATCTAGTCTTCCATGAGAGGAGCAAGCACATCAGGATCAAGTACCACTTCATCCATAGCTTCCTAGAAGATGGAAGCATCAAGGCTAAACATATCCCAACCACTGATCAGCTTGTAGATATCCTCGCCAAGTCTTTGGGCAAGGTCAAGTTTGAAGAGATGAGGGGAAGGATTAGCTTGAAGCAGATCACCTCCAAGGATGAGCACAAGGCTAAGGGGGAGAATTGAGGGATTAGCCTAGTGCTTACCCAATGTATCTAGTTTACCTACTTAAGCTATTTAGCATTCACTGTCTTAGATAGTTAATGTTTACTGTCTAGCTATTTTTAGATGCCTTAGCATCCAAGGTAGCATCTGCTATAGTAGGTGAAGCACCTTCTTGTATCCCAAGTTTGCTACTTCTGTATAATGCAATCAAGCGGCCTAAGTGCCAAGCTGCCTTCTGGGAGGAAATATTCCACTTGTCTAGTTACTCAATTGCAACACTGTCTTGGTGGTGCAACGAAGTCATGGATGCGGTTCTCGGCATCGGAGGTGAGGTAGGCGGGGATGCGACGCCAAACCATGGCGCTCGAGAATGTTGATGGCGATGTCATTAGGTCAAGCAAGGTGCCAAACATGAAGTAGCCCAAGTCAAATTTGCCTGGCGAAAGACAGTGTTCGGTGGAGGTGGGTCATAGGGCGATGTGAACGCTATTGACGCGGACGAGTTGACAGCTTAGGTTGTCGAGGAAGATGACCATTGCCAATGTTATGGGGAACCCCTACAACCATGGGTGTCCAAGTAGAATGCTTGTGGGTACTCCATTGTGTTGACCCCTCGTTGGTGGGGGTGGGCGCCGAGGGCCAAGAGCTCCATGTTGGTGAAACCACCTTGGCGTAGAATCTGCAAAAGGTTAGGTAGAAGCGACGATGCTGCTAGGAGGTAGAGTCAACCATCAAAGAAGAGGAGGCCTTGGTCAAGTGACCATGCCTGGGCGGCCACGCCATCTACTATGGCCATGGCGATGGTGTAGAGCTCGCGTTGCTGATGTGTAGCTTGGCATAGGTGCTCGAAGATGACATTAGTCATGTTGATGTAGTCGGGGGTGTTGGGATGGCAAGCTCGACTTGCCCTACTCAAGATGTTGTGAGGTGGTAGGGGCGCCTCCTCTTGGACCCGATAGATGGGTGGTGGCGCCGGTAGGGCATGGATGGTGGCCGAAGTGCATTGGGTCTGCATGGTGGTGAAGGTGATGGGGTGGCCATTATTGATGTATTAGAGCTCCATGGTGGAAAAGTCCCAGGTCAGGCGGCCAAGGCCTACCAACCAAGGTGTGCCAAGGATGACATCGACGTTGTTGCCGATGTCAAGGAGGTAGGCATCAATGTAGAAGTTGTCATCATCGATGCAAAGTGGTACACCGAAGGCTGCTGCACGATAGGGGACCTCGTTGCCACTATCGACAAGTATGGTAGTGTTGATGCGTTGTTCCTAGAGACCAATGAGGCGGGCGACATTAATGTTGATGATGTTGTGTGTGGCACCCGTGTCGATGAGGATGTGGACACCTGTCCTGGACACCACCCCTATCAGGTACATCGGGGAACAACCTTGGACCGAAGATTGGTCGGTCCCCATCATCATGAGGAGGCTATTGTCGATGTCGATTTCATCATCATTATTGTCATAGTCGTTGATGGCTATGATGTTGAACAAATGCTTGCACTTGTGGCCATGCATGAAGGGTTTGTCACAGTCGATGCAGAGGCTGGAACATCAGTGTTTTGCCATCTCCTTGGTGGTGAGGCGCTTGAATGGGCATGGGGGAGCTACTGGCGATGCTGTTGTCATAGTCGTCGAGGTTAGTGTCAAGGGGGCGCCTTCAAAGGTAGCACCCATGGTGGCGGCTTGGTGGCTGGTGCCTTGATGAAGTCGATGATCACCACAAGACATCATTCGTATGCCCTAGCCAAGGACACGACCCTCTCCATGTCTAGTGGATTCTAGAGCTCGTGGGTCTAGGAGACTGGTGGTGTAGATGTTCACTTGTTGTCCATCAAGAGGCCCGGCATGAGCCACGTGCACTAGGAAGTGCTCGGTGTAGTCATCGATGGTGCCGGTCTTGTGGAGGGAGGCGAGCTCACCGAGGGGGTTGCGCCATGTGGGGGGGCCAAAGTGCTCGTTGATGTACCGAGTGAGGTATGCCTAGTTCATCACCATCTTGTCTTAAGTCAGGCGCAAGTACCACTGTTGTGTGCCTCCTATCAAATGGTAAGATGCTTACTAGACTCACTCTATTTTTAGTCTTTTGGCCCCTAAAGAACTACTCGCAGCAGTTGATCCACGACAATGGATCTTCCATGCCATCATACGTGGGGAAGTTGAGCTTGTGGAGTCATGGCGTGAGGATAGGGAAGGAGCATGCCAAGGTCCCCTGGTACGGGAATGGTGGAGGTAGATTGATCTTGGGGGCCTCCATTGTGTTTATATCAGTGAAGAGCTTGCCCTCCAGGTCATCAACAATCTCAGGGATTTTGGATGATGGCGCTGCCTCCTTTTGTTGCTTGAGGAAGGCATGGACTACGTCCTCCATGACCTTCTTGGTGTCAACCTCTAGCTTGGTGGCGATCGCCTTATGCTCGATCATCGTTAGGCGGTCATTGATGGAGTGGAATTGGCCCTTGATGTCATCGAACTGCGTGTGAAGGTCGGCAATGAGCTTGTCGAAGACAGCTTTGAAGTCACCATTGTTGTTGTTGGCACCCATGGTAGCGGTGTAGGATCGGGTTGGTCTCTGAGATGCCAGGTGTAAGTGTCGTGATGGGGGAGGGGGTTGGTGGCTGTGGAGGAGGGGCTGGCGGCTAGCATTGGTAGCATGGGAGGGAGAGGCGGCATAGGGAGAGGGGGCGGCAGGGAGAGGCAGCGCATGGAGAGGGGGCAGCAAGCACAGGGAGATAGGGAGAGGGGTAGGAAAGGAGCAATCACTCTTCTATTGCTTAGTTTGATTGATTACATCCCCCTAGTATTTATAGTTCCTATCGGACTTGCTTCAAGCACTCTATGGGAGATCCTTATAGATTGGATTCTCCCTTCCATACTATCCAAACTCTAATACCATAACTAACCAAACTCTAACCAACTTGATATGGTAACTCGAGGTGATGACGGCGGGAGCGACGGCGCCCTCCCCCTAGGGCACGCATAGCCCCTATGGCGTGCTGGTGGTGCCCGGCGCCCCTCCTTGGGCCTCCCTTGGCTGTTTTCTCGAGGTTGGTGGGGGACCATCAGACGTATGACATAGCATCTCCTAATTAGAGATGATATAAGGAATATATTTAGGAGGGTTTAAGGCCAAACTGATTTTGAAATTCTAAGACATGTTTTACTTCTTTTGAAGGGGAATTTGGTCTATAATGATAATGTTGGTAATGCAAAAAAATCTTCTGAACTTATTCAAATTGACAAACAATCTAAATGCGTATTTTGAACAGAATAGATGGATTGGATTTCATAAATAGTAATGAGATTGGATGCACTGCAGTTTAATAAAAAGGGCACCCATGTAAAAGCACTTCACTCTAAAGAGATTTTGTTGAGAAGTCATTATTATTTTCTTGTGAATTTATGATTTGCTTGGTGCCAATATTTATTACCAATTATAGGCTTCCCAAGAAAACTATCTTTGATTTCAAAGACTGGCAAATTCCACTTGGACGGCGTTTTAGGTGAATTTCCCCACACAAGACAACTCGATCTATTACCATTTTTCATATGCATTATTAGTTCCTTATGTTTTTACTATCTCATTGTTTCAATATCTTTCTAGAAATAGGAATGCAACCTTGCTTCCATTATTTATTTGGTCACGTGATGAGTAGCATGTTTTTTTTATTTTTTTCTGCTCCCTATACCATTGATTGAATTGATATGCCTGACTGTTGTGAAATTGTAAAATAAATTGTACTCCTTTTGGTTTGAAATAAGTGATGCTTTGATGTTGTCTTGACTCAGTAGTCCAAATGCTGACACCAAAATACATTTTGTATATTGGGTTTGAATGTTTGAAAGTGATGTGAGCAGATTTGTCTTGAATAGTTTCATAAAAGCATACATTTGCTATATTTTATACACATATTGCAATAAAAGTAGTAGTCAAAGTGGCACCCTCAAAACATCACTGCTTTGTGATTAGAACTTAGAAGCCCTTCGGCCATGCATAGTCAATTTGCACCTTTATAGAGCATTTCCAACCAATAATATTAGTCAATCAAAAAGAAATTTTTTCATATTTTGTTCAGTTTATAAGTCAATTCTTAATAATCTTTCCCCTTCCCACAGCATCCAAAATATCCCACAAATCATATATTCTACTTAGCCCAACATATGTAAATATCGAACATATTCCCATCCTTAATGCAATGTTTCTGACTCCATGCAATTCTTTCAGATACTATATATTGTGTCAAAATGTATAAATTTCTCTTAGCAATTGGTGCTTCCATTTCAGATCACTTAAGTTATGGATGGTCTTGAGGCTTTATGGCATGGATAACCTTCAAAGCCACATCAGAAAGCATATAGAGTTAGCCAAACATTTTGAACAACTTGTGATCTCTGATTCAAGATTCTATGTAAAATGCATAAGAAACCAGCTAACTTCTTTTTGGTACTAGTAAACTCATTAGAAAGCATAATATATTTTCTTCTCTACCATAACTTGATATATGTCCAATTCATTATAACAATTTAGGTAGTGACTCCAAGGACCTTTTCACTTGTTTGTTTCCACCTTGTGCCCCTAGCATCTGACCAAGATAATGGTCGCAAATTGAACTATGACCTAATGGATGCCGCTAACTCAAGTGGGAAGATCTTCATATCACATACGGTGGGTCTCTAGGAAATCCTTCTATACTTTCTATACTCATGAAATGTTTTATCCACTGATAGTGCTTTGATTTCTCCCTCATGTGAATAGATTCTTTTGGGCAAGTTTGTCTTGTGATTTGCAGTTGGAGCTCCTCTTATAGAGGAGCAACACATCAATGCTGCTAGGAAGATTCTACAAGATTTGGCCACCAAACAGGTATTAGGAAGTCCATAGATTAATTAGAAATATTGTACAGATCAATCATTTGCCTCTCTAACAGACTGACTTCCAATCATACAATGCGTGCCTGCATATGTTTGTTGCCCAAACATGCGTGATGCACTCGATTGGAAGCAGATTTGGAGGTCTTCATTGTTATGAAATGCAACCCAATCTATTGCAATAGCTAAACGGCCAAATATGATGATGGGCCAAATTTTTTCATGGAGTAGTGTTGGGCTCCAGATCCAGCACAGCGCCTAGCATTCATAGAGATTACTAGACAGCTTCGTTCCATGTCAACTGTAGCAAATCAGGCAAAGGCAACCAAATAAGATACTGCACCTTTTGATTTCATTATACTCGATCGGTTTTATAGTCCCTATCGGACTTGCTCCAAGCAACCTATGGGAGATCCTTATAGATTGGATTCTCCCTTCCATACTATCCAAACTCTAATACCATAACTAACCAAACTCTAACCAACTTGATATGGCAACTCAAGGTGGTGATGGCAGGAGCGACGACGCCCACCCCCTAGGGTGTGCGTAGCCCCTAGGGCGCGCTGGTGGTGCTCGGTGCCCCTCCTTGGGCCTCCCTTGGCCCATTTGCTAGAGGTTAGGGGGGCCCATCAGACGTATGACACCACCCCCCTTCTCCACTCAGCGTGTCCTTGTGCCAAAGTAGGGTCTAGTCATCGATGCCATTAGGCGGAAAAGCTTGCTTGGGAAGGATGGCCTCGATGCAGCCAAGCATGCGGCCATAGATGGGGTCAGTGATGATGATGTTATCCCGTGTGTGTCGGTGAAATCTCAAAGCAGTAGAGGAGGTTCCCGGTGTAGCCATAGAAGAAGTAGAGGTGCACATCCGTGTTCGTGCTGGCTCGTGTCGCCTGACGAGCCGCGACAAGTAGGGGTCATGGGATTGTTGCTCCGAAGGCAATGTGCAGCATCTATCTGAGGGATTAGCCTAGTGCTTACCCAATGTATCTAGTTTACCTACTTAAGCTATTTACCATTCACTGTCTTAGATAGTTACTATTTACTATCAAGCTATTTTTAGATGCCTTAGCATCCAAGGTAGCATCTTCTTTATGCAGTTAGGATATGCTATAGTAGGTGAAGCACCTTCTTGTATCCCAAGTTTGCTACTTCTATATAATGCAATCAAGCGGCCTAAGTGCCAAGCTGCCCTCTGGCAGGAAATATTCCACTTGTCTAGTTACTTACTTGCAACAATTGGTATTAGAGCTTGGTTAGGAGAGAGCAAAGGCTATGTCCACCTCCACCGAGCATGCCCTGTGAGTAGCCACCACCACCAATGCCAATAACGGTAGAGGAGCGGTGATCAACCCTGGCCCAGACGTCGATCGTGCTCAGCGCCTAGCCATGGCAGAGGCCATAGCCATGCAGGTGATCGAGGTGACTAGGTAGGAAGTGGTAGCAGCATAGGCAGTGGCCAACATAGCCACCATGCTATGTGCAGACTTGGAGCGGTAGCCTATGGAGCCATCATGAAGCTCGGTGTGCTACCAGATCACCTCATTGTCTCTGGAGCGCTGTTGCGGGTCACCTATGGCCGTCTAGACGATGTACAAGGACTCCAGCATGGGGATGCCATGGCCGATGTTGACCAAGACTAACTACCATGAGTGGAGCTTGCTCATGAAGGTGAAGATGAAGGCGTGCTAGCTCTGGGACGCCATCGAGTATGGTGACCACCCATACCATGATGATCGGCGTGCACGTGAGGCCATCATTGCTGGAGCACCACTAGAGATGGGCACGCCGCTTGTGGACAAGGAGTCAGCCAAGGAGGCATGGGACTCCAGCGCTATAGCATGCATCAGTGTCAAACACATTCGCTGTGCCACGCTGCAGTGACTACCCATAGAGTGGGAGAACCTCGCCTTCTGTCTTGGTGAGTAGGTCGAGGATTTTGCCCTTTGCCTCTCTACGCTAAAGCAGTAGATGGCCCGCCATGGTGACATGGACCTCATGGAGGAGTGGGTGGTAGAGAAGCTTCTTTGTGTAGTGCCAAGGAAGTACGCCCAGCTAAAGATCATGATCGAGACCCTCCTCACCTACTAGGTCCTCACCATCAAGGAGGTCACCAGAAGGCTGAAGACGGTGGACAATCTCGAGGAAGAACCTCCAATTGAGCCCATCTCCATTGGTGGGAAGCTCATGTACATTGAGGAGCAATGGCTCGCTCGATAGAAAGAGAAGAAGGGAGGAGATGGCTCTAGCTCATCTAGCTCATCCAAGGACCACCGCCGATGTCCTCACGACGGCAGGAAGCAGAAGGCCAAGGGCGACAATGGCGACCGTGGCAGCGATGGGCAAGGGGAAAAGGCTAGTGCCGCCGGTGGAAAACACAAGGCGAACCATGATGACACCTGCCTCAACTACCACCATGCCAGCCACTAGGTGAAGGATTGTCCTCATCCTCGACATGAGTGTATTGGCGCAGCACATCTTGTGGAGGCGGATGACGACGATGTGGCTCTATTCCTCGCCCACGGCTTCCTAGAGATGGAAACAAAGGAGGACATCCTCTACTCTAAGGTCAATGCCACCCTCGACATCAACTAGCCTAGAGCCTGTGTGTCCTGCAACACCGGCTCCAGTGAGGACAAGATGGATGGCTGGTACCTTGATAGCGGCGCCACCCACCACATGATCATCCATCGTGAGCTCTTCTCTAACCTTGACACTTCTGTCTGTGGTTTGGTGTGGTGCGGTGATGTGTCAAAGGTGGAGATCCAAGGCATCAGCTTGATCGTGTTCCAAGCCAAGATTGGCAAGCACCGAGTCCTTCACGGCGTCTACTTCATCCTGACGCTGTGTGTCGATGTTTTGAGTTACCACCGACGAGTAAATTTCTAATATTGCGTGTCTGGCTCGGATGGTGTGCTTAGAGGCCATGAGGTTTATACTAGTTCAGGCAGAAAGTCCCTATGTCCAGTTCATCACTGCTGCTCATGTTACTAGCACTAAAAGTTTGTAGTAGGGGTTACAAATAGGTGAGAGAGGGAAAGGATCTCATGTCTCTGGTGGAAAGAATGAATGGGTGCTGAGAGCTCGACTGTTGCTCAGTCGAGTGTTCGTGTAGTGCTCTTGTGTTGAGCTAGATCAGATCTTGATGGGTCGATCCCCTCCATGGGGTGCCCTGCTTTCTCTTTTATAGGCCAAGGGAAAGCTCGGGTTATAGTGGAGGAAAAGGAGAACAAGAGAGAGCGAGAGGAAGGCTACCATGACTATTGGGTCCTTCTTCTCCTTCATGCAGGTCCCGCCGATCCTATAGACATCAACAGGGATGGCTCCATGTCGTGGCCCTGTTCGTCACTGACGCCATGCACAGGCATTGTCTATCAGTCATCACATCCCATTCCATCTTGGCGAGCATCGTGGTGAACTGACATGCCTATCAGCATTTGTACGAGGGTTAGGCAGAATAGCACTGACACACCTAACACTATTCTTGATATGAATCCTTAGGTATGGCCTGTCATGGCCATGGGTTACATTGGGGCATACTAGTCTCTTCTCTGGTGTTAGAGTTTTGACCCAGGCCCATACACCTAGACTTGGAGTGGTTGGCGGGGGTATAGGACCCCATCGGGTGAGATGGAGCCCACACCCGAGGGGTTGGGCAAGGCGGGGCCTACGGCCTTAGGGTCAAGCGAGGCAGAGTGTGCGGCCTTGAGGTCGGGTGAGGTAGAGCCCATGGCCTCAGGGTCAGGTGAGGCAGAGCCCACCCCTAGAGGTCGGGTGAGGTAGAGCCCACACACCTACGGTTGGTTGGAGCTATAGTTACGCTCTTGGCTACTAGGATGAATTAATGTTGATGACCATTAGCTTCTCCTCTTTGGGTACCCTAGTATTGGTCCCCGACAGTAGCCCCTGAGCCTATGGAGGAGTAGAAAACTCCTTCGAAGGCTTTTTCGAACAGGAGGACTCTAAGGGCCTTGGCCTTCCTTTGTCACCCACGACATGACCTAGGGATGGCAATTCTCTTTCATCATGATCTCACCCCTTGGGGGTATAGCTATGAGATTTGGTGGGTCAGAAAAGGTCTTTCCTAATTCTGACCCCTATAGGGTTCTGTCGTTCTACAACCGCCCGCCCGTAGTAGGGGTCCAGTCAAGGGTCGGCTCATCTTTGTGATCATTTTCCCTTGAGCGTTTTTTCTAATAAAAATGGAGGGGTTGTGCCATGCCATGATTTTCCTCTATGGACGAATCACGGTGCTCGGTGAGCTATTAATGGGCTAGTCCGAGTGGGGCACCGGCATCCCATTTGTGGGGGTCCAGCTTGGGTCGGTTGGTGACTGACTCTAGATTCTCAGCGGTCAATCCATATAGTTCTCGGGTCCATTTGATCGGTCCCGAGGGCTCTCTGCCTTTCTTAGCGAAAAAACCATTGATCATATCTGGTCGAGACTCAAACATGGGCCGGGAAGCCCGTGGTGCTCGTGCACTCGGGTACTAGCCGCTAGCAGGCCCATCCCTTCCCACCCCTCGCTCTTAGGGTGCCCCAGAGCGGCCATGAACCCATCGGTGGTCCAGCCTTCAAACTCCTGGGCCTGAATTGACTGTAGGAGCATTTTTAGCTCTGTATCCCTCCTTATCTGTGATGGTTCTCGGCTTATCGAATGAGCAAATCATTATCCAATGTGTCCTTTGAGGGAATGGCTAGAAATTGTGTGCGCATGATCTTCAGAGGGAGGTATCATGTCATGGCGCACCGGGCGCATGAATCTGGGCAGATGGTTCGCCTTCTCACCCCTCTAGACCTTATAAATAGCAGCCTTCCCCTTAATGTCTCTGCACACTAAAACCACAACCTTACCTTCTTAGTTTCTCCGCCACCACCATTTCAGATCTACCATGCTTGCTATTCTACCACTGGAGCCCTAGATCCATAGCCTCCGCTCCTCCACTGTTGTTGAGCTCGCATCCATCCACCTCCACCTCCAATGGATCCATGGTGCCATTTCGACATCACCTCCCAATGCATGGAGGGCTTCATCTGTCATGGTCTTCTCTGTGCGTGGACCTTGGCTAAGGAGTGGTTGTTTCCTGGCGATGAGGATTCACCGTCGCTGCCTGACGGCTATGTGGTGTCATTCGCCCACTTCCATGAGGGTGGGCTCATGACCCCTACCCATAAATTCCTCTGGGGGCTGCTACACTTCTATAAGATTGAGCTACAGCATCTCAATCCTAACGGGATCCAGCACATGGCGGCGTTCATCGTACTGTGCAAAGGATTATTGGGGATTAGCCCCCACTTTGACTTGTGATGGAATTTCTTCATTGTTAGCATCTAGAAGAAGAGGGAGAAGGGTGGCAAGCAGGAGCTACACATGCTGATGGGGTGCACCGGCATCCAACTTCAAAACAATTAGGTCGGTGAGTACCCATCCATGCGACTCTCGATGTGCAACAAGGGGTGGCACTCATAGTGGTTCTAACTTAAGAATGACGCCACCACCCTTCTGTCGGAGTTCACCGGGCACCTGATCGAAGAGGCCCCGGTGCAGTGGAGGAAGTGGGGCATCCTAGAGAAGGACAAGAAGAAGATTTGAGACCACATCACCACCATCCACATCCTGAAGGAGAATAGCCTAAAAGGGTCAAGCATCATTGAGGCTTACCATGCAAGGAGGGTGGCACCGTTGATGACATGCGCGCTCCCGCTATACACGATGGCGCCTGAGGCGTCATTCGATGGAATGGCGCTTGCCGAGGGAAAGCTCCCCAACTCCAAGATTGCACAATGCATCAAGGAAGCGATGGAGCCTTTATGGGATGACGCAGGTGCCGCCCTCGACTTTGTCTACCCAGTGCTGGGGCATCCTTTGATGTGGTCAGAGCCAGGCTACATTGTCTTCATAAGTTTTCCTTTCTCTTGCATTCTCTTCAATTGATTTCCCAACCCCATGAGACTAACTTTGAGAGGCACCTCATCCTCATGGATCACCCAGCGCCGCTGCCGATGGATTCAACCATGAGGGTGGTGAATCACACCAAGGGTGAGCGGCTAAGGAAGGCGAAGGAGGACAAGAAGAGGAAGAAGCTATGGAAGTTGTGGGCGTGGGAACAAGGGGAGGACATTGACAATGATGATGATGATGACGATGATGATGATGATGAGGTGATGGAGGTAGCTAATGATATTGAGTGGGAAAACCTACAGAACGAGGATACACTGATAGGTGTCGGTTCAACCTTGCAGGCGTCGGGACCCTTCCCATTCCATGGACGGGAGGGCACATCTATGGAGCCGGCGGAGGTGGGCTGTACCATCGGCCTACCCTAGGGGCCAATAGAGGTGGGCGCCTCTACCTTCGTGCCCAAGGTGCCAGTGGAGGTGAGCAGCTCCATCGTCATGCCCCAAGCGCAAAGGGGAGTGGGGCATTCTACTAATGTGCCCCTAGAGCTACCAAGGGTGAGCCCCTCTACCCAAGAGTAGGAGGCGAGCTCAAAATTGCCTCGTTCTAATGAGGCGGAGCAAGGGTCGGGGGGTTCATCCCCCAAATGCATCTGCCACCCAATAGAACTCAGGTGAGTCATCAATTCCTCTCTTTTTTGTTTTAGTTAGATTTCGTCGTGACTTGTTTTTTGTCCCTTGCAGCATTAACAGGCACCGGAATCCTTTGGCACTGGCACTGAAGAAGAGCATTGCCCTCCAATTGGGGCGGTGGCCGTCGGCTGGTGTTGTGGCCGTCTCAGGTGGGAGCAGCACTAGTGTGACCACGTCGCTAGCCAGTCGAGTGTCGCCCATGGTGGCACCTATGCCCTCGGTGGGATAGGCAGACGTAAGCTTTCAAGGGGCGCCTTCAGAGATCACAGAGCAGCCAGTGATGGTCGCGATACCGCTATCGACGGTAGGGTAGATAGGGTTGCCAACCACGCTCATGGCATTGACCATGGAGGGCGCGACATAGCCGGTCATGACCCCACCGATGTAGGTGGAGGTGGCGGTGGCCATGACAAATGGGTCATAGCCGGGAGCAACCACAGTGTCGCCTGGGGCACCGGCATGACCCGTGGCATCGGCGGCCCAAGCGATGGCTTTTGGCATGGGCCAAATGGAGGGGGACATGGTCGAGGGGTCCCTAGGAGTCATGGTGCTAGGAGAGATGTTGGCGTCCTCACCGTTGACCCCTTCCATCACCGGAGGGGGCATCCTAGTGGGGATGTCATGGCGAGAGGGGTCGATGGCGCTTGGAGCCAGCAGGGAGTCATCCATGACACTAACATCGGTGGGCAACGGCTCACCTATTTGGTCCTGCTTCTTGACCTTTTCTTCCTTTATATACTTTTTGTATCCTAACCATCATCTCCCTGCAAGCCCTTATAGCTCGCAGCCGGGGGAAATCATGGTTCCTTCATCAATAGAAGGAAGCCTAGGACTGCCTCATTGAGGAGGCATAGCTACATGGGGAGGTGATAGCTCAGCTCGTTGTCGCCTAGCAGAGGGTGGTTGAGCTGACTCCCCTCACCAAGGAGGTGACCAATCTTTGTTCGTGGGTGGCCGAGGCCTATTGGGATGCTGATGAGGCTGAGAAGGTGTTTGAGGCCCTATTGGTGAGGTCGCGGAAAGATGATGAAGAAGCTGCCAGGGTTAGGAAGGTGTGGGATGAGTTTCTCTAGAAGGACGCCGAGACCCGCTAGTGGATCCTTGACCTTCTAGGAGAGGTTGAGAAGGAAAGGGATCTGAAGCTGGGGGCTGAGGAGAAACTCGTGGCCCTAGAGAAAAGGGTGAGCCTAGATGCCGTGGTGGTCACTCAACAGCGTAAGGAGCAGGATGAGTTGATCCAAACAACAGAGGGGCTCTGCTCAGAACATGGCGTGGCTCACAAGCAGTGTGACCAGGCTTTCCAAGAGTGTGACCAGGCCTGCCAAGAGTGCGACGACACATAGTAGAAGGTCGGCTCCCTTTAGGCCGAGCTCAAAAGCGCGACGACCCAAAAGCTAAAGGCTGAGAGTGTCTCTATCGGGCTAGCTATGGATCTCACCGAGGTGAGGATAAATCTTTAGGCAAAGAGTGATGAGCTCGATATCCTGAGCGCCACCCTCGGAGTGGTCTACAATGACCTTGAGGTGGTGCGGTCAGAGGGGACTAGCTCGCTCATGGCTCATGCCATCGAGATCATGGCTCAGGTGCGCCAGCTCAAGAGGAATGCCCTTTGTGCCAGGGTCAATCAGTCCTTCTTGATTGCTCATTCTCATTATGGAGATAGTAT
This sequence comes from Miscanthus floridulus, assembly GCF_019320115.1. Lineage (NCBI taxonomy): Eukaryota > Viridiplantae > Streptophyta > Magnoliopsida > Poales > Poaceae > Miscanthus > Miscanthus floridulus. The sequence continues at coordinate 57,955,743 of NC_089582.1, forward strand.
CAATTTGGAGGTGATGAGCCATGGCTACACGCCTGGTTATGAAGTCCACGAGCTGGAGGAGATGGAAATGGCGGTGGCTCCCCTTTCGCAGGACCTGGCTAGTTAGATAAATAGGTTGGGCGGTCATTTTTGTAATAAGCGGACAAGTTTTGACCCTTGTGTTTTGTTTAAACAAGCTTATTATTTCGTTTGAACAAATTTGTTCTTTCTCCCTTTTTATGTATAAAAAGGAGTTAATGCCTTCCGACCCTTCCTATTGTTAAGACCATAGAGCTCGAGGTGTGGGTGGGAAACTCTGATCACGCTGGTAAACAAGAGTGCCATAGATGCTAGGGCGTAGGTTTCTTACAGTCCAACTAGCCTTACTCAATCATTCATTTCCGCAAACCTTGCCTCTAGGTTTTAATCATGAGAAAGGGTTGGGCGCAATGACTTTTTTAGAAAGAGTATATATATACCCTTATCAGCCCCTGAGTGAGACCTAACCCCTTGCTGTTGCCGGGGTCAGGTTTCACTAAAGATTGAGGAGATGATAGCGAAACTAGTAGTAGAAAGTGTTTCTTGTTTTAGAAACATCATTCTTAGTTTTTGTACGTACCACTGCCCTAGGATCTGAGCCATCAATCTACGACCGCGCATTCGGTCTCCTTGCGAGTCCAACTTTCCTCGAGCCCCTACGCGTAGAGGGGGTACGGTCGAGGGTTGGCTCATCTTTGTGATCGTCACCCCATCCATGGTTTTCGCAACTAGAGGGGTTGAGCTAACATCACTTGCCTTGATGGGTCGATTGACATGCTTGGTGAGCTCGCTAACAGGCATGTCCGAGTGGAATCTGGGTCCATCATTCATGATGGGATCGGCATAGCCCTTATGTGGCATTCCACTGCTCCTTAATCCTCCTCCTAGTAGATGCCCGAGTAGTTCCAGAGACCGACTCAGGTGGCTCATTGGCATAGGACTTTCCTACGGAGATAGAGGATGAGATCATCCTCCCTAAGAATTTTAGTTAGGTAGATAAGACAGGCGGTGAACTTGTAACCAGTGAACAAGCTCTTAAATTTCATTATGGCCAAAGAGATTTTTAGCCCTTCTCCCCTTTTTGTATAAAAAGGTTAATGCATTCTAACCCATTCCATTGTTAAGGCTGTAAAGCTTGAGGTGCGGGTGAACAAACTCTGATCACGCTGGTGAGCAAAAATGTTGTAGCCACTGGGGAGTGGGTTTCTTGCAGTCCGACAAGTTTTACTATGCGTTTGTTTCCACAACCCTAGCTGCTAGATCTTAATGTGAGAGTGGGTCAGACAAAGAGAACGTTTGCCAAGTGGATATACTCTTAAGCGTGACCGACTCTTTCCGTAGTTAAGGCTAAAAAGCTTAGGGTGTGGAAAAACTCTAATCATGTGGTGAGCAAAAACGTCGTAGCCGCTAGGGTGTAGGTTTCTTGCAATCCGACCAGTTTTACTCAACGTTCGTTTCCACAACCCTAGCTTCTAGATCTTAACATGAGAGAGGGTCAGCCATAGAGAATGTCTACCGGATAGATAAGCTCTTATCAGGCCCCCGAGTGAGGCTCGACCCCCTGCCGTTGCTGGGGTCAGGTGTCACCAAAGATCGGGGAGTTAACGGCGAAACTGATAAGAGAAAGTGTGTGTATATTAAGGGTAAAAGTGGCGTAGCTATTTAATGTTCTAGGCATTGACGAAGACTTCATCGTCGATGGTCTTGAGCTTGTAGGTGCCTAGTTGGAGCACTTCCGCGATGACGTATAGTCCCTCCCATGGTGGAGAGAGCTTGTGGTGGTTCTTATTGCTCTAGACGAGGTAGAGCACCTAGTCCCTGATGTTGAAGACCTGACCCCACACTCGACAACTATGGTACCGGCACAACGTTAGCTAGTACTTGGCCGAGCAAAGGAGGGAGACATCGCATGCTTCATCTAGCTGGTCCATGGCATCCTCAAGGGATGCCTTAGCTCCATGTTCGTTGTATGCCCTGACCCTCGGTGCTCCATAATCAAGGTCCGTTAGGAGGATAGCCTTAGAACAGTACACCATGAAGAATGGTGTGTAGCCGATGGCCCGGCTAGGGTTCATCCTTAGGCTTCAAAGCATCGTAGGAAGCTCTGTGACCCATTGTCCACCAAACTTGTTCAATCGGTTGAAGATCCTAGGCTTAAGGCCGTGTAGGACCATGCCATTTGCATCCTTGACCTGCTCGTTTGTGCGAGGTTGCGCCATAGCAGACCAATCGATGAGGATGTGGTATTCATCATAGAATCAGAGGAACATCTTTTTGGTAAACTATGTGTCATTGTCCATGATGATGGAGTTTGGGACCCCAAAGCGATGGACAATGTCAAGGAAGAATAGCATGGCTTGCTCAAACTTGATCACAAAGATCGGTCGAGCCTCTATCCACTTTGTAAACTTGTCTATAGTGACAAGCAAGTGTGTATAGCCCCCGAGTGCCCTCTTGAGAGGTCTGACCAGATCGAGACCCTAGACCATGAATGGCCACGTGATTGGGATCATTTGGAGTGCTTGGGCCGGCAGGTGGGTCTACCGAGCATAGTATTGACACCCTTCGTAGGTGCGCATAATCTGTTTAGCATTGGCTACTACGTTCGGCCAGTAGAAGCCCTGTCGGAATGTGTTTCCGACTAGGGTCCTAGGCACGGCATGGTGCCCACAGACCCCACCATGGATATCGCTCAACAACCGCTTCCCTTGTTCAATGGGGATGCAGCATTGTAGGATCCCGATGTGGCTTCTCTTGTAGAGCTCGCCCTCAATAAGAACAAAGGACTTATCATGATGCTCGAGCCACCGAGCCTCCATTTTCTCCATCGCCAGTGCCTCATGGAGGAGGTAGTCAAGGTAAGGCATCCTCCAGTCGCTCAGAGCATCAGGCTCTATCGCTGGATCCTTTTCAAGCTCCATGACTTCAGGGTTAGATGGAGCCAATGGCTAGTTAGCCCCTAAGCCTAGGGTGGGCGGCATGTCACCGGTCTATTCCAGCTCCTCGTAGCAGACCAAGAGCTTGTGCTGATTGCTAGCGAAGACACCTATTGGCACCAGCTCTTGGCCAGATGCAACTTTCGCTAGCACGTCGGCCGCCTCATCAAGATGCCTCGGGATGTGGTTGAGCTCGAGACCATCAAACTTGTCCTCTAGCTGGCAGACTTCTCAGTAATATGCAGCCATCTTGGTGTTGTGGTAGCTTAGTTCCTTCATGACTTGGTCGATGACCAGCTAGGAGTCGCCTCAGATGTCAAGCCATCAGATACCCAGCTCGATGGCGATGCGTAGGCCATTGATGAGTGCATCATACTTGGCCACATTGTTGGAGGAGGGCAAATGGATGTGAACCATGTACCTCATGCGTACCCCAAGGGGTGAAACAAAGACCAGTCATGCGCTGATGCCTTTCTTCATCAGTGATCCATCGAAGTACATCGTCCAATACTCTTGATCGATGGCTGCTAGCGGCATTTGGATCTCGGTCCATTGTACAACGAAATCAGCCAGCACTTGGGACTTGATGGCTGTCTAGGGGCATATGAAATGCCTTGACCCATCAGCTTGAGTGCCCACTTGGAAATTCTTCCTATGGCATCCCTATTTTGGACGACCTCACCAAGAGGGAAGGATGTCACGACCATCACTAGCTATGACTTGAAGTAGTGATGCAACTTCCTCTTGGTGATGAGGATGGCGTATAGGAGCTTCTAGATTTGGGGGTAGCGGGTCTTAGAATTGGACAAGACCTCGCTAATGAAGTACATGGGATGCTGCACTTTGAGGGCGTGTCCCTCTTCTTCTCGCTCTACCACCAGGGCAGCGCTGACCACTTGTAAGGTGGCCGCATTATAGAGCAAAAGCGGTTCCCCATTGGTCGGGGGGACCAGGATCGAGGCCTTCGTTAGAAGCTGCTTGACCATGTCAAGTGTCTCATGTGCCTCGGGCATCCATTCGAAATGGTCAGCATTCTTTAGGAGCCGATAGAGGGGGAGACCTCAGTCGCCGAGGCGTGAGATAAAGTGGATGAGCGTGGCGAGGCACCCTATAACTCATTGTACCCCCTTTATGTTCTGAATCGGGCCCATCCTCATGATGGCTGAGATCTTCTCTGGGCTGGCTTCAATGCCACGCTCGAAAATGATAAAACACAACAGCATACCCCTTGGGACCCCAAAAACACACTTCTCCAGGTTGAGCTTGATGTTGTTTGCTTGAAGTTTCACGAAGGTCTACTCTAGGTCAGCTATGACCTGGTTAGCCTATTTGGATTTGACCATGATGTCATCCACATAGGCCTCAACGGCACCTGATGAGGTACCCAAAACACTTGAGCATACAATGCTAGTACATAGCCCCTATGTTTTTTAGACCGAACAACATTGTGCTGTAGCAGAACGGTCCAAATGGGGTGATGAAAGATGTCATGAGCTGGTCGGACTCTTTCATCATGATTTAATGGTACCCGGAATACACATCAAGGAAGCAAAGGGTTTCGCACCCTAAGGTCAAGTCGACTACTTGGTCTATGCATAGTAAAGGTAATGGATCCTTTGGACATGTTTTGTTGAGACTAGTGTAGTCAACACACATTCTCCATTTCCCACTCTTGTTTCGTACAAGAATGGGATTGGCTAACAACTCGAGGTGGTATACTTCCTTGATGAACTCGGCTGCCAAAAGCATTCCAATCTCCTCGCTGATGGCCCTGCATTTCTCCTTGTTGAAGCAACATAGGCGCTGCTTCACCAGCTTAGAGCCTAGCCTGATCTTCAAGGCATGCTTGGCAACTTCTCTTGGAATGTTTGGCATGTTTGAGGGTCTCCACGCAAAGATGTCTCTATTGACATGGAGGAAGTCGATGAGTGCACTTTCCTATTTGAAGGAAAACGTGGTACCAATGTGCACCACTTTGCCCTTGGAGCCATTGGGTCTATGAGGACCTCCTTGGCACCCTCTATAGGCTCAAAAGGCTCGGTCGACTGCTTGGGGTCAGGTGCTTCTTTAACGACCTCCTCCCTGATGGCCGCAAGCTCCTTGGAGGCGACAATTGCTGTGGTGTGTTCACAGCACTCGACCTCGCACTCGTAGGCACGCTGGAAGTAGGTGTCGATGGTGATGACCCCACGTGGGCCCAGCATCTTCAACTTTAGATAGGTGTAGTTGGAGACGGCCATGAACTTCGCATAGCATGGACGTCCCAGGATGGCATGGTAGGTTTCATGGAACCTAACCACCTCGAAGGTTAGGGTCTCCATCTTATAATTGGTTGAATCCCTGAAGGTGATGGGTAGATCGATCTGCCCAAGTGGCATGGCCTACTTTCCTAGCACGACATTGTGGAAAGGCGCCTCGGTCGACCAGATGCACAATTGGTCGATGCCCATGGCATCGAGCGTTTCAACATACATGATGTTGAGGCCGCTGCCTCCATCCATCAGCACCTTGGTGAGCCGCTTTGTGCCGATGATCGAGTCAACCACAAGCGGATATATTCCTGGCTATGGGACGCTTTCCGTGTGGTCGGTCTGACCAAAGGTTATGGCGGACTCCGACCATTGGAGGAAGGTAGGTGCAGCCAGCTCGGCCGTATAGACTTTGCAACACTCAAGTTTATGGCAGCACTTGGAGTCATAGGCTACCAACCCTCTAAAGATCACGAGGCAGCCATCCAGCATCGGAAAGTCACCATCCTTCCCCTTGGTGTCATCTATGGCTGGCTTGGGGTCCCCCTATGCTACCCCTTGTTGGAGCCACTGGACAAGAACCGATTCATGAGGATGCAGTCCTTGTATAGATACTTGATGGGGAAGGCATGGTTCGGGCATGGCCCTTCGAGCAGCTTCTCAAAGTGGTTCGGGGTACCCTTGGTGGGCTTCCAACCCCCTTGTGGTCGGCGGTGGCCATGAGCGAGCCCTCGCGCCGCTACTTGTTCTTCTTCTTGTTAGGATGGTTGGAGGCACCTTCACTAGCATCCTTGTCCTGCTTTGCTTTCCCCTAAGGTGATCGAAGATTGCTCCAACCTCCTCCTCACCTGAGGCGTGGCTGGTGGTGATGTAGAGGAGCTCCTTGGTGGTTCTTGGGCCCTTACATCCTAGCTTATGGACTAGGGACTCACAGGTGGTTCCAAACAGGAAAGCTCCTATGATGTTGGTGTCAATGACGTTGGGCAGCTCGTTGCACTATCAGGAAAAGCGCCAGATGTACCCATGAAGGGTTTCCCTAGACTTCTGTTGATAGTTTTTGAGATCCTAGGGGTTCCTAGGACGCGCGTATGTGTCCTAGAAGTTTGCCATGAAGATCTCTTTTAGGTCCGCCCAACTTTGGATTCTGTTAGGCAAAAGGTGTTCTAACCACGTTTGTAATAGAACCAACCAATTTATAAGAGCACAAGTACGGAAGCAATCACCGAAGTGATCAAACTATCACACTTGAACCCATATAAAACCGGTAGTCAACTAAAACCACGAAGGATTTCAAACCAACTTGCATACAACCAAGATCGTAGTGATTCAACATAGCAAGCCACATGTTACATACATTTCACAAGTAGTTCACAAGTATCTCATACATCAGAGTTCACATAGTTATTATAACATGAGTTCACAAATAACAGAAGCAAAGTAGTTTGAGACCATCACACACACTTAGTTTAAATACAAGCCAGTTCCATAGTCATATCCAGCAAAAGCAACATGATAAGAGAACATAGAAGATCATGCCCATGATCTAGTCTTCATCCCCCACAGGGTGGAGACAATACTTGTAGTAGTCGTTATAAAGCACGCCATCTGCAACAAGAGGGAATAAAATGTGAGTACGAGAATGTACTCAGTTAGACTTACCCATCGTAAACCAATAATAAATGACACCAAGGAGTATGCAAGGCTTTATCGGTGGATCTTGCTAGACAACCATTTTGCATAAAAACCTTTAATGATACAAGAGCATAACTTAAATTATTAATTAAGCAGCAAGTTATCAATATTAACATGTCATCTAGATTAGCACATGTACTAGAGCAAGCAATTGATTAACTCCACACATTAGTAACCATATCTGGTCTAATGTTGTAACATCATCATCATCGTTATAACCATCAAGTTTAATTTAGTGTATCTACGTTGCCGCTGCTCAGTCAAGTTCTCACTATCCGGGAGAGATGGCGATTCAAATTGATTCCTACCCAGCTGGGGAATTATTCCTAACACAAACCCAATCAACCTGATTAGTGGTTGCCTTGGGTCACTTTTGGTACAACTCAGGAACAAATTTGTGGGTCCATCGAGCGTCGCACTCTCAGGGAGTCCACTCTGCCAGGTGGTCAATCTCACCTTTAGACTTACGCCAATAGCTCCTCGCATATCCTTACTACCACCAGAGTACGCACTTTCACTTTTTGGCTCCCGGCCTGAGTTGAGCTACTCGGCTTTATGGTCGAAATGAGTTATCCGGCCAACTAAGTGATAGGCATGCGTTCAACATGACATGAGGACGTACAGCGAATTGGTCCTTAACCGACATAGACGGGGACAGATCCACACCCAAGACCTTCTTGCCTTGTTGCTTCTCTATCAACATCCCGCCTGGTCTCTATTCATTATTAACACATGGTTATTTTCCACGATAGCAAATATAGCCAACCGTGACCAGACATCATCCTAACTTGCAGGTGATAGGAAATCACCTAACTTTACCAGTCTAAGCAAGGCTAAGCTTTGATTCGCTCCTGGACCTAAATAGGATTAAAGGTACGTGTACTGGACAAGGAATATATATATATATATATATATATATATATATATATATATATATATATATATATATAGGGAGAGGCTATTCAGTAGCCGGCTACAAAATAAGTTATTCTGTAGCCACCTCCATTTACTATAATTTTATATACTAATTTACCATAATGTCAATACATATTTACGATAGTTGGGTTACTATAACACATGGGGATATTTACCATAACGTTATATTAAACCACTTAGTAAGGAGTTACTATAATCTCGTAAAATAACATAGTAATTATCATAACTCAAAGTGGCTACAGAATAAGTTATTCTGTAGCCAGCTACAGGATAGTAGTTCTATATATATATATATATATATATATATATATGCATCAAGTGTTTGCACCTAGTTCCTATCACTTAATGCATCAAACATATAAAGATACTCAAAGTAATCATTTTCAAAACATAGGAGACTTAGAATGCTCTGGGCTTCCCTTTCAGAAAAGAGGAAGGCTGGTGATGGGGACACTCAAGAACTTCTTCCTTGTTGGCTCCTTCTTCTGGGGCCTGCGCCTCCGTCTCCTGAGCTTGCTGCTGCTCCTCCGGAAGTCCTTGCTCGAATTCTAGAAGCGTGACTCCCTCTAGAACACCTATTGCATGCATATGCATAGCATAAGAGTCATGCATGCATAAGAGATAGACGGTGATGATGAAATGTATAGCCATATATAGATGAACATATGAATGACACGATGATACAAGATTAATATCTATTTTACTGAGTAGGTGCATATTTCTTTTAGAAAACAAGAACTACACACTCACCAAGCTCTAACAACCTAAGATAAAGTTGTTCATCTTTAGTAAGAGGTCTTGCACCTACAACTAACAATTTATCTTAATTAGCCTAGCATCTAAATCATCACATCAACTTATATAATGCAATCGAGTTATTCACTGCATTCACAGATTCAAGGCTACAGACAACAGCTGCTAGTTTAACTCATAACTGGAGTTGTACTAATCCAAAAGACATGAAACAAGACAATCTAGAAAGCTTATGAAATTTTATACAATTAATATTTAAACATCATAGCATGATTCCCAAGTTAACATGGTAAAACTAGCACATTTATCAAATCTGGTCCAGAAATTCCAGAGAGCTACAATTTCTGAAGACCAACTTTGAACAGGCATAACTCATAAACTATTTGGCCAAATGCCATGAAAATTTAACACAAGCTATTTAAGTGAGTTATCTACAACTTTGTTATAGACAAGATTCATAGCAAACATGAAATTCACCAGTTAATTTGCTTAACTCTAAAATCTGTCCAGAAAGTCACTATAAGTGAATTATAGTGAAAATAATATTTCACTACATACAAGAATAGTACCATGAGCACTACCAATATTATCAGCAGTTAACATACATCAAATGAACACTAGAAAACATAGTGGCCATTCCTAAATAAATTCTTTTCATGCCTTTATTAATTTATTTAGATAGTTAGGTTAAATAATAAATACCTAGCCAAAGTGTATAGAAAATTCCACCAAAATTACAGTAGCTTATACATGTCCCCAATAGGCTACTGTATAAATTTTGCCACATTTGACCAAGTATAACATCCTACACAAAAATGACAAGCCAGCAGAGCTTAAAATAGCATAAATAGGAAACCCTATTGAAAAGTGTCACACAACAGAATTCCTATTATTCTTAGCTTCATCATAACATAAGAACACTGCATAAAAAGTTTCATGCTCAAAGGATACATATTTTTACCATGAAAAATAGCACAAGCATATATGGTTGCTTCTAAAGAAATCTGTAACTAAACTATTAAGCAAGCACTGGACTTGGAATTTTTATCATAGCTTAAGCATATCAATAACAGTCCGCTATAAAAATTTCACAATTAATGGAGCACTAGAACTCCAGCTATGAAATTCACAAGTTTCTACACATATAAAGAGCACCTTTGTAGATTCATTTAATTCTCAAATTAAATTCACAGAGCATGTCCACTTTATAATTTTACCACATTCTACACTTCATAAGCAACCCAACAAAATTTGGGTGACCTCAATTGGAGTCCTAGAGCTTCAAATTTGAATTTCCCAAAACAAGTGAGAAATCTAGGAAAGCAAACAACAAAAACCCTAATGGAGAGGCTGACAGGCGGGACCCGTGGGTCAACCAACCCCACATGCCAGAGAGATAGAGACAGGGAGAGGTCTAGCCGATGGTTTCTCGTCAACGGCGAGCTCACCGGCGGTAGTGTCTACACCAACATGATCAACTCTTCCGCCCGCACACGGTGATGGTCTTGCATGGCCGAAAGAAGCACGGGAACTCCTCACCGATGACCATGGCGGACAGCGGCGATGGTGCGGTGGTACGTCGGCCAACTCTGTCCTAGGATTGGCAATGCGATGGCTTCCTAGGCTTCAGGGAGGCCAATGGAGCTCCTAGAGGTAACTAGGACTCGGTGGAAGCTACGGGTGAGCTTGGCTGCATGCACCACCGCACAGCGATGCACAGAGCTCAATGGCGAGATCGCCGTTCCGACTAAACAATGACAACACAAGGGTCTCTATCTTGCCAACAACTAGACCTAGGGTTGCTCTGTTTAGTGCGTGTCGCAGAACCGACCAATTTATAAGAGTACAAGTACAATGGCAGCCCGCAAGCGGTCGCACTGTCATACTTGAACCCATATAAACCCGGTAGTCCATCGAGTACCACGACGGGTCTCGATAAACGATTTACAACAACCAAGATCGTACAGGATTCAACATACATGCCACATATTACATAAAGTTCATAGATACTTTTCATCATCAGAGTACGAATAAAGGTTATTACAAACCGAGTTTGATAAATAAAGCAGAAGCAATTAAGTTCAAAAATAAAGTTTCCAACATAGTTTGATACAATGCCAAGTAAGATCACGGTCCACAAAATCAAGGATAGGAATTAATAAAGAAGCCTGCCCAAGGCTTACTCCTCATCCACAGCGAGATAGAAGCAACTCTTGCAATACCCATGATACACAGTGCCATCTGCAACAATGGGAAAATAAACCCTGAGTATGAGAAGGTACTCAGCAAGACTTACCCGTCATGAACCAGAAATAAAATGACTCCAAGGATTATGCAAGGCTGTATAAGTGGATGTAACTCGACAACATTTTTGTGTAAAAGCAATTGAATCATGGTACAGTTACAATTCTTTACCAGGTTAATTATAACTATCCATTTCTAGGTTAGCAACTATCCTGTGCCAAACATGTGGTATATCATTTAGAAGCATACAATAGTAACCATAGCAGGTATTGTAATTCCATATTCATCTGAACCATTATGTTTCATAACACAGTTGCTACGATGTTGGGACTAGCCAAGTTTCTCACTATCCGGGAGAGACGGTGATTCGAATCGATTTACACCAGCTGGGAATTTATTCCTAACACAAACCCAGGTCTACCAGCCACGATAGCCTTAGGTCACCTTTGGTACAACTCCAGTACACATTTCGCGGGTCCATACTACGCCACACATCTGGAACACCAGATGCCAGGATGCTCAGGCCAAGCCTGCCCTTGGGCTCAGTCTGATCGTTCCCCGGAAGGAGAGCACAACAGAACGGTTCCCGGCCTGAATTGAATTACTCGGCTTCACGGTCGGAACAAGTTATCCGGCCAGCTAAGTGAGAGGCATGCGTTCAATCTTGTTAGAAGCGCCAACAACGGTATGGTCCTTAATCGACACAGACGGGGATAAATCTACACCCAAGACCTCCATGTCTTGTTGCTTCTCTATCAACTTCCCGTCCGATCTCGATTTACTTTTACCCCATGGTTCTGTTCCACGATAGCAGATATAGCCAACCATGCTCTGGTATCCACCTATATCTCGTAGGTGATAGGACATCACCCGACTTCTACCGGTCTAAGCATGGCTAAGCATATATTCGATCCTGGACCTATACCGGTTAAAGGTGTAATATCTGGACAAGGAATGTACATGCATCAAGTGGTTCCATTCAACTCTTATAACCTAATGCATCAATCATAATTACGTAAGTAAACATTAGTAATTTACTGGGAGACTTATAATGCTTTGGGGCTTGCCTCATAGAAAGGAAGTAGGGCGGTGGTTAGGACACTCCAGAAGCTCTTCAGGGTTCTACTCCACGCCTTCGGGAGCTACGGCTTGCGGATCCTCATGCGGGTTCCCTTCCTCTGCTTCTTTGAATTCCAGCAATGTGATCTCTTCCTCCGATCCTAGATGTATGAGTATGGCATAAGTATTACGAATGCATAAATGTTAACAAGTGCATCATGTTTATTGAGTAGGTGCATATCTCTTCTCGATTATTTAATTAACTATTTCCACAATGCATCGATTATGCCACAAACAGTAGCTACTTGTTTCACTCATAACTGGAGTTCTACTAATCCAAATTCAGTGATCCTGGACTTTCTGGAAAGCTTATCAAATTCCCTACAACTTTGTTATTATCCATTTTTTGCAGTACACATCATTTTCAACACGCAACTTATCAAACTCTAGAATCTGTTCGGAACTATTCAATATGCAATACAAAGTAACAATACTTCTACTCCATGAAATCATTCAAAATTTGACAACATAGAATCTACCAACAGTTTAAGCATACCAAATACATTTTAGGTAATATAATGGTGAAGCCCAAACTATTTATTTAAATGCCTTTATTATTTTATCTTGATATCTAGGTTAAATAATAAACACATATCAGATGTGCTTCATAAATTCTCAAAACTTTATAGTGCCTGACTAATGCTATCAAAGGACTACTATAAAAATTTCATGTCATTTTACTAAGTAGAACATCTTACACAAAAATGACAAGGAAGCAAGGCTTGAAATAGCATAAATGGAAAACCCTATTGAAAAGTGTCAAGCAATAGATTTCCTATTTTTCTTATCATCCATATGGTACTAGGATTACCTTCAACAAATTTCATGAATTTTGGACTCATAAATAATTTATAAAAATTCATGCAAGGATTAAATATTCATAAAAGAAAAATCTATAACTCTAAATCTACACATGCACTAGTCCTCAAATTTTTACCAGAGTTCATATATGCTAATACTAGCTTACCACAAAATTTTCATAAATTTTGGAGCATAGAAACTCTAGATATAAAATAAACAAATTTGAATGCATTCAAAAGCACATTTCAAATCCCTATTTAATTCTCCCAAAATTTCTACTGTAAGTGCCAAGGTAATATTTTTAATAAATACTAAACTTCCTAATGAACACTACAAAATTTATTTCACAAATTTAGGAGCTACCAAACTGAAGATACAAAAATCACAAATCACACTTGAATCTGGAATTTTTGAACTAGCCCTCAACACTGCTGTCGCTGACCGGTGGGACCTACGCATCAGTTGGACCCACATGTCAGTGAGCCACGAATAGAGCAGCGGTGCTGCTCGGCACTGCGTGGCTATGGCTCGTCGACGGCGAGCTTCGCCGGCGGTGACATCTTCACCGAGCAACCTACTCGACCTAGCGCATCTAATGAACCCCTTGGCCGGCCCTATCGTCAAAGCGGATGATGACGGCGGTGGCTATGGTAGCTCGGTGAGGCGGGACAACGGCGGTACACCGGTGACTACCTCGGCGGCGTGACCTAAAGCTCGGACGAGCATCGCTGGACTACAAGGGACCTAATGCGCGCGCTCTAGTGGCCTGCAGTGGACGGTGGTGACATGGCCACGGCGATGGAGGTGGCGGCGGAGCTTCGGTGAGCTCGCACACGGCTCTGGCACTTACCGAGGGCTATCAGCGGCCACGGGAGGAGGCAGTGGGTTGCTGGGGTGGTGGTGGAGCTGTGGCGGTGGCGGAGGAGCAGTGAGGATGGGCTATCGTCGACACTGACGCCGGTGGCTGCTACGGTGCCGAGGCGGCTCTGCTGCGGGCGCTGCGAACGGTGAAGGAGAGCCGGGAAACTGAAAATGGGCGTAGGATGGCTCGGGCAGGTGCTGGTGGGGTTAAGGCCGTGCCTAGGCGCGTCATGGCCTGCGCGATCAAGGCATTGGCGACGCGCGGCCGTCACCGCGGACATGCAATGTTTGCGTTCTGGCGCCGGTCGGCCACCGAACAGCTTCGATTCAGTTCGTCAGTCGCGACATGACGAGCCTGACGACGTGTTTTGAAATTGAAATAACTCCCTAAGCAAAGCGATTCAGTAAATTCATTCAGAACAAAAGTCGTAGTCCTAAGTACCATCTCCAAATGTTGTTCAATGATCTCGTGCTAATTCGCAACATAAACTGAGTTATATCATACCAAAGGTCGGGCTGACAGCACTGTCAGGGCATGACTCAGAACAAAAACGACTAAGTGTTGTAAAGGTTGATTTTTTTGATTTTTGTGGAACCTATTCATGCATGCTAGGAGCTGAATCAGTCAATGACCTAAAAATAAAAGTTGTTCCTTGTGTCAAACACTACAACTTTGCTTTAGTAATCTCCTCCATGCAAGGTCTCTAACACCTAGTTCAACTTTGGTCAAACATTTCACTTTACAATGATGATACACATCAAAGCATGGCTTAATGACCAAACTAGCCCTAGCCCTAAATACCAAAGTTGTTCATGATGATATCCTAATCATGTTTAAACAATTTGCAGGGTCATTCAATCATTTCATGTAGTAGTCACTCATAGGGCCATTTAAAGTAATCACATGAAACATGACTTAAAGGCTTGATTATGAAAAGTGACTTTCATGAACAATGCTCTAATTGCTAACCCAAGTGTGGTTACATGTTTTTGTGACTCACAACCACCAAGTACATGTTTTCATTCATGATCATTTGCATATACACATGGAGACATGAAATAACTAGAAAGGTTGCATATGATAATGAAACATGTGATAACAAGCAAATGTTGCAGATGTTTCAATCAAATGTTTCAATTGTAAATACTTGTTTATGAATGCATGATGATCATGCACATGTTATGCATGTCAAGTTATGCAAGGCTAACACTCGAGGTGTTACAGCCCCTCCCCCTTATAAAAATATCGTCCCGAGATTTGCAAGACCTACCATTCTTGGAAAAAGGTGGGATAAACTTCTTGTAGATAATCTTCTCTTTCCCATGTAGCATCTTGTTCACTATGATTGTTCCACACCACCTTATAGAACTTAATAATCTTACTCCTTGTTACTCTCTCCATCTCCTCTAATACTCGGATTGTCTTTTCTTCATAGGTCAAATCCGATTGAAGCTGCACGTTGGTGGGTGCAATAGCTTCTTCAGGTACTCGAAGACATTTCTTTAACTGAGAAACTTGGAACACATCAAAGATTGCACTCATCTCTGGTGGAAGTTGTAACTTATATGCAACATTTCCTTTTCGTTCCAAAATTTTGTATGGCCCTACATATCTTGGTGAAAGCTTCTTTTTCATCCCAAATCTTTTCACACCTTTCATGGGTGATACTCTCAAGTATACGTGGTCACCCACTTCAAAAGTCAGTGGTCTTCTTCTTCTATCGGCATAACTCTTCTGTCTTGATTGAGCTGCCTTCATGTGTCATTGGATGATACGTACTTGCTCTTCGGCTTCATTGACAAAATCAATACCAAAGTATCTCCTTTCACCTGGCTCAATCCAGTTCAAAGGAGTTCTGCATTTTCTGCCATACAAGGCTTCAAATGGAGCCATTTTGATACTCGCTTGATAACTGTTGTTATAGGAGAATTCAGCTAAAGGTAACCATTTCTCCCATAAACCTTTTGAAGATATAACACAAGCTCTAAGTAAATCTTCTAGGATTTGGTTCACTCGCTCTGTCTATCCTGAAGTTTGCGGATGATATGCCGAACTTCTGATTAGCTTGGTTCCCAAAGCCTGGTGTAAGTGCTCCTAGAAACAAGCTATGAACTGTGGTCCTCGATCTGAGATTATAGTCCTGGGTACTCCATGCAGTCTCATGATCTAGGAAACATATATCTCAGCGTATTTCCCAACTATATACCATGTGTTCACAGGTATAAAGTGTGCTGACTTGGTGAGATGATCAACAATGACCCAGATTGAATCGTGACCTTTCGGCGTCATTGGAAGGCCTGTGATAAAGTCCATGCTAATTTCCTCCCATTTCCATCCTAGAATAGGCAATGGCTGAAGTAATCCAGCGGTTTTCATATGGACGGCTTTCACTCTACTACAGTTATCACACCTAGCAACATAGGCTATGATCTCTTTCTTCATCTTAGTCCACCAAAAATGGGTTCTTAAATCTTGATACATTTTAATACTACCCGGATGGATAGATAATTTGGATGAGTGAGCTTCATCTAAAATTTGATTCCTTAGCTCACGGTCTTTTGGTACCACTAACCGGTCCTCAAACCATAATACACCTCTTTCATCCAATCTAAAATGTTTGGTTTCTTGCTCTTGCATTTTTCTCTTGATGTGACTTATTCCTACATCTGTCTGCTGTAGATCTATGATTTTGCCCTCAAGCGAACAACTGATTGTGATATTGTGTAGTACAACAGGATGTAGCAAGTTGAATCCATCTTCCAACAATGCTTCCACAGTGTTGCAATGGGACTTCCGACTGAGTGCATCGGCTACTACATTGGCTTTACCCGGATGGTAATGCACTTCTAAGTTGTAGTCCTTAATCAATTCTAACCATCTTCGTTGTCTCATGTTCAACTCTGGCTAGGTAAAGATATACTTGAGACTTTTGTGGTCAGTATAGATGTGACATACATTGCCCAACAAGTAATGTCTCCATATCTTTAATGCATGGACAACGGCTGCAAGTTCCAAATCATGTGTAGGGTAGTTGACTTCATGTTTTCTCAATTGCCGAGAGGCATATGCAATTACTCTCCCTTCTTGCATAAGTACACATCCCAAACCTATTCCTGATGCATCACAAAATACATTAAACGGCTTTTCAATGTCTGGTTGTGCTAACATAGGTGCTGTAGTCAACAAAGTTCTGAGGGTGTGAAAAGCTGCTTCACATTCTGGTGTCCATTTGTACTTCTCATCTTTCTGAAGTAGTCTGGTCATAGGCTTAGCTATCTTTGAGAAATCTAGAATAAACCGATGATAGTACCCTGCTAACCCTAGAAAACTCCGAACTTCCTGAACCAAAGTTGGGGCTTTCCAATCCATGACCTCTTGTACTTTTGATGGGTCTACTGAGATTCCCTCTCTTGATAAAATGTGACCTAAGAAAGGTACTTTGCTCATCCAAAATTCACATTTGCTAAACTTGGCATATAGCTTATGTTCCCTCAGTCTGGATAGGACAATCCTCAGATGCTCCTCATGATCTGACTCATTTTCTGAATAAATCAATATGTCGTTGATAAACATGACCACGAACTTATCAAGTTCGGGCATGAATACCAAGTTCATCAGGTACATGAAATAGGCTGGAGCATTTGTTAGTCCGAAAGACAACCAAATACTCATATAAGCCGTACCTAGTAGAGAAAGCAGTTTTAGGTATATCCTTCGGTCTGATCTTTATCTGATGGTAACCTGATCTCAAGTCAATTTTGGAGAATACCTTTGCCTTCGCTAGCTGATCGAACAAGATGTCGATGCGGGGCAATGGATATTTGTTCTTGATGGTCACCGCATTGAGTGGTCTGTAATCTACACACATTCTCAGTGATTTATCCTTCTTTTTCACAAACAAGGCTGGACATCCCCACAGAGATAAGCTAGGTTGGATAAGACCCTTGTCCAATAGATCTTGCAATTGAACCTTAAGTTCCGCTAACTCATTGGGTGGCATTCTATAGGGCCTTCTGGATATGGGTGCGGTACCTGGCACTAATTCAATCTTAAATTCCACGTCCCTATCTGGTGGTAGACCTAGTAATTCTTCTGGGAATACATCCGGAAACTCACAAACCATGGGGATATCACATATTGTGGTGGTTTGGATAGCATAGGCTAAATGTTGGGGTTCGAAATCGTGGGAGAGTGGTACTAGAAAAGCATTCCCTCCCATGGGTTCTCTCAACATGATAGTATGGGTGCTAGTGTCAATAAGAGCCCCATGATACTTCATCCAATTCATGCCTAAGATTACACTTATCGACAACCCCGGCAATATTATCAAATCTATTGTGTACTCCCTCCCTTGTATCGAGATGAGTACATTTTTGACTATCTTTTTGGTAGTAATAGTTCCCCTACTGAACTTATGTTAAAACCCCCTTTGCTTACTTTGATTATTTCTTGATCATCTCTAGATGCAAATGCTTGACTCATAAATGAATGAGAAGCTCCTGAATCAAATAAAACAACAGCGGGATGCTTGTTGACGAGAAACATACCAGCCGTGACAACTTCTCCGGTGGGCACTTCCTCCACAGTGGTATAATGCACTTGCCCTTGATGTGCCCTAGCATTCGCCTGTCTCTGATTGTTCTGATTCTGGTTGCTATTCTTCTTGGGGTGGGGGCATTCCTTGGACCAATGACCCAGTTGGTTGCAGTTGAAACATGGTTGATTACTTTTGAATCCGGTGGAGCTGTCCTGATTGCCATTTCCTTTTGGTAAGGCAATAGTGAACGCCTTACGAAATGGTTTCTGTGGCCTATTATTTTGAGCTTTCGGTGGTGGAGGCCTAAACTTGGGTGCAGGTGGGCGGAATTGTGGCCTAGCTATGATAGGTGCTTTTGACTAGAAGGACCCGGATGCACCGGCCTCATATGTCCTTTTGCGACCCTTAGCAACTGCATTCATGTTGTTGTGGTTTTCTTGGGTCAAGGCATCACTAATAAACTCATTGTACGTGGCACATCAAGAATTTGCCATAGTCTTCATCTGTTTAGTATCCAAACCTCGCTTGAAACTCTCTATCTTTTTCTCTTCAGTATCCACAAAACTGGGAGCATATCTTGACAAGTTGTTGAATGCGTGCATATATTCTGTGAGTGACTTTGTTCCTTGAGTGAGCCTCATAAATTCGGTGGCTTTCATGCACATCAGGCCCAGGGGAATATGGTGTCCCCTAAAAGCCAGCTTGAACTATTCCCAGGTCACTCGCACATTAGCAGGCAGGGATGACAGGAAATGTGTCCACCAGATCCCTGCTGGCCCTTGCAATTGATGAGAAGCATACTCTGCTTTCAGATGCTCCGTGACCCTCAACAGATGGAATTTCTGCTCAATGGTATTCAACCACTCATCGCCCTAAAGTGGTTCCTCAGCCACCTTGAAGATTGGAGGCTTCATGTCTAGAAACTCCTTGAATGTACTGTGCTGATTTGGCTCGGCCCCTAGTTGATGTGGGTGGCCACGAGCAGTGTTTTGCGTGATAAGGCGCAAAGCTTCTTCCATTGTCCTCTGGCTCCCCAGGAACTGGGTAAAGAACTCCTGAGCAAATGGCGGTGGTGGGGGTGGGGGTGGCAAGTCATCATGGTTGCCATCCTGGCTGCCACCAGCTCCAGCACGGGTGTGCGTCATCTACGAAGTTGCAACAATAAGCAATTATTGGTTGATGTCAAGAGATTGCAGATGAATTAAGTACTCATGCCAAACTGAAGTTACTGGAGAAAATTCTCAAAAACACAATAAAACAGAGGCATAACAATTCATTCCCGCAACAAGACATCACCAATTTGACCACTTATCGTGCTCATAACGCATGAAATTTTAAGTCGTGATTACCGACAAAAGACTGGAATTGCATTGATGTTCAACCAAACGTGCGATTAATCAACATTACATGATAGTCGGGTTACTAATGCCCAACTTCGAACTACAGGTCCATTACATGAATAAAGGTGATACATTAGTCCTTCCACTAAGTGCTAAGCGATCTAATCCTCATCATGATCACTATCAAGGTCAGACGCAGGATCATCTCCTTCCTCAGGTTCTATTTCTTCTTCAGGCTCCACTTCTTCTTCTTCTTCTTCCTTGTACCCTTCTAGATCCATTTCTGTGGCTCCAGGTGGGACATAAGGGTGGAGCTGGTTGTTCAGTAGATGAACCTCTTCATGTAGATTATTGTTGTATTCTTCTACATTGGCCAGCTGCTGCCCTAGCTCAAACTGTCGAGCTCTCAGGACATCTTCCCTAGACCAAGCTACATTTCGCTGGTGAGTTAACCGAGTCATCTCTTTAGTGAGCCTCTCAATCTCAGCGTCGTGCTCCCTCTGAAGCTGACGTCGATCCTTGTGGGCATGACCAAGAGCACCAGACACACGTCTGAGGCTACCTTCTACTCCATCTAACACTCTCATCATTGCGAACATGGCGCTCATGGTAGGGTTATCACTGTTCTGCCCTTTTGCTGCACCAATCTCCAAGGGTCTTCCTCTTGCCTACTGCCATGAGTCAGTGGAGGGGTTGCCCCTCGGAAAGACTCCAACCAAAGCGACTGCTAGCTCCTAAGGAAAACGATCCATTATATCTCTCAGGATCCCAAAGGCTGCCCTGCCAGCTGCTTCTTCAGTAGTCCTACTAGTTGACTCATAACACCAGCCTGTCCACTCAGAATCGTCACCTTAGGGATGAACAACGGCCTCCATAGTAACTAAGAGACCTTCTCCCAACCGCTCATTCACCCAAAAGTAGCGGGGTTCCATTCCATCAGGATAGCCTACATAGCTGAGCACTCTCCACAAGAGTGTAGGCATCCCAAACTCTCCAAGAAATGTATGACATTGACGGGTACGTGGAGCAAGCTGACGGCTAGGAGCTCTGCCTCCGGTGGACTTGTGAGCAGTCTGCTTGGTGCATGCCATCTGCACCATTAACATGTACCCTTTTGTGAGACAATGCCATAATGGATAAGAGTTACATAACCGAGTAAGAAGTTTATAAGGGAAGGAACAATATAGTTATGTGAATGGTAATTAACATGATGCATGCTCGTTCCGTACGTCCTTACAAACTTAGGAAAAATTTGTTTCTAACGGTAGACACGGTGGCATACATATGTTCTCTCATAATTAGCGTAACTAGTCGAGCTACACGTTTTGTTGTTAGTGTACCTGCATAAAATTTCATTTCAACCCTAAACCCATAATGAAATATGCAGAATGTAATTGTAAATACTTCCATATATGTATACCCATACATATACTTCCGTATCAATCTACCCAACAATAATTTAAACCCACAATTAAATACGTACCATATACGCATGCAGGCATGCATACATAGCCGTACCAAAGCTAACTCTCCCCGACCACACGCTCACATCTTGCGGTCATACACTCATCATCTTACCTTGGCGTAGAGGCATTTGATCCATACATTACCACTCAACTGAATGGTATCCATACAATAGCACGCCGTATGGACGATGAAGTAAAAACCCCCATGTTAGTACTTAAATAGCCACCTAATAGTCCTTAATTTGGGCATAAGGAAAGTGATCATTAGCACACTTTAGATTTCAAATACCTATTATATAACTATTAGTTGCTAGAGAAGGGTTTTTGGAAAACAAAAACTTTTGTTTTTAAATACACTTGTGACAATTAACGTTAAATCTTGCTCTGATACCAGCTGTCGCAGAACCGACCAATTTATAAGAGTACAAGTATAATGGCAGCCCGTAAGCGGTCGCACTGTCATACTTGAACCCATATAAACCCGGTAGTCCGTCGAGTACTACGACGGATCTTGATAAACGATTTACAACAACCAAGATCATACAGGATTCAACATACATGCCACATATTACATAAAGTTCACAGATACTTTTCATCATCAAAGTACGTATAAAGGTTATTACAAACCGAGTTTGATAAATAAAGCGGAAGCAATTAAGTTCAAAAATAAAGTTTCCAAAATAGTTTGATACAGTGCCAAGTAAGATCACGGTCCACAAAAGCAAGGATAGGAATTAATAAAGAAGCCTGCCCAAGGCTTACTCCTCATCCATAGCGGGATAGAAGCAACTCTTGCAATACCCATGATACATAGTGCCATCTGCAACAATGGGAAAATAAACCCTGAGTACGAGAAGGTACTCAGCTAGACTTACTCGTCATGAACCAGAAATAAAATGACTCCAAGGATTATGCAAGGCTGTATAAGTAGACGTAACTCGATAACATTTTTGCGTAAAAGCAATTGAATCATGGTACAGTTACAATTCTTTACCAGGTTAATTATAACTATCCATTTCTAGGTTAGCAACTATCCTGTGCCAAATATGTGGTATATCATTTAGAAGCATACAATAGTAACCATAGTAGGTATTGTAATTCCATATTCATCTGAACCATTATGTTTCATAACACAGTTGCTACGATGTTGGGACTAGTCAAGTTTCTCACTATCCGGGAGAGACGGCGATTCGAATCGATTTCCACCAGCTGGGAATTTATTCCTAACACAAACCCAGGTCTACCAGCCATGATAGCCTTAGGTCACCTTTGGTACAACTCTGGTACACATTTCACAGGTCCATACTACGCCGCACAATTTGGAACACCAGATGCCAGGATGCTCAGGCCAAGCCTACCCTTGGGCTCAGTCTGATCGTTCCCCGGAAGGAGCGCACAACAGAATGGTTCCCAGCTTGAGTTGAATTACTTGGCTTCGCGGTCGGAATGAGTTATCCGGCCAGCTAAGTGAGAGGCATGCGTTCAATCTTGTCAGAAGTGCCAACAATGGTACGGTCCTTAATCGACACAAACGGGGATAAATCTACACCCAAGACCTCCATGTCTTGTTGCTTCTCTATCGACTTCTCGTCTGGTCTCGATTTACTTTTACCTTATGGTTCTATTCCACGATAGCAGATATAGCCAACCGTGCTCTGGTATCCACCTATATCTCGCAGCTGACAGGACATCACCCGACTTCTACCGGTCTAAGCATGGCTAAGCATATATTCGATCCTGGACCTATACCGGTTAAAGGTGTAATATCTGGACAAGGAATGTACATGCATCAAGTGGTTCCATTCAACTCTTATAACCTAATGCATCAATCATAATTATGTAAGTAAACATTTGTAATTTACTAGGAGACTTATAATGCTCCGGGGCTTGCCTCACAGAAAAGAAGTAGGGCGGTGGTCAGGACACTTCGGAAGCTCTTCAGGGTTCTACTCCACGCCTTCGGGAGCTGCGGCTTGTGGATCCTCCTGCGGGTTCCCTTCCTCTGCTTCTTCGAATTCCAGCAACATGATCTCTTCCTTCGATCCTAGATGCATGAGTATGGCATAAGTATTACGAATGCATAAATGTTAACAAGTGCATCATGTTTATTGAGTAGGTGCATATCTCTTCTCGATTATTTAATTAACTATTTCCACAATGCATCAATTATGCCACAAACAGTAGCTACTTGTTTCACTCATAACTGGAGTTCTACTAATCCAAATTCAGTGATCCTAGACTTTCTAGAAAGCTTATCAAATTCCCTACAACTTTGTTATTAACCATTTTTTGCAGTACACATCATTTTCAACACGCAACTTATCAAACTCCAGAATCTGTCCGGAAACTATTCAATATGCAATACAAAGTAACAATACTTCTACTCCATGAAATCATTCAAAATTTGACAACATAGAATCTACCAACAGTTTAAGCATACCAAATACATTTTAGGTAATATAATGGTGAAGCCCAAACTATTTATTTAAATGCCTTTATTATTTTATCTCAATATCTAGGTTAAATAATAAACACATATCAGATGTGCTTCATAAATTCTCAAAAATTTACAGTGCCTGACTAATGCTATCAAAGGACTACTATAAAAATTTCATGTCATTTTACTAAGTAGAACATCTTATACAAAAATGACAAGGATGCAAGGCTTGAAATAGCATAAATGGAAAACCCTATTGAAAAGTGTCAAGCAATAGATTTCCTATTTTTCTTATCATCCATATGGTACTAGGATTACCTCCAACAAATTTCATGAATTTTGGACACGTAAATAATTTATAAAAATTCATGCAAGGATTAACTATTCATAAAAGAAAAATCTATAACTATAAATCTACACATGCACTAGTCCTCAAATTTTTACCAGAGTTCACATATGCTAATACTAGCTTAGCACAAAAATTTCATAAATTTTGGAGCACAGGAACTCTAGATATAAAATAAACAAATTTGAATGCATTCAAAAGCACATTTCAAATCCCTATTTAATTCTCCAAAAATTTCTACTTTAAGTGCCAAGGTAATATTTTTATTAAATACGAAACTTCCTAATGAACACTACAAAATTTATTTCACAAATTTAGAAGCTACCAAACTAAAGATACAAAAATCACAAATCACACTTGAATCTGGAATTTTTGAACTAGCCCTCAACACTGCTGTCGCTGACCGGTGGGACCTACGCGTCAGTTGGACCCGCATGTCAGTGAGCCACGAACAGAGCAGCAGCGCTGCTCGGCACTGCGCAGCTACGGCTCGTCGACGGTGAGCTTCGCCGGCGGTGACATCTTCACCGAGCAACCTACTCGACCTGGCGCATCTAATGAACCCCTTGGCCGGCCCTATCGTCGACGCTGATGATGACGGCGGCAGCTATGGTGGCTCGGCGAGGCGGGACAACGGCGGTACGCTGGTGACTACCTCGGCGGCGCAACCTAAAGCTCGGACGAGCATTGCTGGACTACAAGGGACCTAATGCGCGCGCTCTAGTGGCCTGCAGTGGACGGTGGCGACGTGGCCACGGCGACGGAGGTGGCGGCGGAGCTCCGGTGAGCTCGCGCATGGCTCTGGCACTTACCGAGGGCTATCAGCGGCCATGGGAGGAGGCAGTGGGTTGCTAGGGTGGTGGTGGAGCTGTGGCGGTGGCGGAGGAGCAGCGAGGACAGGCTATCATCGGCACTGATGCCGGTGGCTGCTACGGTGCCGAGGAGGCTCTGCTGCAGGCGCTGCGAACGGCGAAGGAGAGCCGGGAAACTGAAAATGGGCGCGGGATGGCTTGGGCAGGCGCTGGCGGGGTTAAGGCCGCGCCCAGGCGCATCGTGGCCTACGCGATCAGGGCGTTGGCAACGCGCGGCCGTCGCCGTGGACACGCGGCGTTCGTGTTCTGGCACCGGTCGGCCACCGAACGGCTTCGATTCAGTTTGTCAGTCGCGACATGCCGAGCCTGACGATGTGTTTTGAAATTGAAATAACTCCCTAAGCAAAGCGATTTAGTGAATTCAATCAGAACAAAAGTCGTAGTCCTAAGTACCATCTCCAAATGTTGTTCAATGATCTCATGCTAATTCGCAACATAAACTGAGTTATATCGTACCAAAGGTCGGGCTGACAGCACTGTCAGGGCATGACTCAGAACAAAAACGACTAAGTGTTGCAAAGGTTGATTTTTCTGATTTTTGTGGGACCTATTCAAGCATGCTAGGAGCTGAATCAATCAATGACCTAAAAATAAAAGTTGTTCCTTATGTCAAACACTACAACTTTGCTTTAGTAATCTCCTCCATGCAAGGTCTCTAACACCTAGTTCAACTTTGGTCAAACATGTCACTTTTAAATGATGATACACATCAAAGCATGGCTTAATGACCAAACTAGCCCTAGCCCTAAATACCAAAGTTGTTCATGATGATATCCTAAGCATGTTTAAACAATTTGCAGGGTCATTCAATCATTTCATGTAGTAGTCACTCATAGGGCCATTTAAAGTAATCACATGAAACATGACTTAAAGGCTTGATTATGAAAAGTGACTTTCATGAACAATGCTCTAATTGCTAACCAAAGTGTGGTTACATGTTTTTGTGACTCACAACCACCAAGTACATGTTTTCATTCATGATCATTTGCATATACACATGGAGACATGAAATAACGAGAAAGGTTGCATATGATAATGAAACATGTGATAACAAGCAAATGTTGCAGATGTTTCAATCAAATGTTTCAATTGTAAATACTTGTTTATGAATGCGTGATGATCATGCTCATGTTATGCACGTCAAGTTATGCAAGGCTAACACCCGAGGTGTTACAGTGCGCTCAAAAGGAGGACGAGAGGGTGGAGAAGCTACGCTGCGGCAAACTCACATGCCACGGCAGGCATGGCAACTATGGTGGCACCAGTGGCGTGTTCTAGTGGAACCGAATGGTAGCCTGGGATCAGCGCTATACTAGAGTACTATGACTAAGAGGTAGTTCTAGGATAGGGAAGAGAGAAGCAAGAGGTGCAGCAAGGACACACGGCCATGGTGGAACTCCGGTGGGGACGCACCCATAGTGGCGCATCAAGAAATGCGGCTTACCAAGGGCACGACTATGAGCGCGGCTAGATGGGAATAGTAGAGCTAAGCGAGGCAAAGCTGTGAGTGTAGTGGATTTGAGAATGGGGCGATGGTGAGCGCGTGTGAGCTCAACGGAGCTACTGTGACGGCGATGGTGAGCATGTTGAGCAGCTGAGAGCGAGGAGGCGAGCAAGAGGGAATGGTCAGCTCTATGGTGGCTTGGACGCATTGCTAGAGCCTTGCTGGCTATCGCTGCCTAATGAGCGGGCCCTATGCTAGCATACGGCTGCCACTTGGCGTGCTTGGCCTGACGCCGGTTGGCCACGACGGCGTGAGCTCGGCGGCCATAAGAGCCAGCATCAGCGCCTGACAGCCCGATTTCATCCCCTCCTAATTCCTAATCTATAGCAAGTTAGCAAAATCTCCTAGAATAAAAGTTGTAGAGCAATGATAGAGCTACAATTGTTCTATAGAAACCATCAGCTAATTCGCAAAGGATCATGAGTTACATCAACCCAAACTTAGGTACATGGAAACTATGTGGCACCAAGGACTTAGAAAATTTTCTAAGTGCTGAATCAACACCCAAATCTAACTTGTGGGCCATGTTTGGGACTGTTCCACACATTTTCATGACTTGGCCTCAAAACAATATTTGTTCCATATAAAATTTTCTACAACTTTTCTTTAGGTTGCTCAGCCATGCAAAGCTAATCACTTGCAGTTCATGAAAGGTCAAACAAATTGGTTCCCTAGGTCAAACTAGACACATCATGACTTAGGGGCTTGATTAGGTGAAATGTTCTACACAAACATTGTTCCATTAGGCATCCTAAGGATAGCTAAGGTATTTTAGTTACCAACATCACCCACTTGCACTCAATCACACATGATCATAAGCATACATATAGGAAAAACATAAAATAACAAGTCATGTTTCACATGTTTCAATTGCATGTTTCATATGAAAATGCTTATGCATGAATGAATGATGCTTATGCTCATGCAATGCAAGTGCAATTATGAAAGCCTAACACCTAGGGTGTTACAACCCTCCCCCTTATAAAAATCTCACCCTGAGATTTGAACAGCATACCATTTTGAATAGAACGTAGGGTATACATCCTTCAAATAATCTTCCTGTTCCCACGTTGCATCGCTCTCACTACCCTGATTACTCCACATAACCTTGTAATACTTGACCACATGGTTCCGGGTTACTCTCTCTCTTGTATCAATAACCTGAACCAGCCATTCTTCATAGGATATATCTAATTTCAACATAATATTTCTAAGTGAAACTTTTTCTTCGGGAACGTGGAGACATTTCTTTAATTGAGAGACATGAAAAACATTGAAGATAGCTCTCATCTCATAAGGTAACTCTATCTTGTAGGCTACTCTCCCACTCTTTTCCATGATCAGATATGGACCTACATATCTAGGTGCAAGCTTCCTCTTTACTCCGAATCATTGCACACCTTTCATCGGTGATTCCTTCAGATAAACGTGATCACCAACTTCAAACTCAATGGGCTTCCTTCTTTTATCTGCATAGCTTTTCTGCCTAGCTTGAGCGGCTTCAATATGTTTCTGGATAGTACGAACTTGTTGTGCAGCCTCTTCAATGAAATCAATGCTATAGTATCTCCTTTCTCTAGATTCAACCCTGTTCAAGGGAGTTCTACACTTGCAGCCATACAATGCTCCAAACGGAGCCATCTTGATACTTTCTTGATAGCTATTATTATAGGAAAATTCAGCCAAGGGTAACCATTTATCCCATGAACCTTTGGAAGATATGACACAAGCTCTTAACATGTCTTCCAATATTTGATTCACCCGCTCTGTCTGTTCGGAGGTCTGTGGATGATAAGCAGAACTTCTGACTAAGTTGGTGCCTAACATCTTGTGCAAATGTTCACAAAAACACGTGGTGAACTAAGGTCCTCTGTCCGATACAATGGTTCTAGGAACACCATGGAGACGTAACATCTGATTAAAATATAACTCAGCATAGTCACTTGGTCTATAGTCAATTCTAACTGGTATGAAATGAGCAGACTTGGTTAAATGGTCCACCATTACCCATATAGAATTAAAATTCTTTTGGGTAGGGGGAAGTCCAACAATGAAATCCATACTAATTTCTTTCCATTTCCATCTAGGAATAGACAATGGTTGAAGAAGTCTGACAGGCTTCAAGTGAATTGCTTTGACTCTACAACAATTGTCACACCTTGCAACATAAGCTGTGATTTCTTTCTTCATCTTGGTCCACCAAAAGCGAGGTTTCAAATCTTGATACATTTTGCTACTTCCCAAATGAATAGATAACCTGGATGAGTGAGCTTCTTCTAAGATTTGGTTTCTAAGATCTTTGTCCTTCTATACTACAAGTCTATCCTTAAACCATAGGACACCCTTCCCATCCACTCAGAAGGGTTTTGTTTCTTGCTCTTTCATCTTCCTCTTTATGTGGAACACCCCCACATCAGATTTTTGAAGCTCGATAATTTTACTTTCAAGAGAACAACTAAGAGTAATACTATGCAACATAGCAGGATGTAATAGATGTGTCAAATGATAATCTTCTTCCAAGAGAGAATTGCAATGAGATTTTCTACTCAAAGCGTCGGCAACTACATTTGTTTTGCCCGAATAATAATGGACTTCTAAGTTATAATCTTTGATGAACTCTAGCCATCTTCTCTATCTCATGTTCAATTCTAGTTGAGTGAAGATATACTTGAGACTTTTATGATTAGTATAGATATGACACATGTTACCGAGTAGGTAATGCCTCCAAATCTTCAAGGCATGAATAACAACAGCTAACTCTAGATCATGAGTTGGATAATTGGATTCATGCTTCCTTAGCTGACGCGAGGCATAAGCAATAACCTGACCTTCCTGCATAAGAACACATCATAAACTGGTACCTGATGCATCACAAAATGCATCAAAAGGTTTCTCGATATCAGGTTGTGCCAAAACAGGAGCGAAAGTCAACAAAGTCCACAAAGTGCAAAAAGCAGTCTCACACTCTGGCATCCAAACAAACTTCACATCTTTTTGAAGCAACCTGGTCATGGGCTTAGCTATCTTAGAGAAATCTAGGATGAAGCGACGATAATAGCCAGCCAAACCAAGGAAACTTCGAACCTCATGCACTGAAGTTGGTGCTTTCCAATTCAAGACTTCTTGCACCTTAGTCGGATCAACCGAAATCCCTTCATCAAACAACACATGACCCAAGAAAGGTACTTTCTTTAGCCAAAACTCACATTTACTGAACTTGGCATAAAGTTTATGTTCTCATAGCCTAGATAAAACACTTCTCAGATGCTCAGCATGTTCTTCAGCATTCGTGGAAAAGACCAAGATGTCATCAATTAAGATGTTGGGGACCTAATACCGGGGTACCCCAGGAGGTGGAACCAATAACCATCGAGCGTTAAAAACTTCTAGATGGACAAGGGTGCCGCTACGATTCTTGCCCGAATGACGGAAGTTTGGTTTCGTCTCGCCCGACGCCTTTGGGCTAGCCCCACCTCACCCAAGGGCTAAGGGCTAGTCTCTGCCTCACCCAACATCTTTGGGCCAGCCTCGCCTCGCCCGAGGGCTAAGGGCTAGCCTCCGTTCCACCCGACACCTTCAGGACAGCTTCGCCTCGCCTAAGGGCTGAAGGCTAGTCTCCACCTCACCTGATGCCTTCAGGACAGCTCCGCCTCGCCTGAGGGTTGAGGGATAGACTCTACCTCACCCGACCCCTAGGGGGTGGGCTTGGTCACACCTAAGGGATAAGGACTGGACTCTATCTCGCCCGACGACTGAGGACGAACCTCACCCCGTTCGATGTCCAAAGACTAGTTTTGTCTTACCTGATAACTTCTCCTTTGTTCCCTCATGATGATGGGTACAGAGCAAGACAAGATGTTTGGGTCAACCATGGCTTCAAGGACCATACCCTACGCCCCGGCAGGAAAGGTACTGCCAGGGAACGACTGGATGGGTGCTTTAGACCCTTCCGGGCGCCGTAGAGCCCAAAAGGTATTGCAGGCACGTGCTCCTCGCCCTGTAGAGTTGTAGGTGCCACCTTCAGCTCTGGGACACAGAACCCGACAAAGATATACGACAACCACTACACTCTAGAAAAGGATTTGTGATCTCCACGAAGGACGGACATGCCGTCACCATGTTATGGACCCAAGGGAGCGGCGCCCGCTTCCCGACCCCTTGGGTCCACCAAATCAAAGCACCTTGCCCGCAACGCTACTCCAGACCCTGAACCTGCGTCCCTTCGACAAAGACTCATAGGAGCCAGAAGCTATGTGGAGTAAGGCTAGGCAAGGTTCATAAGTCAAAACCACTGTAATACAGCCCATACCCTACGCAGGGTAGTATTCTACAAACATCCTGACATTCTACAGGGGCATCGATAGTATTGTAGGTGCTTATCATCCTTTCACACCCATCAGGATGGGTAACCGAGCTGGGTAGATGTGAGCCACAAGGCTAGGTGGAGTACGCATCCAAAGTCCTCACCCTTGTAAAGCCATCCCCTTCATCTATAAAAGGGGATGCGCTTCCTCCAACAAAGGGAGACCGAACGACACCTCACACACACACACACAGTCAAGCTGCTACCAAGCTCTTGGCCTCCTTTCGACCCTTCCATCAGAGACTTGGGACCTGTCCCTCTCATGATCGTTTGTATCCCCTACTATGAACCATTTATGGTGCTAATAACACGAGCAGCAACAAACTAGACGTAGGGATATTCAGCCCGAACCAGTATAAATCTTGTGTCTTTAGCGCACCATCCGAGCCTAACGCGCATTACTATAAATTTACTTGTCGGTGCTTGTATGAAACATCGACAGTTGGCACGCTAGGTAGGGGGCTTGCGCATTCCAAATCAGGCCTTGGATGGCCACCCACGCAATCAGCTAGGCCCCGGGCGCACATGTGTGTTTCGGCGACCTAGATTTCATCGTCACACTAGGAGGAGGACTGGTGCTGACCCACACGGCCGCCCAGTCTCTCCCTTCCATCAACCTCAGTCGTCTGAGGCTTGAGGGCCCATCGGGCAACTCCCTTGGACCCTAGTTATCCAAGGAGGCCTCGCACAATGTCGCCCTATTTCCAGAAGGCCTCGTATGGAGCGCCTCGACAACGTTTCCGTTTGGTCTCCGCAACGCTGTGGCGACCGCTGGCCACCTTCTGGCACTATGTATGGTTCAGCCGCCCATAGATAGCGAGTTCATGGGGACGATTGAGCATGATACAGAGACTCTCCACAGGCTCCTCAATGAGGAGCCAGGATTGTTCTCTAGCTCAAACTCCAGTAGGGGGAGCCACCACCCTTCCCGGGAATACTTCATGGCGCAGACCCCCGAGGGGCAAGTCGAAAGTGTCTCCGAGGAAGAGGTCACCCTAACAAACAACCCTAATGGCAGATCCGAGGAAGAGACGACAGCCCCATCTCACCTAAGGATGGAGCAGCTAAGGGCCCGTTAGCTAGAGATCGATGCGATCGAGCAAGGGCTCATCTAGGAGTACGTGGACATCAATTGCGAGATTGAACGCCACAAAGACGGGGGGCATGCATGCGCCATGGCCCGCACCGTACACCAAAGGATCCTCACCGACGACAGGACCCTTCCTCAATTCGCTCGGGCAAGCCAAAACATCGCCGCAGCAACCGCCTTACTACATGGCCTACCGGAGGCCATGACATCCGAGGATCACCGCGCCCACCGAGAAATCCGCACATTGCTCGACCGTGCGGTGGCGCAGCAAGCAGAAAGTTCGTTGTCCTGATGACGCAAGCCCGACACTAGCTAGTGAATGCCCTCGGTGCGCCCCACCAAGGACGCATTCGTTCACCAAACAGCGCTAGGCAGTAGGCCGCCCTCCACCATCCCGGTGCATCAACATCTCGGCCACGACCGTGATGTGCGCAGCACCATCGACGCCCGCAGGGGCATCCATGGCGACGCAAGAGAGGCGGCCCGCCACGGCTACCATCCCCGGCACGGTGGACACTATGACAGTGGCGAGGACCGAAGCCCGAGCCCTGGCCTGCCAGGCCCTCAGGCCTTTGGCCGACACATCCTCAACGTTGCATTCCCCCTAAGGTATCGACCGCCTACCAACATCCCTAAATATTCTAGCAAAACAAATCCTAGGCTTTGGCTCGAAGACCATCGGCTTGCATGTCAGGCTGGTGGTGCGAGTGATGATGATTTCATTATTCGCAATCTCCCGCTGTTCTTGGCCGATTCGGCACAAGCGTGGCTAGAGCACCTACCATCCAACGCCATTCAAAGTTGGGCGGATCTAATGGAGATCTTCGTGGGCAACTTCTAGGGCATGTACAAATGCCTCGGAAACCCGTGGGACCTCAAGAACTGTCGCCAGAAGGCCGATGAAACCCTCCGTGGGTACATCCAGTGCTTCTCTCGGTAGTGCAACGAGCTCCCTAACATCACCGATGCCGACGTGATAGGAGCCTTCCTATCCGAGACAACCTGCGAATCCCTAGTCCACAAGCTAGGACGCAGGGGCCCACAGACTACCAAGGAACTCCTAGACATCGCCACTAGTCATGCCTCTAGAGAGGAGGCGGTCAGAGCCATCTTCGACCGCTCTGACGGAAAGACAAGGCAGGACAAGGACGCCAGCGAAGGTGCCTCCAACCATCCCGCCAAAAGGAAAAATAAGAAGCAACGGTGCGACAACTCGCTCGTGGCCGCTGCCGACCACAAGGGTGGCCAGAAGCCCATGGAGGGCACTCTGAACCACTTCGAGAAAATGCTCGAGGGGCCATGCCCAAACCACGCCTTCCCGACCAAGCATCTATACAAGGATTACGACCTCATGCACAAATACTTGTCCAGGGGCCTTAACAAAGGGGAGCAGGGGAAGGAACCTGTTCCTGCCATAGATGACGCAGAGGAGAAGGACAACGCCTTCCCAATGCTAACTAGCGCCCTCATGATCTTCAGAGGATCAACAGCCTATGACTCCAAGCGCCGCTAGAAGGTCACGCACCGCGAGGTCTATATAGCCGGACCAACCACGCTTGCCTTCCTCCGGTGGTTAGAATCCACCATAACCTTCGACCGGACCGACCATCCAGATGTCATCCCACACCCAAGAAGGTACCCACTTGTTGTCGATCTGATCGTCGGCCCAAAGCGGCTCACAAAAGTACTGATGGACGGAGGCAGCGGCCTCAACATCATGTATGCCAAGACGCTCCATGAGATGGGCGTCGACCGAACCAACCTCTACCCCATCCGAGCGCCTTTCCATGGCATCATGCCTGGTAGGTAGGCCATGCCACTAGGGCAGATCGATCTGCCTATCACTTTCGGGGATCGGTCCAATTACCAAACTGAGACCCTCACCTTCGACGTAGTGGGGTTCCCAGGAACTTTCCACGCCATCCTAGGATGACCATGCTACACAAAGTTCATGGCTATCCCCAACTACATGTACCTTAAGCTGAAGATGCCGGGCCCCCATGGGGTCATCACCATCGGCACCTCCTTCTGTCGTGCTTACGAGTGCAAAGTCAAATGCTACAGCCATGCCACAGCAGTCGTCGCCTCTGAAGAGCTCACCACCCTCAGGGAGGAGGTCATTGAAGAAGCACCCGATGCGAAGAGGTCGTCCGGGTTGTTCAAATCGGCGGAAGGACCCAAGGAGGTCCTCTTGGGCCCCAGCAACTCTGAGGGCAAAAAAGTTCATATCGGGACCGCGCTCTCCTTCGAATAGGAAAGCGCGCTCGTTGACTTCCTCCGCGATAATAAAGACATCTTTGCGTGGAAACCCTCAGATATGTCGGGCATCCCAAGCAAGGTCGCCAAGCATACCCTCCAAATTCACCTAGGCTCTAAGCCGGTGAAGCAACGCCTGCGCCGCTTCGACGAGGAGAAATGTAGGGCCATCGGCGAGGAGATAGACAAACTGTTGGCCACAGGAATCATTAAGGAAGAATACCACTCAGAGTGGTTAGCAAATCCTGTTCTTGTACAAAAAAAGAGCAAGAAATGGATAATGTGTGTCGATTACACAGGCCTCAACAAGGCATGTCCAAAGGATCCATTTCCTTTGCCATGAATAGACCAAATAGTTGATTCCACCTCAGGGTGCGAAACCCTTTGCTTCCTTGATGCATACTCCGGTAACCACTAAATCACGATGAAAGAGTCTGACTAGCTCGCAACATCTTTTATCACCCCCTTTGGATTGTTCTGCTATATTTCAATGTCGTTCGGTCTGAAGAATGCTGGGGCAACTTACTAGCGCTGTATGCTCAATTGCTTTGGAGACCTCATCGGGCGGACCGTTGAGGCCTATGTCGATGACATCATAGTCAAGTCCAAGAGAGTTGACCACCTTGTCGTCGACCTTGAACAAACCTTTGCGAAACTCTGGGCAAACGGCATCAAACTCAATCTCGAAAAATGTGTTTTTGGGGTCCCGAGGGGCATGCTGCTCCGCTTTATTGTCTTCGAACATGGCATCAAAGCCAACCCGGAGAAGATATCAGCCATCACAAGGATGGGCCCAATCCAAAACATAAAGGCAGTTTAGCGGATCACAGGGTGCCTTGCCGCCCTCAGCCGATTCATTTTGTGCCTCGACGAATGAGGACTCCCCCTTTATCGACTCCTGAAGAAATCTGACCGCTTCGAGTGGATAGCCAAGGCTCAGGAGGCGCTTGACATGGTTAAGCAATTTCTAACTAAACCTCCAGTCCTAGTTCCTCCATGCAATGGAGAATCCCTCCTACTATATATATCAGCCACCACACAAGTGGTCAGCTCTGCCTTAGTGGTAGAGCGAGAGGAAGAGGGGCACGCCTTCAAGGTACAGCGCCCTGTGTATTTTATCAGCGAGGTGTTATCCGACTCCAAAACCCGTTACTCCCAAATCTAGAAACTCCTCTACACTGTCCTCATCACCAAGAGAAAGCTACGCCACTACTTCGAGTCACACCCTGTGACAGTCGTGACGTCTTTCCCCCTTAGTGAGGTCGTCTGTAGCTAGGATGCTACAGGAAGAACCGCAAAGTGGGCGCTTGAGCTAATGGATCAAGGCATTACTTATGCCCCCCGAATAGCGATCAAATCCTAGCTGCTAGCTAACTTCATCATGGAATGGACTGAGGTCCAGATGCCACCAACAGAGTACTGGATGATGTACTTCAACAGATCACTGATGAAGAAAGGCACCGGCATGGGACTAGTCTTTGTATCTCCCCTTGGGGTCCACATGAGGTACATGGTTTGGCTCCATTTTCCCTCATCAAACAATATCGTAGAATACGAAGCACTCATCAATGGCCTACGAATCGCCATCGAGCTGGGCGTTCGACGCCTTGACGTTAGGAGTGACTCCCAGCTGGTTGTCAACTAGGTCATGAAGGAGTCGAGCTGCCATGACTCCAAGATGGAGGCATACTGTTAAGAAGTCTGACGACTGGAGGACAGATTCGATGGCCTCGAACTCAATCACATCCCAAGACACCTCAACGAAGTAGCCAACACGCTCATGAAAGCAGCATCCAGCCGAGAGCCAGTGCCGATGGGTGTTTTCGCCAGCAATCAACACAAACCCTCGATACGCTATGTGGGGTCAGAACAAGCCAACGATGGCCCATCTAGTCTGACCCTAGGGGCTGATCCACCAACTGCTCCACCTGACCCCAAGGTTATGGAGCTTAAAGAGGACCCAGCAGCGGAGTTCGACCCTCCCGATGACTGGAAAACGCTTTACCTCGACTACCTCCTCCATGACATACTACTAGCAGACAAGATGGAAGCCCAACGGCTCGCACAATCCCCAAGTCCTTCGTTCTTATAGAGGGCAAACTCTACAAATGGAGTCACATTGAGATCCTACAACTCTGTATCCCTAGCGAACAAGGAAAACTTCTGCTAAGCGATATCCACGGTGGAGTCTGCGGTCATCATGCCGCACCAAGGACCTTGGTTGGGAATGCATTCCAACAAGGCTTCTACTAGCCCACTGCAGTAGCCGATGCCGAGCAAATTGTACACACCTGCAAAGGGTGTCAGTACTATGCTCGGCAAACTCACCTCCTGGCCCAGGCACTCTAGATGATCCCTATCACATGGCCCTTTGCGGTCTAGGGGCTCGACCTAGTTGGGCCACTCAAAAAGGCACCCGGGGGCTTCAACCACCTGCTTGTCACCATAGACAAGTTTACAAAATGGATTGAAGCTCAACCAATATCCACGATCAAATCCAAGCAAGCTGTGCAATTCTTCCTCGACATCATCCATCGCTTTGGAGTGCCAAACTCCATCATCACAGATAATGGCACGCAGTTCACCGACAGGAAATTCATTTGATTCTGCGATGAACAACACATCCGGATTGATTGGGCAGCCGTCGCGCACCCATGGACGAATGGGTAGATAGAGCGCGCAAACAGCATGCTCCTACAAATCCTTAAGCCAAGAATTTTCAACCGGTTGAACAAGTTCGGCGTGCGCTGGCTCACTAAGCTTTTGTCCATACTCTAGAGCCTGAGGACAACTCCTAGCCGAGCCACTGGCTACACACCCTTCTTCATGGTCTATGGTTCCGAGGCCATTCTCCCAATGGACCTTGACTATGGAGCACCAAGAATTAGAGCATACGATGAACAGGGGGCCGAGGCATCTCACCAAGACGCCATGGACCAGCTAGACGAAGCTCATGACATCGCCCTCCTCTGTTCGGCTAAGTACCAGCAGGCGTTGCGATGGTACCACAGCCAATGGGTGCGGGGTCGAGCCTTCAACGTCGGGGACCTCATCCTCCACCTTGTCTAGAGCAACATGGGCCGCCACAAACTCTCCCCGCCCTGGGAAGGGCCCTACATCATTGTGGAAGTACTTCGCCCGGGCGCCTATAGGTTGAAAACCATCAACGGCGAGGTCTTCACCAATGCCTGGAACATTGAGCAGCTACGTTGTTTTTCCCTTAAATAAATGCATGTTTATTCCTTATCAGTTTTTGTCATTACAAAACCTCGATCCTTAGTGACATCCGACCCCTACAAATTGCGAGGGGTCAGACCTCACTCGGGGGCTGACATGAATAATACAAGTACGCTTGCAAAAACTTCCTGTGTTGTATTTGCAAACATTCTCTAAGTTTTCCATTCTTCTCGTAAAAAAGTCCTAAGGACTAAGATTTTGGGAACAAATTCTGAATATAACTGGTAGGATTGCGGGAGATCCATGCCCCAGAGGCTACGACCTCTTTGCTCACCAGTGCGATCAGAATTAATTCACCCACACTCCTAGTTTCTTACGACTTAAACCATGGGAAGGGTCGAAGGGCATGAAAACCTTTTTTACAAAAAGAGGAAAGGTCGTTTGCCGTAACAAAAGATGAAAATTTGTTCATTTTTGCACAAATTTGCCACTTACAAAGTGATTTCATTACAAAAAGGACTAATATACTTGTAAATTTAGAGGACTATTTACTCAGGGGCTCCCCCACAAATTTATTCAATTACAGTCTCTGCCTAGCTTTACTATAAGTACTGTTGCGGTCGCCGCGCCACGCTCTCCATTGGTGACGCCCGGGGCATGTACACGGGCCAGTGCGTCTACTGTGGCCACCACGCCACGCTCTCCATCGGCGGCGTCCTACCACTTCGTGGGGTCCTCGAAGGCACCATCACCTGCAGTGTCGAGCTCCACGCAGGCAAATGCAGCGCCTCTGCTAGGGCGTCCAGGGACTATGACATCGTCGTCAGCCGCAACCCCGACAGTGATGCCTCCACCGGGGCGTCCAGGGACTACGACATCGTCGTCAGCCGCAACCCCAATAGTGATGCCTCTGCTGGGGCGTCCAGGGACTACGACATCGTCATCAGCCACAACCCCGACAGCGATGCCTCCACCGGGGCATCTAGGGACTACGCCATCGTCGTCAGCCGCAACCCTGACAATAGCGTTAGGGCAGGAAACACCTCCCACCAAAGGAGGGACACAGCGAACGACGACAGAGTCGACGATGTGCGGCACCCTCTAGCGCTCCTTCTCCTTCGATAACAGTGACTCCTCCTCAGCAAGGGCGGCTCGTGCCATCTCATCTATGTTGGATGACCTCTAGCTCGACATCATGCTCCAGATTCACAAGCGGATCTGTGAGTTTTCTTTCTCTCTGGCATTACCCTCTCTTACTTAGGAACCGATACATTCGGTGGAAAGGAAGGAGAAGAGGTGGCAGCTCAAAGGCTGGCGAGGAGGTGCGGCGAGAACTCTTCCCCCCTATTTAAAGAAGGGGCTCAACAGGTTCGGCCGAAAAGATCTCTGCCTTCCCCTATTCAATAAAAATGGGAAATCAATGCCGACAGGAATCTGAGGTGATGCGCTGGAAATGACGGGACGCCACCTGGTAAGCCAGAACATCACTCGGGCATGGCCCACCACTAATGCACCCCAGACGTAAGAGCCGGGGTGCACTCACCTACAGGCGACTCTCCGCTTCCCCAGGCAGGACCAGGGACGATCCAACAATGGAACCTCCATCCGGGGGGAAGCCCAACGGGTCCCCTAGGTCAATCGGTCGGCCTAGGCAAAACAATGAACAACAAACAATGAACGACCAGCCGTAAGATAAGCACCCTTGTTTATTTACTTTGAGTATTGAATTCTTTGTCGAGCTTCCAACCCCAGCAATGGCAGGGACACGAACATCGTTCGGGGGAAGGTCGAGGGCGCATGTTTGATTAAACACCCTCTTAGTCCAATCCCTCCTTTATTTCGATTAAAATTATACATTCAAACATTACATATGCAAAATGTTGCATCCCAATGCTTCGTGTCGCGTCACAAAACGGCTGTTGCCTCATTCAATATAGGTGGCAGCAGGCCGAGGTTTGAAGGCCGGCCACGAAGGGCTCGAGGCCGCCTCATGCCAAACAGAGCTAGGGAGAAATAACTGAGACAAGCCCCAGCAGCCCTGCCCGACCCCGCTCAGAAGTGGACAAGGACGTTTCAACCTTTTCTCGTTTGATTCTAACCCCGTGCTAAACTCACAGAATCTCCATC
Organism: Miscanthus floridulus; assembly: GCF_019320115.1. Classification (NCBI taxonomy): domain Eukaryota; kingdom Viridiplantae; phylum Streptophyta; class Magnoliopsida; order Poales; family Poaceae; genus Miscanthus; species Miscanthus floridulus. The sequence continues at coordinate 57,994,868 of NC_089582.1, forward strand.
AAGGAGAGGCGATTGGGCTGCCTGAGCCTATCGAACGGCTCGGGCATCTACCGGGAGGTGGGTTAAGAAGTTATGGAGTGCCACCAGAAGGCTATGCCAACCCCATCAGCAAATGATGGACCCGGATTCCACATGAACATACCCATTAGCGAGCTCATTGAGCATGATACTCAAGTCGTCGAGGCAAGTGTCGCTTACTCAGCCCCTCCGATTGCAAAAATCGAGGACGGGGTAACACGCAAATTATGGCCGACCCCTATCAGACCTTGACAAGGCCCAGGGGCTCCAGCCGCTCAATATAGGGACACAGGTTCGAAGGCCCTCCCTTGCTGAGCCCATAGAATCCCATTTGGGGAGTTCTGTTGGAAGGCAGGGTGGGGAATAGTGTGACGCCATCCAAGGACTTCGCCGACCCTGTCACAAAAACCATGGAATGGGATTCCATCTAAACATTCTGGTCTCTAGTAACACCCGACCCCAGCAAATGCAGGGGGTCGGACCTTACTCGGGGGCTGGTTAAGGTATGGCTACCTCCCTTCCTCTTTTTGAAATCAATCATTACATTAGATTCCCTCCTCGCGTCAAGACCAGCGGCAAGATTTGGGGGAACAGATTGGTAAGACCACAAAAACCAAACGACCAGACAGCTATGGGAAGAAGGTGAAATCTAACAAAACGAAATTATGAAGCAAAATCACGAAATTGCTTCTAGACTCAAAAGTACCGACACTTGTTCACATATTACATATAAATCTTGTTCATTCGACTGACTACTTCCACGAACGGAGAACCGCTTCTTTCAATCTGTCTGCCAGGTCCCACGCAAGAGGTGTCACCGCCTTCTCCATCTCATCCAGCTCAGGATCTTCATAAATAGGCGTGAAGCCTTGACTCATCACCTTCAAATTGATCTCCCGATCATAATGAGAATGGGTGACAGCAAAGGTTTGGGTGATCCTGGCACAAAAGGCATCTTTCTCAAGTTGGCCCACCTGTGCCGTGATACCTGTGGCATGAGCCGTGAGCGGGCTAGCCTCCACTGGCTCCACCACCTTTAGGGCATCAAGGACCACCCCGACCACAGCTTGCAGAAGATCATGCTTGTCGCTCTCAGCCTGAAGGGTCCTTCGCACATGGGCAAGTTCCTTTTCTAGCTTGACATAGACATTCTCGGTGCTCAACCTTTGGCTCACCGCGTCACCAAGATCCGCCTGGAGGGAGCAGACCACCTCGACATCCTCATCCACCTTCTACTGAAGGGCCATGGCCCTACTCTCAGCCTTCCACCTGAGATCCCGCTCTGTCTCTAGCTCCTTTAGGACCTCGACAACCCGCTTACTGGCCTGGGCATCCTTCTCGAGTAGCTCGTCCCGCTCCTTCAGAATCCTGGCAGCCTCTTCCTCTTCCAGCTTCACCCTCACCGATAGTTCCGCGAACATCCCATGGATCTCCTCCGTGTCCTGACGTGTCTCAGCCTCCTGCTCCCGGATAGTAGCAAGCTACGCGACCATATCTGCTCGTAGTCGGGCCTCCTTGGAGATGCGATCCCACTCTGCCTTTTGCTCATGGAGGAATCGAGATTTATTCCGACTACGAGCAACAAGAATCTGAAGAAGAAGAAGACCGGTATCAGAAATACGAAAACACAAAAACATGCGAAGAAAGAAGAAAACCAAGCGAATACCTAGGTAGTAGGGATAATGATCTCATGCAGGGCTCCTCTGGCCTGGTCCAGGGCGTCTAGCATGGTCGAGATCCTGATGTCAAGACCCTCCCGCTCCATGCTCTCGGCATGATCATCGAGCGAGAAAAGAGCTGACGTCGGATCCTAGGCGGCCATCAACTAGAGCGGCGGCTCCCCCCACACGGGGGAGTGGCTGCCTCCTGACAAAGGGCTAGGGGCGGCTCCATCCTAATCCTATGTGGCACCACTGCCATGCCCGATGACCCTCCAGCCATGTCCGCCTCCATCCGGCCTGCCTCGTCCGCCACAGCCTGGGCCACCGATGGCATCGATTGCACCACCTCCTCGGATGCTATCATGACAACATCTAGCCCCACCGGGCTTGGTACGGCCATGGCTACATCCACCTGGGTCTCCGGTGGCACGGACTAAACTGTGCCCTCAGGCACCACCTCCGTCGGTGACACCAGACCCTCGGCTAGCTGTACCACGCCCGCCATGGAAGATGCTGCCTGCTCAGCAACCACCGAGGGGGTGGGTGCCACCATAGGCGCCGTCAGATTGGCCAACACGGCTCCAACATCGGCACCACTCCTGCCCAAAATAGGGGCGATGCCGAGTAGCACCATCCATCCCACCTGAATGGCGAGGCTCTTCTTGGGCGCCAGCCCCAGGGAGTGGCCCGTCCGCAAGAACCTACACAAAGGTAAAAGCCATTAGATCAAAATAGAAAGGGAAAAAGGATGAAAACAGGGGAATCAGTGGCTTACGCTGATGCCTTTGGCCAGCAGAAGCGTTTTGGGGATGGATCCCTAGATCCCTACCCTGACTCATCTAGGTAGGACCGTTTCGGGCCTGCCCCCTACTCTACAGCAGGGGGACTCATCTCCCTTACCTCATGGGGCGTGGCACCAGAGTCGCTCCCTTCCACCATCTCATGGGGCATGGCACTAGAGCCACTCCCCTCCACCATCACCTTGGGGTCGGCGGTGGCAAGCCCGCCTTCCCCCATCCATCGATCCTCGGCCGGCACACCATGTGAAGCGGCGAACTCTTCGGCCTCCACCGACCTCACCAACTTGCTTCCCTCTGCGTGGAATGGGAAGGGTCCCTGCACGGACAGGTGGGCACTTATTAGCATGTCCTTGTCCTCTAGGACGCCCCAATCCACGTCGACGGCTACCTCATTGTCATTGTCATCATCGTCATCGTCATCATCACTGCTCACGTCTTCTCCCCAATCCTATGCTTCCTGCTTCAGTCGTCTCTTCTTCTTCATCTGCTCCCTTGCATTCTTGTCCCGCTCGGCCACGAGTTGATTTGCTATCGCCACGGCCTTGTCCTTTGGCAGTGGAACCAGACTGTCTTTGAAGACTAGCCCCCCAACTAGTCCCAACATCGCAAAAGCGAGTATCAAAAAAATGGAGATTCAGGAAAAAGAAAGAGCACGGGAGAAGAAGGCATACGAATTTGAAGAACCCAGGTTCTGGCCGCATTGGGGGATGTCCGGGCACCGAATACACAATGTCGAGGATGCCACCTGCGGAATCCTTCATCAGCTCCGTCACCTCCTTAATGCGCTGTGCCACTTCTGAGAAAGGGAGCGCCTCGTCAACAAGCACCGTCCCCTCGAACGACATCCCGGGCATCATCTGATGTAGGGGAAGCGTGTGCGCCATTAGCGGCACCATTCTCCTCGCATGATAGGCGCCAATAATCCCCGCCCCCTTTATGCCCCGTTCCTTTAGGACTTGGAGGGCAGAAAGAAGGTCGAAAAGGTGTTTCTTGTCTTTGAACTGGATGCCCCAAGCCCATGACTCCGGAGCCTCTTCAATAAGGCACTCGGTGTACCTCAGCAGGGTGGCACTCACATCATCCCTAACATAAAACCACTACGAGTGCCATCCCTTGTTAGAGGTTGCCAGACGCATGAACGGGTAACCCCTCGACCGGGTATGGCGTAGATGAACGCTGGCACATCCCATCAGCACATTCACCTCCTTCCCCCTGATCCGCCTCTTCAACAAACTGATGGTAAAGAAATACCACCATAGATCAAAATGGGGATCGATCCCCAGGAAACCCTTGCACAGGACAACAAACGCCACCATATGTTGAACCCCATTGGGAGTTAGATGCTGCAGCTCCACCTCATAATAATCCAGCAGCCCCCAAAGGAATCTATGTGCGGGTACCACAAATCCCCGCTCATGGAAGATGGTGAAAGATACGACATACCCTTCGAGCGGTGCCAGCTCACCCTCGTCACCAGGTAGCAGCCACTCCTAGATGGCGGACAGTGGATGGAGAAGGCCATGGTGGATGAGGCCCTCCAAACATCGAGAGGTGATGCTAGATCTGCCCCACAACTCCATTAAAGCGATTGGGGAGAAAGCTGGGCGTGAGCTCGATGGTGGCTACAAGGCAGGTGCAAGCTTGACGGCGACTGCAACACGGATGCAAGCCGGTTGACGATGGTAGTGCAGACGCAGGAGGCTAGGGCGATTGGCAGTGGATGTTTCAGACACAAAGGCAAGGGAGCGAAATACAGAACCTTGGGGGCGAACCCCGTGGTTTTATAGGGGCGACAGACGCGAGAAGGGCAACCGTCCGCCTCGATCTCTGAGCCTGCCACGCGCACTGCTGCGTCATATCGTGGGACACACGCCCGTAGTCCCTATCCTCTCCCACCAAAAATCACAGTGGATGGTTCGCCTTCCCTAGGCGAATTCGGACTCTCTACCCACCTGGGAAACATAGGGCATAGAGATTTTTTTCTCTTTGGCCCACCTAGGTCCCAGAAGCTCGACGGCCAGCCCAATTGAGGATGGGTCCATGAATGATCCGAAATCAAGGGCGCAAGTATTACCGAGATCTCGGTCCATGGTCAAGCCCTAGTTAGGTCAGCCCTGAATGAGATCCCCATGAACAGGATACCATGACTCCCTTGAAAAAATATCTAGTTGACAAAAAACTAAGTCCTTTAGCCTTACCCACGAAGGGCTCAGGGGCTACACCCATCGGGTGCGCTCGCGCGCACCCTTTGACAAAGTAACTCTGACGAAATCAAAAACACCCTCCAGGCGGTTCTATCCGAATCACCTAGAGGCTCGGGGGCTACTGTCGGGGACCTAATATCAGGGTACCCTAGGAGGTGGAACCAATAACCATTGAGCATTAAAAACTTCTGGATGGACAAGGGCGCCGCTATGATTCTTGCCCGAATGATGAAAGTTTGGTTCTGTCTCGCCCGGTGCCTTTGGGCCAGCCCCGCCTCGCCTGAGGGCTAAGGGCTAGTCTCCGCCTCACCCAACATCTTTGGGCCAGCCTCACCTCAGCCGAGCGCTAAGGGCTGGCCTCTGTTCCACCCGACGCCTTCGGGACAGCTCTGCCTCACCCAAGGGCTGAAGGCTAGTCTCTGCCTCACCCGATGCCTTAGGGACAGCTCCGCCTTGCCCAAGGGTTGAGGGATAGACTCCGCCTCACCTGACCCCTAGGGGGTGGGCTCGGTCACGCCCAAGGGATAAGGACTGAACTCTATCTTACCCGATGACCGAGGATGAACCTTGCCCCGTTCGATGTCCAAAGACTGGTTTCGTCTTACCTGATAACTTCTCCTTTGTTCCCTCATGATGATGGGTACAGAGCAAGACAAGACGTTCAGGTCAACCATAGCTTCAAGGACCATACCCTACACCCTAGTAGGAAAGGTACTGCTAGGGAACGACTGGACAGGTGCTTTAGACCCTTCTAGGCGCCGCAGAGCCCAAAAGGTATTGCAGGCGCGTGCTCCTCGCCCTATAGAGTTGTAGGCGCCGCCTTCAGCTCTAGGACACGGAACCCGACGAAGATATACGACAACCACTACACTCCAGAAAAGGATTTGTGATCTCCATGAAGGATGGACATGCCGTCACCACATTATGGACCCAAGGGAGCGACGCCCGCTTCTCGACCCCTCGGGTCCACCAAATCAAAGGACCTTGCCCATAGCGCTACTCCGGACCCTGACCCCACATCCCTCTGATAGAGACTCATAGGAGCCAGAAGGCATGCAGAGCAAGGCTGGGCAAGGTTCATAAGTCAAAACCACTGTACTACAGCCCATACCCTGCACAGGGCAGCATTCTACAAACATCCTGACATTCTACAGGGGCATTGACAGTATTGTAGGCGCTTATCATCCTTTCACACCCATCAAAATGGGTAACCGAGTTGGGTAGACGTGAGCCACAAGGCTAGGTGGAGTACGCATCCAAAGTCCTCACCCTTGTAAAGCCGTCCCCTTCATCTATAAAAGGGGATGCACTTCCTCCAACAAAGGGAGACCGAACGACACCACACAAACACACACAGTCAAGCTGCTACCAAGCTCTTGGCCTCCTTTCGACCCTTCCATCAAAGACTTGGGACCTGTCCCTCTCTTGATCATTTGTATCCCCTACTATGAACCATTCATGGTTCTAATAACACGAGCAGCAACAAACTAGACATAGGGATATTAAGCCTAAACCAGTATAAATCTTGTGTCCTTTAGCGCACCATCCGAGCCTAATGCGTATTACTATAAATTTACTTGCTGGTGCTTGTATGAAACACCAATAGAAGACAACTACAAACTTGTCCAGTTCCTCCATGAATACTGAATTCATCAGATATATGAAGTATGCTAGAGCATTGGTCAAACCAAAAGACATAACTACATACTTGCACAACCCATATCTGGTGGAAAAAGCGGTCTTAGGCACATCCTCTAGTGTAATTTGTATCTGATGATAACTAGATCTCAAATCAATTTTGGAGAATACCTTTGCCTTAGACAACTGATCAAACAAAGTATCAATGCAGGGCAATGGGTACTTGTTCTTGACTGTCATGGCATTGAGTGGATGATAATCAACACACATGTGTAATGACTTGTCCTTCTTCACAAATATAGCAGGACAACTCTAGGGAGAAGCACTAGGTTGGATACGACCCTTTTCTAATAGATCTTGTAACTAAACTTTAAGCTCTGCTAACTCATTGGGTGGCATCCTATAAGACCTTCTAGAAATAGGTGTAGTACCCAGCACTAACTCGATTTTGAATTCGATCTCCCAATCTAGCAATAAACCAGGTAGATCATCAGGAAATACATCTAGAAATTCACAAACTACCAGAATGTCCTCAATTCTTGGGGTCTGGATAGCATTGGTAGTGTTGTGGAGGTCTAGATCTCTAGGAAGTGGCACTAGGAAAGCCTCATTGTTAATAGGATCTCTTAACATAACAACCCTAGTGGAAGTATCGATGAGCACTCCATGACCGCTCATCCACTTCATTCCCAAGATTACATCTATACCTAATCCTAGCAAAATTACTAGATCCAACATATACACTTGTCCCCCTATTTCAATACTCATAGCCTGCACTATCTAATTGGTAGAAATATTACTTCCAGCTGCACTAATGCAATAACTACCCGTGGATAGTATAATTACCTCCTAATTGTACTTTGATGCAAAAGCTAGACTCATGAATGAATGCAAAGCACCAGAATCAAATAGTACAATTGCAGGATGTTGATTCATAAGAAACTTACACATAGTGACCACCTCTCCTAAGGGTATCTCTATCATGTTGGTGCAGTTAACATGACATTGACAAACACTAGAATTCCCCTGCTTCTGATTATTCTTCTGAGGATAAGGACAATTCTTGGACCAATGACCTGTCCTGCCACAATTCCAGCTGGGCCTGTTAGCTGGCGGAACAAAAGAATTCCCTGGTCCTATGGTGTCTTTTGGAAGAGGAATAGTAAAGGCCTTCTTGAACCCAGTCTTTGCCTGATTCTTCTTTTGAGGCGGACGGTACCTAACGGCTGCAGCCAGTGGGCAAAATTGAGTCTTAGCCATTGGAGCTTTAGCCTGAGATGCACTTGCCTCAAAGGCCCTCTTGTGATTCTTGGAAGCTGCATAAACATTATTGTTGTTCTCTTGAGTAAGAGCGTCACTTACGAACTCATTGAAAGTAGCACTCTTGTTATTCCCCATGGATTTCATCAGTTTGGGACTAAGCCCTCTCTTGAAGCTAGTGATTCTCTTTGCTTCTAAATCAACAAACTCTGGGGCATACCTTGCTAGATGATTGAATGTATGAAGATATTCAGTAAGATTCTTGGTACCTTGTACCAGCTTCATGAACTCATTATGCTTTATGGCCATTAAACTAGGAGGGATATAATGACTCTTGAAAGCCTCCTAGAACTGATTCCAAGTGATCTGCGCATTCTTAGGTAAGGTGGACCTATAATGATGCCACCATATACCTACTGGTCCTTGCAGCTGATGTGAAGCATACTCCACCTTCATCTGTTCTGTCAGCCTAAGCAAACAAAACTTGTGCTCAAGCATGTTTAGCCACTCTTCTACTTGGAGCGGCTCTTCAACTTCTTTGAAAATTGGTGGTTTGGTGTCTTGGAACTCTTTAAAATCACTATACTGATTCAGTTCTAGTCCCTGATGTTGATTGCGACCCTATGATTGATGTTGTGCCAGGGTATGCATGGCATCCCCCAAAGCACACTAACCTTCCACAAGCATGGCCAACAGATCAAATGGTGTGGGCGGTGGTAGCGGTGGAAGATCATCATCACCACTACCCCCAACCCTACCTAAATGCAGATTACGTGACATCTACAGAAGTGCAATAGTGAGTAATGATGGATGATGTTAGAAACATTACAGATGAATTGTAGAATTATGCTAAACTAAACTTATTGGAGAGATTAATTTCATACAATAAACAGAGGCACAATAATTCATCCTCATAACATCACCAATATTTTACTCCGCACATTCTCGTGATGCATACGCTTGCATGCCAAATTTTTGCCAACATCAAAGCTAGACTTTTATTAATGCTCACATCCACATGGAGCCACATGCAAGTCTATGAGATTACATCAAAGTCACTAACTGAAGTTAAGTTACATGTTCTTCCAGAAGAAAGTAAAAGATACGAACTAGTGCATCTAGCTTAGTGCTATAGCTAAACTACACATCTTCATCAGTGTCAGCATCGATCACTCCTTCACCATCTTCATCCTCGATAGGATCGAGTTCCTCCTCTTCTTCAGCTTCAGGCACTATGACTATATTGGCATCTAATTCCATGCCATCATCATCAGCGAAGATCACATGTGGTCCTCCCACCATGGGGTACACTAGAATAGGGTGAGGAATCGGATTGATCTAATTATTGAGATGGTGAACGTCAATCTGTAGTTCTTTGATCTAGTAGAGGAGTTCATTCTCTCTGACTTTTGCTCAAATTTCTGCCATGACCCTAGCATTGTTCCTAGTTTATGCTAGATGGATTGCATCATCTCGCTCATGAGTCAACTGGATGATCTGATCATGGTTAGCATCTCTTTCCCTGATAGCATACAAACTGCTGCCTGTGAGTTTCCGAAGTAGTCATAAAACCACCTATCTCATTTTGGGCTGCCCTAAACTCATTACCATACTTGCGCGCATGTTTCTTCCACTTGTGTCGTTCATTCTATGCCTATTGAAGGGCTGTCAAAGCACTAACATAAGTGCCCTAATGATCATGGAACATCTTTAGAACAACCATCATGGCACTCATGGCTAGTCTAGAACTTTGTGCTCATTCTACCTCAGTCATAACCAAGGGATCATCCTCAAAGTACAGCCAAACTGCCTCAGACGGGGCTACTTGAGGAATGGACTCAGCTAGTCTATTGATTAACTCGTCACCAAACTCTTGACAAAAATCAACTAGCACTTCCAAAACTGCCACCTGCGCCCCTTCCCAAGGGGTTTGTCCATCAGCTTCGATGATCCAACCAAGCCACTAGGGTCTATTTGCGTGAGGCGGGACAACCACCTCAACATCATACCACAGAAACCTTCGTTCAACCTCAACTGGCTTCCAAGTATAATGAGGTGGCTCAGCATATCCCACTGAATGTAGAACCCTCCACAACAGGGTTGGAGTGCCAAACACGTGTAGGAATGTGCTGCTCTAAGGCAGTAGTGCTGGTACGGCCATCTATAGCAACATTGCAATTTGGGTGTGAGAGGATTATCTACAACATGAGAAATATATAACAGAATAATTAAAGATAAGGGAGGGAGTGATGCAAAAATATAATGGCATGAGTGAACATGATGCATGCTCATTCCGTACTTCCTCACAAAGCTTAGGAAAAATTTATAATTCTAGCGATATACACGGTGGCATACATATGTTCTCTCATATACGTATCTAGTTGAGCTACATGTTGCGTTGTTAGTGTACCTGTAGACAAATTCATTGTAGCCCAACCCAACAAGAGAGAAATAAGCACACAATGAAAGCAGTAAACTAAGATACTCTCCATATATACATCCCTGGATATATATATACTTTGGTATCCAAAGCTATCCGATAGATATACCCACAATTAAGTACCTTCATATATACATGTGTGTAACATGTAAATACTCCAGTAACTACAACTAACTCTCCCCTAGACCGACAGTTGGACGGTCATGCTCTCACAACTCACACCTACCTGGGCGTAGAGGCAATTGATCCATATATTACCACCCAAGCAGATGGCATCCATACAATAGCATGCCATATGGATGATGAAACAAAATGCAAGCAATTACCCCCCAAAGTCCTTATTTGGGCATAGAGGATATGACCGCTGGCACACTTAAATAAAATTTCATATTTGAACACACCAATATATAAGTAGCTATAAGTTGTCAAAACTAATTTTTGCAAATAAAAATCTTTGTTTTAAATACACATATGACATGTTTAATGTTGAATCTAGCTCCGATGCCATCTGTAATAGAACCGACTAATTTATACGAGCACAAGTACGAAAGCAATCACCGAAGTGATCAAATTGTCACACTTGAACCCATATAAACCCGGTAATCAACTGAAACCATGAAGGATTTGAAACCAACTTGCATACAACCAAGATCGTAGTGATTCAACATAACAAGCCACATATTACATACATTTCACAAGTAGTTCACAAGTATCTAATAAATAGGAGTTCACAAAGTTATTACAAGACAAGTTCACAAATAGCGGAAGCAAAGTAGTTTGAGACCATCACACACAGTTAGTTCAAATACAAGCCAGTTCCATAGTCATATCTAGCGAAAGCAACATGATAAGATAGCATAGAAGATCATACCCATGATCTAGTCTTCATCCCCCATAGGGTGGAGACAATACTTGCAGTAGCCGTTATAAAGCATGTCATTTGCAACAAGAGGGAATAAACTATGAGTACGAGAATGTACTCAGCTAGACTTACCTGTCGTAAACCAAAAATAAATGACACCAAGGAGTATGCAAGGCTTTATCGGTGGATCTTGCTTGACAACCATTTTGCATAAAAAGCTTTAATGATACAAGAGCATAACTTAAATTATTAATTAAGTAGCAAGTTATCAATATTAACCTGTCATCTAGATTAGCACCTATACTAGAGCAAGCAATTGATTAACTCTAAACAGTAGTAACCATATCCGTTCTAATGTTGTAACATCATGATCATCATTATAAACATCAAACATCAAGTTCAATTTAGTGTATCTACGTTGTTGCTACTCAGTCAAGTTCTCACTATCCGGGAGAGATGGCGATTCGAATCGATTCCTACCTAGCTGGGGAATTATTCCTAACACAAACCCAATCAACCTGATCAGTGGTTGCCTTGGGTCACCTTTGGTACAACTTAGGAACAAATTCGTGGGTCCGCCCAGCGCCGCACTCCTAGGGACTCCACTCTACCAGGTGGTCAATCTCACCTTTAGACTTACGCCAATAGCTCCCCACACATCCTTACTATCGCCAGAGTATGCACTTTCACTTTTTGGCTCCTGACCTGAGTTGAGCTACTCGGCTTCGCGGTTGGAACAAATTATCTAGCCAACTAACTGATAGGCATGCGTTCAACATGACATGAGGACGTATAGTGAATCAGTCCTTAACCGACACAGACAGGGACAGATCCACACCCAAGACCTCCTTGCCTTGTTTCTTCTCTATCGACATCCCGCTCGATCTCCATTCATTATCAACACATAGTTACTTTCCACAATAGCAAATATAGCCAACCGTGACCAGACATCATCCTAACTTGTAGGTGATAGGAAATCTCCTGAGCTTGCTGTTGCTCCTCTGGAAGTCCTTGCTCAAATTCTAGAAGCGTGACTCCCTCTGGAACACCTATTGCATGCAGATGCATAGCATAAGAGTCATGCATGCACAAGAGATGGAAAGTGATGATGAAATGTACAGCCATATATAGATGAACACATGAATGACACGACTATACAAGGTTAACATCTATTTTACTGAGGAGGTGCATATTTCTTTTAGAAAACAAGAACTACACACTCACCAAGCTCTAACAACCTAAGATAAAGTTGTTCATCTTTAGTAAGGGGTCTAGCACCTGCAACTAACAATTTGTCTTAATTAGCCTAGCATCTAAATCATCACATCAACTTATATAAAGCAATCGAGTTATTCACTACATTCACAAATTCAAGGCCATAGACAACAGCTGCTAGTTTAACTCATAACTGGAGTTGTACTAATCCAAAAGACATGCAACAAGACAATTTGGAACTTATGAAATTATCTACAATTCATATTTAAACGTCATAGCATGATTCCCAAGTTAATAAGGTCAAACTGGCACATTTATCAAATCTGGTCCAGAAATTCCAGAGAGCTACAATTTCTAAAGGCCAATTTTGAACAGACATAACTCATAAACTGTTTGGCCAAATGCCATGAAAATTTAACACGAGTTAGCTAAGTGAGTTATCTACAACTTTGTTATAGACAAGATTCATACCAAACATCAAATTCACCAGTTAATTTGCATAACTCTAAAATCTATCCAGAAAGTCACTATAAGTGAATTATAGTGAAAATAATATTTCACTACATACAAGAATAGTACCATGAGCACTACCAATATTATCAACAGTTCACATACATCAAATGAACACTAGAAAACATAGTGGTCATACCTAAATAAATTCTTTTCATGCCTTTATTAATTTATTTAGATAGTGTCGGCACAGAAATTTTTGTCCCGTGCTGAGGACACACATAGCAAGCCGGAAGGGTCTGCTTGATGGAGCTGTAGATCCGCCTAGCTTCAGCGTAGGGATGGTTGATCCTACGCACTCCTTCCGAGACGTGCCAGTCAATTTGACCCTATAATTGACAAGGAGAGAAAGCTTATCAGTAATTAAGGATGAAACTTGTCGGTGTTGCTAGACAGTCCTGAATATGTGGCTCTGAGAGCCGATATGAAAGGAGATCGACTAAATAGTCGATTCCAGCATATTCGTGAGAATAAATCGGTTAAAGCTCATTAGGTTGTATAAGAAGAATCGGTTATCATTCAAGATAAATGTCGTTATTTGAGCAGATATTAATCAATGGCAATAAGATGTCAACAATGATTGGTTTATGCTGAGCCAATGATTACAAGCAACCGAACCCCTTTTTATATAAAGAAACAATTCAACATCATTTAACCATTTAATAAAGATAAATCTAATGAACATGTTAGATCTCATCTATCGCTGTGACCAGTGGGGCATGAGGCAGAATCATGTAGGCCGTAATACAATAATAAGTTCATGGGGCTAACACATCTTTCAACCTATCTTTACTTCAACAGTCGATTCAGGCATAGCGCACAGTTAAAGTCATGCCTTATCTAGAATAGACCTACCGAATAACGATCCCCACTCCATGGTGTTAACAGTGGGGTGTGAGGTAGAATCACACAGGCTATGATAATGGGCCATGGAACGGTTTTTGCTAGCCAATAAATCTACTCAAGACGCAACATACTATAACCGCACGCTATGCATGATCAAGATTGATGTAAAACAGCCGATAAAACATAACTCATTGTTTAATGTACAGATTGGATCAGTTTTAGATTAACAAACAATGGGCTAAACTGGATATATGACCGATCTAGATCAATCCCAATCAGGCAGAGTGATATTGCTATAATTTAGATAAATAATGAAAGCAATAAGCAATATCAGTAACTTAATGAATCTACCAAAGACTTCCATTCTAAGGTAGAGCCAATAACTTGACCTTGATCTAGTTCAAGCAGTGGGGGTCGACCGGATCGATGCAGCCATACTTGAACTAGGCAAGAATCGATAACTAACTTATACCAGAGTCACAGTGGAGGTCAACCAGATCGATGCAACCGTACGAATAGAGGTATAAACCATGATGGTACTTACAACAAGTAGTGGAGGTCGAGCGGATCGATGTAGCCGTACTTGCTGAAGAACTCGCTAAGATCTACTCTACTCCTCCTAAGGGGTGGCCGGAGCTGAAAAGTAAATGACTTGTATATTAGATTGATTGTTGTCCCTTACAATAGCCAGGGTTTGATATTTATACCCAGAGTCTAAACATGAATCCTACTTGAGCATGATTCATTACAATTTTCCGACATAAAAGAAAACATTCCAAATTTAAGATAACTTGGACCCTAATCTTTTCCCTTTTGTAGAGTCCATCATGTTTTGTCCTAGCGCCGATCGTAGCCTTTGTCATTATCTGCCAGCACTGCCTGAAGAAAGCCAATTTTGGTGCTACATCTGAATCGGCTAATTCCAATCTACATGCAATTGCTTCCTTGATGACATGATCTCAGGAGCTTTTAAGTCTCTACAAGACTCCTTCCAAATTTTGGTGTAAATACATGCCCCCAATTTTGGGATAAAAGTAATTTTATTCCAAAATTATCATGTCTGTATCCTTGATTCGTCCACAGTCATAGGCAGAGAATCCTAATCTAGGGTCTACTATTTGTCACCGTCCGCTGCTCATGAGCCTATGCCTCAAAACTTTTACAAGAGCATCACTGCTTCACGTGCACTTGGATTCATCTTTCTAGGCTAGCTATAAAATGTTTATCTGACCCTAGTGAGAGCAACTCAACAATCCAGCCATGTATTTCTTCCATCTACTCCCTCGAGTGCTTCTAGCTCCGCCGGACCCTCCATGGTCCATTCTTGTACTATGAAGATCTTGAGTGCTTATAAGAATCCTTGTGCATAGGGTGATTGTGTCGCTCATTCTAGCGCCTAGTCAAGCAAGAGGATCAGCTACTACGGCTAGAAGAAGTCTTGTGATATCACCTATGTATTCTCACCATGCTTGCAGAGCTGTTTTAGTGTTTGCAAGGGCTCAAATGTGTGGACACCTTCCCCTTGTTCGTTCCACCAAATGCCCACCGAGAAAGCCACAGGCTTCTTTCCCATAGTTTCCCAGCCACCGAGAATCAGCTGGGCATCTATTGGGTGACCATTCCCCTTTTCCTGGCACAATTCTATCAACGGGCCGACATGACTCGGTTCACGATGACCTTTGGCCTTGTGGGGATCCAGACTCCCTTCAATCCAAAGAAGTCTTGGTGGGTTGGTCTCTGGTCAATGTAAATTCTTTGTATCCGCCCCATGATATTTTGTAATTCGGGGAAGTAATAAGTCTGAATTTGTTATTTCTTCGTTATCTATCCCCTGAATTTCTAGAGTGTCGATCCATTTCCGTTCCTAATTTCAGTTTTACACCCCCAATGAAGTCTATCTTCTTGCCCTCCTGGGCTATATATACGGGTCATGGCTCTAGATCGAAAAACCACCCGCTTTGTCTCAAACCTCCTACATCTTTAGTATAGTTTCTGCTTTTTCCGTAGGCTTGAGATCATGGATAACAGCAATAGATCTGCTAAGGAGGCTCTTGATGGATCTGCATCATCACGCTAGCGCATCCATCATCAAGAGGGTGAACCTTGTGATGCTCCTATCGTTTTAGAGCAGAGGGCTAACTCTACTCAGCCTTTGGGGTCATCCTCAGCACCAATTTGTCGCCATCTTCCCCGCTGTCTGAGGAGGCCAAGAGATAACGACGATTTGATCGCTTCCATTGATCGGACTGGCAAGAAACTTGCCAACTGCCTCGCTATTGCGGAGTCGACTCTAGCCATAGTTCAGAGCCGATCACCCCCTAAGGCTAACCTGGTGCGGGAGAGGCTGGCCAAGGCTGAAGCCAGAATCACTGGTATTTACCATAATTTTCTGTTTCTTCTTAACTTTTGCCTCCAATACCCTGATCACCTCTTCCTTAAATCCCTTAGATCTATCAGCTCAGCTGGAAAGCCTCCATTTAGCTATGGACCATGCAGCGGGATTCATCAATGCCAGGGGCGTTGTTTTGGTAGTTCGCTTGTACGACATCTCAACCGTGTCAAAGAAGTTGCTCTTCATGGCGTTTGTCATGGCGCTGCCATGGCGCTGGCTACTGCACAAGTTCACTCCGACCATGATCTTTGGCTTCTTCCCCATGGAGCTCCAGCCACCGGATACCTTGGAGATTATGAGTGCTTGGTCAAGGATTTCTCTGACGCTGCCAACTCTGTAGTCCTAACCTCCAAGGCCAATGATATAGTGAACAAAGTGTTTTCTGGTCTATTGCTTGTAATAAGTGACATCAAGCAAACAATTCCATCATCTCCGATGATTTTCCTTTTACTTCATGCACCACTTTGTCCGTGTTTGCCTCACTCCTATGAGTGACACATATCATATCGGCTTTTACCCTTCTGGGTTTATCTTTGCACTAGAAGCGATACCTTTCTAGTATTGGTTATTAGAACTGACAGCTAAGCAAATTGGCTATCAAGTATTACTCCAAACGTTAGGGTAATATTCTGTTAAATATTCCCCATTCGATTGCTCTGCCTAATTCCTCTTCTCCTCTCAGTGTTTCTAAAAATGTAAATATTACCAGGCGCACAACGTTTGATCCGATAAGGTTTCTCTCGATTAGGCAACCATACCGGCTATCTCACTTTTGGCCGTCAAGGGTAATCCATCCCCTGCTCTCTCTAGAGTCTCATTGTCGTTGACTGTCATAAGTACATCTTCGAGAGCATCCCTAGATCAGCTGAAGAAGTCAAACAGATTGCGGGAGCTGATGCTATTCAGCTTAGAAATTTTGAGAGCGACCCATGATGTTCTAGACTTGAAATCTACATGTCAACGCGTATCTTGCGTAGAATCGATCATACTCTCTGTTATTTAATTACGCTTCTTTTTTTGGCTAAAGAGCTGATTTGATACAGTCGATCCCAGACTTCTAATCCAATCAAGTCTGAAAACACAGCTTTTATTAAGAGAACCCTTCGATTTTTTGCCTTCAGTTGCACAACGTCATATTCCCATCGGCATTAGTGAAGTGGCGCTTCGCCTTCCATTAATTGCGGTTGTCTTTTGCATGTCCTGGGGCATCCGCCCCTTTGCTTCATGTCTTCAAATACTAGCCGGTGGCTTTGGCCTCGAACACATCTCCACTCACAACTGTTCCTTTGCTCTTCTCCGCCTGTCAAAACCCTATAGCAGTTTTTCCTTCTCCCTTTCATAGATCTAATCATCCCTCATGGCTAGTGAAGGCAATCGAGGCAAGCGCGTGGCGGAGGAAATTCTAAAGGAGAACATGCCGATGAACTAGCATCTCCGACGCATGAGGTGAGATTGACATTTTTTGTTTATGATGATGAACAGTTCTAACTCACCTATAGGTTTGTTGTGAACGACAGCCTCTGTCCTCTTCCTAGGGCCAGCGGGCCTTCTAATGCCGCATCTTCTGTGTCAGCCTCGTTGTCGGATTCTTCCGACTCCTACAATGGCAACAATGCCCGGCGCTACCTTCATGAGTGGAGGATGGCTCAGAATCATTATTCTAAGGTGACATGGGAGAACGGCCAACTGTAGATTCACCTCAGGGTCTCTCAGGCCGCCCTTCACATGGCTAAGGAGGAGGCCAGCATCGTCCGAGCATGGCTAGCTGAGTCTGACGCCACAATGGCAAGTAAGATGAACTCCATGAACACTTCTTACTTTGACTTCCATTGTCTTCATCTTGATAGTCTTTTTGTTCCTGTGATTGTCAGCCCTGATAGCACAGTTGGAATCTCTCCAACTGGCGGTGAACACAACCGTAGATGCCATCAATGCCTAGGGTTCCCCTATCGACGCTCATCTCTAAGATGTCCCGGTCCATGTTTAGGAAATCGCCCTCCACGGCATTTGTCATGGTGTGGCGGTGGCACTGACCGCGGCACAAGTCCAAACTAGGTACGAGCTCCACGCCATGGAAGTTGGCTTCTCGATTGGCGATAGCTCTGAGGGACATGAGGACCTGCTCGAAGAATTTGTTGTGGTAGTGGAGGCCATAGTAGACATCACATCTACCTAGGATGTGGTGAACAAGGTCTTTGATTAGATTGTATCTAGGGTAATCCAATGAACAAAGACTCCTATTCTTTTCATGAATGTGTCTTAGTGCAATGCCTTTGTGTATGACTCTTTTTGTTTTTGCTCTATAGGCGATACATATCGTATCGGCTTTCATTTTCTTTGAAGATTTTCATTTTTTGAACTAGAGGCGATACCCTTCTGGTACTGGCTATTAGAGCCGAGAACGAATCGGCTATCAAGTGTTGATCAAATGTTAGGATAACACCCCGTAGAATTTTTCATATCAAAGGTCAAATGATTAATCAACCCAGGTCAAGCATCCTATTAAGCGAAATAGAGCTTCTTTAAGAAATCCATTAACTCTGAATCGCGCTTATACTTTGACTCAGCATTCACATACGTCGGCCTAAATCCATCTCCAAGACTCAATGCTTATTTTTCCTTTAATCCAACAGCCAATGTGAAGCCGTGACTTTTCTACTAAAACAAACTCTCAGAGCTGATCGTTTGCATTAGCTGTTGGCTTTCATTGCTAATCTTAATGAAGCCTCCTTCCCATGACTTGCTAGAAAAACATTCAAAGTCTCCTAGTTCCCAAAAGACTGGATCGGCTATTGCGATGCTCATGGATTCATCAGCACGAACCAGCTCGACATCATCTCCATGCCATTGAATCAAACACTGATGCATGGTCGATGGTATATAGCAGTTCACATGAATCCAATCATGACTGAGGAGCAAACTGTATGACACTTTTCCATCGATGAAGAAGAATGTTGTGAGCAGAGTCTTGCTTCCGATTGTTAGTTTGACGTTTATTACCCCTCGGGTCTTAGACGTATTACCTCCAAAGTCTTTAAGCATCATGTCAGTCTCCATCAGATCTTCTGGTCCTTTGCCAAGTTTACGAAAAGTAGTGTAAGGCATAAGATTGATAGAAGCACCTCTATCCACCAACATCTTGTTCATCGGCTTCCCATCAACAAGACCTTTCATATATAAAGCTTTTAAGTGCCGATGTTTGACTGGTTTGCCAAATATTGCTTGTTGTACAACCGTTAACTTGACAACTATCTCCTCATACTCTGATTCATTGAAATCCGAATAAACTTCTGGATCTACCGGAGCTCTGAATTCTAATGGCAATAGAAAAGCCATTTGGATATTAGCCAATGGTTGCTTTCTATCGACTGTCTGCTTGGTACGCCAAACTTGAGGTTTACTGGATACCTGAGCCTATTCTATCTCTTTATTCCTTAGGCGTTGCACCCTTCTCTTCTGGTTTCTTGTTAAACCTCCTAGAAACCATTGGCCCACCTACTAAACATATTTTCTTTCATTGCCTTTCTCTTCATGATCAGCCTAGTCCTGGTCAACAACTCTTTTTCCAAGCTGATCATGAACACTTTTATTTTTTAAGTATTGATCCATGTTATTATGATGATATGCATCTTGAGCATGGATAGACCGGTGGCTGGTTTGAGACTGCCTATACTCCCGATATTGATTGCTACATTTTGGATAGTCATGTCTGGTAGGTAACTTCAAACCTTGATTCCAGCAATGTCTGAAGAAAGGACAATTCCAATGTAATTCGGCTTGTTACCTTTCATACCTCTCTTCTTTCAGTTCATGTTGGTACGCTTGATCCCTTAACTAATGCTAATAATATTTTTCTTTCTACCGCTGCCACTTATTCAACAAAATCTGAGATGTAACATATGGCTTTGTCGTCTCTGCTTTTGACATCTCTCCCTACTCGTATCGGCTCTTTTGCTTGGCACAATGTCTCCTAATCTTTTTGTACTCGTCAGCCGATATTTGCATCTTGGGATCGACTGCTCTAGCTTCTTTTGATTTGGTTGATGTTAGGACCTTAGTTTTTCCTTTGAATAGCCCAGCATCAACCATGTTTAGATCTCCTAGGAAAGGATTATCGTCAAGTTTCATTTTTTGAGGTGTATCAAATTTTAGCCTCCCCTACTGAATAGCCCTCTATATATGCTGCCGGAAGATTCTGCATTCGTTGGTGGAATGAGAAGTAGCATTATGGAATTTGCAGAACTTCTTATTCTTTAATTGATCAGGGGGCAACATGACATGACCATCGGGCAACTTGATATGCCCTTTCTCAAGTAAGAAATCGAAGAGCTTGTCTGATTTGGTGACATCAAAGTCATAGCTCTCCTCAACTCCTCTTCCCCAAGGATTTGGTACCATTACTGTTTTCTTGCCCTAATTTCATTTAGCTGTAGCAACCTCTTCTTCTTCATCTTCATAGCCATCATCGACTGAGTATGGATCATAAGCTTTGGCTACTATGGTACTCTTCTAGAACTAGGTATCTTTGCGCATACTCTAGAATTGGTTATTAAGTGCTGCTACTCGTTGAGCCAATTGACCCAAGTTGTCAAATTCTTGTCCCAGTAGCTTTTCTTTCCACATTAGAAGCATTCCTTGAACAGCTAAAGCAGCTAGTTGATCATCGACCAAGTTTAAGGAGAAGCACAAGTTCCTGGTTTCTCGAAACCTCTAAAGAAATTCAGTGCCCAATTCATTAGTCTTCTATCTTATAGTTGTCAGATCAGTAATCTTCTTTTCTCTAGTCCTAGTGTAAAAATATGTATGAAATTTCTTCTCCAGGATAGCCCAATTGGCAATGGAATTGACTGGCAATGATGAAAACCAAGTGAAGGCTGGTCCTAATAAGGACAAGGAGAAGAAATGAACTTAATGGGCATCCTCAGCTGATACTTCGCCTAATTGTGTAAGATACCGACTGACATGTTCTATCATGCTTATACTGTCTTGGCCAATAAACTTAGCAAACTCTGGGAGCTTGTAATTTGTGGGAAGAGCGACCAAACCATACCATTCTAGATATGGGCGTTTGTACGAAAAGGTTAGCCCTTTTGGCTTCAGACCGAACTGATTCTTCATCATCTCGGTCACCCTTAGCAGTAATTCATCAACTTGTAGATTTGGATTTCTTTGCACCTGCTGACCCATCTGTGGATTGAAATCCCATGTGCCTTGGTACCCTGGATTTGGCATCATGTGAAGGGTGTTATAATTTGTGCCATAGTGATACCCTTGTGGAATCTCGATCTGTTGGGTCCTTTGCTGGCTTGCTGCTTGAAGTCTCTGATTGTAGACATAAGGATCTATATCCCTATGGATCCTTTGAATTGATGGTGCTATTTTTTGAGTCGATGATGGTATGTGGCCTAATGTACCAAAATTGATCATCTAGTTCTGACTTTGCACCATCGACTGTTGCACATGCTGTACTGACGGTCCAGGATTGTACTATATCTGATTCATAGTAGTTCCTTGAGCCTATTCAGATGAACCCTAAACTGTTTGGAAATCACCATTACCGGCTAGTGCTGCTTCTTGATGGCTGGTACCGACTTGATTAGTCCCTTGGGTCAATGGATCTAGAATGTTGTAATAAGTCGGTCCGCCTTGACCAACTAGAAATCCATGAATCGCCTCTCTCATGGCGTTGTGGAATATGTCCACAAAAGCTTCGTTATGGCTTGATATGGCATCATGAACAGATTTGTCTACAACTTCCTTAAAGAAATGTCTGTCTTCATCTTTAGTTGTATCTGTCTGCCCATCTAATAGAACTCTTGGTAGTGGAAATTTCTAAACAATTGCATTGTCACGTGTTTTGGTGTAGGACAACAAACATTTGTTCTGAAACTCTTCTATAGCTTTGCTGATGATACCCTTATCCCCATCAGGTAGATCTTCATAATGCAGCGTAAGGATGTCATTGTTGTTGTGAACCACCATGACGATTGTGGTGTCCCACTGAGCGTGCTAGAAATGCATGTCGACACAGAATTTTTGTCCCATGCCGAGGACACACGCAGCAAGCCAAAAGGGTCTACTCGATGGAGTT
Organism: Miscanthus floridulus; assembly: GCF_019320115.1. Taxonomy (NCBI): domain Eukaryota; kingdom Viridiplantae; phylum Streptophyta; class Magnoliopsida; order Poales; family Poaceae; genus Miscanthus; species Miscanthus floridulus. Next base: position 58,016,805 of record NC_089582.1, read on the forward strand.
GTAGATCTACCTAGCTTTAGCGCAGGGATGGTCGATCCTATGCACTCCTTCCAAGACATGCCAGTCAATTTGACCCTATAATTGACAAGGAGAGAAAGCTTATCAGTATTTAAGGGTAGAACTTGCCGGTGTTACCAGACAGTCCCGAAAGTGCGGCTCTAAGAGCCAATATGAAAGGAGATCGACTAAATAGTCGATTCCAGCATATTCATGAGAATAAATTGGCTAAAGCTCATTAGTTTGTATAAGAAGAATCAGTTATCATTCAAGATAAATGTCATTATTTGAGCAGATATTAATCAATGGCAATAAGATATCAACAATAATTGGTTTATGCTGAGCCAATGATTATAAGCAACCGAACCCCTTTTTATATAAAGAAACAATTCAATACCATTTAACCATTTAATAAAGATAAATCTAATGAACATGTTAGATCTCATCTATTGCTATGACCAGTGGGGCATGAGGCAGAATCATGCAGGCCATAGAAATAACAATAGACTCGACGACCCTAACTCATTACTAATATCAGTGGGGTATGAGGCAGAATCATTCAGTCTGTAATACAATAATAAGATCATGGGGCTAACACATCTTTCAACCTATCTTTACTTCAACGGTCTCATGATGTGAACTGTTCGTGAAAGCACTCGATATCGGCTAAAATAGCCGATTCAGACATAGTGCACAGTTAAAGTCATGCCTTATCCGGAATAGACCTACCGAATAATGATCCCCACTCCACGGTGCTAACAGTGGGGTGTGAGGCAGAATCACACAGGCCATGATAACGGGCCAAGGAACGGTTTTTGGTAGCCAATAAATCTACTCAAGACACAACATGCTTTAACCGCACGCTATGCACGATCAAGATTGATTTAAAACAGCTAATAAAATAAAACTCATTATTTAATGTATAGATTGGATCAGTTTTGTCGTAGAACCAACCAATTTATAAAAGTACAAGTACAATGGCAGCCCGTAAGTGGTCGCACTGTCATACTTGAACCCATATAAACCTAGTAGTCCGTCGAGTACCACGACAGGTCTCGATAAACGATTTACAACAACCAAGATCATACATGATTCAACATACATGTCACATATTACATAAGGTTCACAGATACATTTTCATCATCAGAGTATGAAATAAAGTTATTACAAACCAAGTTTGATAGATAAAAGTGGAAGCAAATTAAGTTTGAAAGTAGCATTTGCCAACATAGTTTAATACAGTGCCAACATACGATCACAGTCCACAAAAGCATGTAGAAGGATTAATAAAGAAGCCTGCCCAAGGCTTACTCCTCATCCACGGTGGAATAGAAGCAACTCTTGCAATAACCATGATACATAGTGCCATCTACAACAATGGGAAATAAACCCTGAGTACGAGAAGGTACTCAGCTAGACTTACCCGTCATAAACCAAAAATAAATTGACTCCAAGGATTATGCAAGGTTGTATAAGTGGATATGGCTTGACAACATTTTACATAAAAAGCGATTAACTCAGTTATACGGTTATAATTCTATTATCAAGTTAATTATGACTATCCTTCTCTAAATTAGCAACTATCCTATGCCAAACATGTGGTATATCATTTTAAGAGCATACAATAGTAACCATAGCAGGTATTATAATTCTATGTTTATCCAAACCATCATATTCCATAATACAATTACTACGAGGTTGGAGCTAGCCAAGTGTCTCACTATTCGGGAGAGACGGCGATTCGAATCAATTTCAACCAGCTGGGAATTTATTGCTAACACAAACCCGGGTCTACCAGCCATGGTAGCCTTAGGTCACCTTTGGTACAACTCAAGTATACATTTCGTGGGTTCATCCAACGCCGCACAATCAGGGACACCAAATGCCAGGATGTTCAGGCCCAGCCTACCCTTAGGCTCGGTTTGGCTCCCCGCACATCCTTACTACCATCTAGAGTGCACACTCTTACAGAGTGGGCCTGGCCTAAGTTGAGCTACTCGGCTTTGTGGTCAGAACGAGTTATCTAGCCAGCTAAGTGATAGGCCTACGTTCAATCTTGTCAAGAGGTCCAACAACGGTACGGTCCTTAATCGGCACAGATAGAACCACATGAGTCAAACTACCATAGACTCCGTCTGGCCTCAATTTACATTTTCCCATGGTTCTTTTCCATGATAGCAAAAATAGCCAACCGTGCTTTGGTATCCACCTATATCTCGCAGGTGACAGGAAATCACCCGACTTCTATCGGTCTAAGCATCGCTAAGCATATATTCAATCCTGGACCTACATAGGGTTAAAGGTAGTAATTCTGGACAAGGAAATTATATGCATCAAGTGGTTCCAATCAACTCTTATAACCTAATGCATCAATCATAAAGGACTCGAGTAAAAATTTTATAAAACACTGGGAGACTTAGAATGCTCCGGGGCTTGCCCTTTAGAAAGGAAGTGGGGCAGTGGTCAGGGCACTCCAGAAGCTCTTCTAGGGTTTGCTCCTCGCCTTCGGGAGCTGTGGCTTGAGGAATCTCCTGCTGGTCCCCTTCCTCTCCTTCGTTGAACTCCAGCAACATTATCTTCTCTGTCGATCCTAGATGCATGAGTATGGCATAAGATATTACAAATGCATACATGTTGACAAGTATAGTATAATGATACATGATGAATGGATTCTTGTCAGCATTATTAATAGCATGGTGTTAAAGTAATAACAAGTACATCACATTTTACTGAGTATGTGCATATATCTTCTTGATCACTTAATCAAACACTTCGACAATCCCGTTACTACACCACAAAACAACAGCTACTTGTTTTACTCATAACTGAAATTCTACGTATCCAAATGCTGTGATCTTGGACTTTCTGGAAAGCCTATAAAATTATCTACAACTTTCTTTTAATACTCTTACTGTGATTCAAGAGTTATATAGGGCAAACAAATTATTTAATTAAATCTATCCAGAAAGTAAACCTTTCGGACAGCAAACTTGTAATAGCTAGAACTCAAAAACCCTAAGTCCTATAACTATGAAAAATTAACACAAGGTAGATTAGTAAGTTATCTACAACTTTGCTATTAACAAGTTTTACAGCAGAGACCATTATCCATATGAAATCATCCACACAATCAAAACTATACATGCAGTCTTGTATTTGAATGATAAAGTGATAATTAGTATTTGTATACGATCAATGGCTTCTAAGCCTGACCATTGACATCAACAGTTACTATGCATCATAAGAACCATAGAAAACATCATGCTTAATCACAATCTAATTATTTAAATGCCTTTATTAATTTAACTAGAAAATAAGGTTAAATAATAAACATATACCCAATGTACATCATAAATTCTTAGAATTTTACAGTGGCTTATTAGTGCTACCAATAGACTACTATAAAAGTTTCATGCCATTTTACCAAGTAACATATCCTATGCAAAAATGACAAGGCATAAAGGCTTAAAATAACATAAATAGGAAACCCTAGTGAAAAGTGTCAAGCAGCAGATTTTATATTTTTATAAAATACTATACTTCCTAAGGAACACTACAAAATTTGGTTCACAAGATTTGGATCTCTACAACCCTACTTATCGTTTTTCAAAGTTTGCAACAAAACTGATAACAAATGAACTAGCTTTCTCCATTGAGTCACTGACAGCTAGAGCCCTTGGTTCAATGAACCCCACACGTCAGCTACGGCAATACAGAGCGCGGCACGGAACAACTGAAGTTCACTGACGGCGACCCTCTCCGGCGATGGCACCGACCCAACCGTGATCCCCATGACCTCCCACACCTATTGAGCTAACAAGCTGGACCTATTGCCGAAGCTAAGCACAGCGGCGGCGTCAATGGCGGCATGGTAGAGTGGGACAACGGTGCTACACCGTCGGTGATCGTGATGACTCGATCTAATGAGTCTACGAGCTGCTACACACGATGGCGGTTCTAGAGTACCAACCACTATGGCAAAAGGCGGTCGGAGGCAGTGCGGCCACGATGACTTACCCGGCGTGGTTAGTAAGCAAATGTGGGCGCATTGAGACTCTGGGATGATGGTGGAGTGGTTGCGGTGCTCGGCGGAGGTGGCACGGTGCTCGGTGGAGGTGGCGCTGTGCTCGGCGGATGTGGCGCGGTGATGCGGTGGAGGTGGCAACGGCACTACTACGGTGGCGAAGAAGCGACATGATGCAGCGCAAGGCGAGCAGGGTGGCTAGCAATGGTGATGGTGGCACTGTCTGCTGTTGTGTCTGCTGTGGGTGAGCAAAGGAAGAGGCAGAGAGCGAAATGGGAGCACGGGGATGGAGCGGGTGAGTGCTGGGGATGATGAAGACGCGTTGTGGCTCAACGTGGCCTGGCTGCTCAGACCAACGGTGACGCGTGGCTTCACTACCACCATGCAGCAGCCATGCTCTATTGCCGGTCGGCCACTGAAGACTGAACGAGTTGGCCATCAGAGCCCCGAACTAAGCCTGACGACGCGGTCTGACAGCGATAAAACTCCTAATTCGTAGCTTGTTAGTGCAAACAACCTAAACAGAACTTGTAGCCCTAAGTACCAGCTATAAAACTCCTTTAGAAATCAAAGTCTAATTTGCAATGGATAGAGAGTAAAATCAACTCAAAGTAGTGACCGTCAAACTGCAAGCACGCAAGAGTTAGAAAAATTTTCCTAAGTGATGAAATCAATGAAATACTGATTCTTGTGAGCAATTTTTTAGTATGTTAGGCGCTAAACTAGCCTATGACCCAAAAATAAAAGTTGTCCCTCTCATCCAACACTACAACTTTACTTTAGTGCACATATCCATGCAAAGTCTCTATCATATAGTTCAAACCTGGTCAAACCCATTACATTCAAATGATGACTCATACTTGAACTATGACCTAGTGACCTAATTAGCCCTAGCCATGAATACCAAAGTTGCTCATAATGACATGCTAAACATGTTCAAGCTGTTGATAAGGTCACACAATCATTTCATACACTACTTACACACAAAGCTTTCTAGATCACCTTAGCATCACTTAAGAGTTGAATCATGCAAAGTGATCTTCATGAACTATGTTCCATTAGTTATCCTAAGTATAGCTATGATGTTTTAGTGACTCTCGTCAACCATCTACATGTATTCACTCCTAATCATATGCATACATACAAGGAAACATAAAATAACAAGCATGTTTTGTATGTTTGAATCATATGTTTCAATTGTAAAAGCTTATATATGAATGCTTGATGCTCATGCTCATGTCATGCAAGTCAAATTATGCAAGCTTAAAACCTAGGGTGTTACAAGTTTTAGATTAACAAATGATGGGCTAAATAGGATATAAGGCCGATCTAGATCAATCCCAATCGGGCAGAGTGATATTGTTGTAATTTAGATAAATAATGAAAGCAATAAGCAATATCGGTAACTTAATGAATCTACCAAAGACTATCATTCTAAGGTAGAGCCGATAACTTGACCTTGATCTAGTTCATGTAGTGGGGGTCGACCGGATCAATGCAGCCATACTTGAACTAGGCAAGAATCAATAACTAACTTATACCAGAGTCGCAGTGGAGGTCGACCGGATTGATGCAGCTATATGAACAAAGGTATGAGCTATGACGGTACTTACAACAAGCAGTGGATGTCGACCAGATCGATGTAGCCGTACATGCTGAAGAACTCACCGAGATCTACTCTACTCCTACTCCTAAGGGGTGGCCAGGGCAAAAAAAGTAAATGACTTGTATATTGGATTGATTCTTGTCCCTTGCAATAGACGGGGTTTGGTATTTATACCCAGAGTCTAAACATGAATCCTACTCGAGCACGATTCGTTACAATTTTCTGGCATAAAAGAAAACATTCCAAATTTAAGATAACTTGGACCCTTATCTTTTCCCTTTTGTAGAGTCCATCATGTTTCGTCTTGGCGCCGATCGTAGCCTTTGTCATTACCTGCTAGCGCTGCCTGAAGAAACCCAATTCCGGTGCTGCATCCGAATCACCTAATTCTGATCTGCATGCAATTGCTTCCTTGACGACATGATCTTAGGAGCTTTTAAGTCTCTATGAGACGCCTTCCAAATTTTGGTGTAAATAGATAGTTAGGTTAAATAATAAACACCTAGCCCAGGTGTACAAAAAATTTCACAAAAATTATAGTAGCTCATACATGTCCCCAATAGGCTACTGTATAAATTTCATACATTTGAACAATTATAACATCCTACACAAAAATGACAAGCCAATAGGGCTTAAAATAGCATAAATAGGAAACCCTATTGAAAAGTGTAACACCCTAGGTGTTAGCCTTGCATAACTTGACTTGCATAGCATGAGCATGATCATCAAGCATTCATAAACAAGTATTTACAATTGAAACATTGGATTGAAACATATGCAACATTTGCTTGTTATCGCATGTTTCCTTGTACATATGCAAATGATCATGAGTGTAAACATGTACTTGGTGGATGTGAGTCACAAAAACTTTTAACAACACATGGGTTGGCAAATAGGACATTGTTCATGAAGGTCACCTTTCATGACCAAATACTTAAGATTTCATGTGTTAACCTAAATAGCACTATGTGTGACTAATACATGAAATGATTGTATGACCTTGCAATTAGCTTAAACATCTTTAGAGTATCATTATGAACAACTTTGATATTCATGGTTATGGGTAAATAGGTCATTAAGCCATAGTTTGAAGTGTATCATCATTTAAATGTGACATGTTTGACCAAGTTTGAACTATGTGTTAGAGATCTTGCATGGAGGAGGTCACTAAAGCAAAGTTGTAGTGTTTGTCAAGGGGAACAACTTTTATTTTTGGGTCATTGACTGGTTTAGCTCCTAACATGCTTGAATTTCGATCACAAAAATCAGCAAATTCACCTTTTCAACACTTATCAAAAATTTTCTAAGTTCTTTTAACTGACCGACTGACAAGCCAACTTTGCGATGATATTGCTCAGTTTCGGTTGCGAATTAGCATGAGTTCATTGAATAAGAATTGGAGCTGGTACATTGAGCTACAAATTTTGTTTAGACTGTGTGCGCTACTACTCCACGGATGAGACGTTTGAGCTTCGTTAAACCCGGCTATCAGGCATCCCATTTCAGTTTCTAACAAACTGAATCGGCCAGCTCGATGGCCGACAGGAGCAGAGCCCGTGCACCCGTGGTGGCTAGCAGCGGCCGCGCATCGTCGGCTCCTGCCCCGCGTAGCAGAGACAGGCCAGTGCGCACCATAACACCCCAGCGTCTGCCCGCTCCCTCCCCACGCCCTCATTTCCAAATTTCCTAGCTCCTCCTTCACCGGCCGAAGCACCACCGCAACCGTCGAGCACCTCCTCGCCTCCGCCGTCGCCTCGCGTGCGCTGCACCACACCACCACCGTCTCCATCTCGCCAGTCATTGCGCCTCATCCACCTCCACTGCCTCGATGTGTTGGTTGCTTCAATTGCGCCTTGGTGAGGGCGTATTACCTTTTTCCCCTCTTGCCGGAACCTCGGCCGCCATGGCCGCCTCCACGGCAAGCTCGCCACCGTTTGGCTCGCGCGCGCTTTTCTTTCGGTTTTAAGCGTTAGCGTTTGGTTAGGATGTGTATTAGCCGGTGCTATAATGTTATCACCATTAGTGGTCCCGTCGGCATGGAACGTGACGATCCGCGCCGCTGCGTTCTAACCTCCATGCCACCACGCCGTGGCCATGCATCGTCAGAGCTTTGCGTGAAGCTTTTGTTGTTGAAATAGAGTCGCTAGGTCACCGTTGTACTCTTGCATGCCTCGCCTAGCTTTCCCATGGCGGAGACGGCCAACACAGCGTTGAGCAGCGCCGCTGTGCCGCCATCACCGGCGACGAGCATGCTCCATCCATCCTCCACTGCCACCACCTAGGTCGTTCGACGCGCGCTGCTTAGTAAAACGTGTCGTGAAGATGTCCCGCCGGTGAACTCGCCGTCGATGAGCTCTGGCCGCGCCAGCAGCGCGTAGCGCCGCCGGCTCTATTCTTGTTTAGCTGACGTGTGGGGTCACTGACCAGTGGGTCCCGCTTGCCAGTGATAGCAGTACTTAAAGACAGTTCATTCATTTCCTGTTTTATGTACAACTTTGAAAATCTATAAGTGGAGCTGTGTAGATCCAAATTTGTTGGTTCAAATTTTGTTAGGATCTGGGTGAAGTGTAGTATTTATGAAAAATATTACATTAGCAAGTATAGCAAAGTTTCTGTAAGATTTAAATTGAAATTTGAAATGTGTTTTTGAATGCATGTAAACTTGTTTATTTTATATCTAGAGTTCCTGCGCTCTAAAAATTATGAAATTTTTGTGGTTAGCTATTCTTGATATGTAGGAGCACTGGTAAAAATTTGAGGATCAGCGCATGTATAGATTTGTAGTTATAGATTTTTCTTTTATAAATAGGTAATCCTTGTATGAATTTTTATAAATTATTTAGGAATCCAATATTCATGAAATTTGTTGGAGGTTATCCTAGTACCATAAGGATGATAAGAAAAATAGGAAATCTGTTGCTTGACACTTTTCAATAGGGTTTTCTATTTTTGCTATTGTAAGCTTTTCTGTCTTGTCATTTTTTTATAGAATGTTTTACTGTATAAAATGGCATGAAACTTTTACAGTAGTCTTTTGGTAGCATTTGTAAGGCACTGTAAATTTTTAAAAAATTTTGCTGCACATTTGTTATATGTTTATTATTTAACCTATGTATCTAAGTAAAATAATAAAGGCACTTAAATAAATAGTTTTGGCTTCACCATTAGGTTTTCTTGAGTGTATTTGGTATGCTTAAACTGTTGGTAGACTTTGTGTTGTCAAACTTTGAATAATTACATGAAGTAGAAGTATTGTTACTTTATAATGCGAATTGGAAGGATTCCGGACAGATTTCTGGAGTTGGATAAGTTGCATGATAAAAATGATGTTTACTGTAAAAATGGTTAATAACAAAGTTGTAGATAACTTCATCATATGTCTTGTGTTAAAATTTCAGGACCATAGGTCAAACGGTTTAGGAGTTACAGCTATTTAAAGTTAGCTTTTCCGAATTTGCTTGCTCTCTGGAATTTCTGGACAGCACTTATATGATTGTCTGTTTTGGCTAAGACAAGTTGTGAATTAGATTTTGTGAATTAAATAAGAGTTGTATATAATTTTATAAGCTTTCCAGAAAGTCTAGGATCACTGCATTTGGATAATTAGAACTCCAGTTATGAGTAAAATAAGTAGCTGCTATTTGTGAAATAGTAGATGCATTATTGAAGTAGTTAATTACATAATCAAGAAGAGATATGCACCAACTCAGTAAACGCGATGCACTTGCTGTTACTTAAACCACATGCTGTTAAGAATAATTGCAAGAATGCATTCTTCATGTATCATCATACCACACTTGTTAACATATATGCATTCGTAATACCTTCTGCCATATTCATGCATCTAGGATCGGAGGAAGAAATAACGTTGCTGGAATTCGATGAAGTAGAGGAAGGGGACCAGCAGGAGAATCCTCAAGCCGCAGCTCCCGAAGGTGAGGAGTAGAATCCTAAAGAGCTTCCGGAGTGTCCTGACCACCGCCCACTTCCTTTCTACGAGGCAAGCCCCAGAGCATTTTAAGTCTCCCAGTATTTTACAAATGATTACTTAAGTACTTATGATTGATGCATTAGGTTATAAGAATTGAATGGAACCACTTGATGCATATAAATTCCTTGTCCAGATATTACACCTTTAACTGGTATAGGTCCAGGATCGAATATATGCTTAGCCATGCTTAGACCGGTAGAAGTCGGATGATGTCCTGTCACATGCGAGATATAGGTGGATACCGGAGCACGGTTGACTATATTTGCTATCGTGGAACAGAACCATGGGATAAAAGAAAATCGAGGCCGGGCGGAGTCTATGCGTAGGATGACTCATGTGATTCTGTCTGAGCCGATTAAGGACCGTACCGTTGTTGGCGCTTCTGACAAGATTGAACACATGCCTATCACTTAGCTGGTCAGATAACTCATTCCAACCACAAAGCCGAGTAGCTCAACTCAGGTCGGGACCCGTTTTGTTGTGCGCTCCTTGCGGGGGGTGATTAGACTGAGCCCAAGGGCAGGCTAGGCCTGAACGTCCTAGCATCTGGTGTCCCAGATTGTGCGGCGTAGTACGGACCCACGAAATGTGGACCTGAGTTGTACCAAAGGTGACCTAAGGCTGCCTTCACGCGGTATGCCTGGGTTTGTGTTAGGAATAAATTCCCAGCTGGTTGAAATCGATTCAAATCGCCGTCTCTCCCGGATAGTGAGAAACTTGGCTAGTCCCAACATCGTAGTAACTATGTTATGGAACATGATGGTTCAAATGAATATGGAATTACAATACCTGCTATGGTTACTATTGTATGCTTTTAAATTGATATACCACATGTTTGGCATAGGATAGTTGCTAATCTAGAGATGGATAGTTATAATTAACTTGATAAAGGAATCATAATTGTACAACTAAGTCAATTGCTTTTATGCAAAATGTTGTCAAGCTATCTCCACTTATACAGCTTTGCATAATCCTTGGAGTCATTTTATTTCTGGTTTACGACGGATAAGTCTAGCTGAGTACCTTCTCATACTCAGGGTTTTATTTCCCATTGTTGCAGATGGCACTATGTATCATGGTTATTGCAAGAGTTGCTTCTATCCCGCCGTGGATGAGGAGTAAGCCTTGGGCAGGCTTCTTTATTCATCCCTATCTTTGCTTTTGTGGACCGTGATCCTACTTGGCACTGTATCAAACTATGTTGGAAACTTTATTTTCGAACTTAATTGCTTCCGCTTTATATATCAAACTCGGTTTGTAATAACTTTTATTCATACTCTGATGATGAAAATGTATCTGTGAACTTTATGTAATATGTGGCATGTATGTTGAATCATGTACGATCTTGGTTGTTGTAAATTGTTTATCGAGACCCGTTGTGGTACTCGATGGACTACCGAATTTATATGGGTTCAAGTATGATAGTGCAACTGCCTGCGGGCTGCCATTGTACTTGTACTCTTATAAATTGGTCGGTTCTGCGACAGCTGGCATCAGAGCAAGATTCAACGTTAATTGTCACATGTGTATTTAAAACAAAAGTTTTTGTTTTCCAAAAACCCTTTCTAGCAAATAATAGCTATATAAATAGGTGTTTGACATCTAAAGTGTGCCAATGATCACTTTCCTTATGCCCAAATTAAGGACTATTAGGTGGCTATTTAAGTACTAACATGGGAGTTTTTACTTCATCATCCATACGCCGTGCTATTGTATGGATGCCATTCACTTGAATGGTAATGTATGGATCAAATGCCTCTATGCCAAGGTAAGATGATGAGAGTATGATCGCAAGATGTGAGCGTGTGGTCGGGGAGAGTTAGCTTTGGTATGGCTATGTATACATGCTTGCATGTGTATGTGGTACGTATTTAATTGTGGGTTTAAATTGCTATTGGGTAGCTTGATACAGAAGTATATGTATGGGTATACATATATGGAAGTATTTAAATTTACATTCTGCATATTTCATTATGGGTTTGGGCTGAAATGAAATTTTATGCAGGTACACTAACAACGAAACGTGTAGCTCGACTAGTTACGCTATATATGAGAGAACATGTGTATGCCACCGTGTCTACCGTTAGAAACAAATTTTTCCTAAGTTTGTGAGGACATACGGAACGAGCATGCATCATGATAATTACCATTCACATAATTACATTGTTCCTCCCCTTATAAATTTCTTACTCGGTTATGTAACTCTTATCCATTATGGCCTTGTCTCACAAAGTGTACATGTTGATGGTACAGATGGCAACACCCGTCGGAAGTGAGAATTTCCTAATGGTTTTTGGAACACCTACCCTCTTGTGGAGAGTTCTGCACTTTGCAGGGTACCATGAACTGCCCCTTTATCATTGGATTGAAGAGTACTTGGAAGGACAGCCATGGTATGAGGTGTGGCTCACTATACCAGCCCGCACACAACCACCCTTCTGGTAGGAGTGGAAGGCAGAATCAGAAGGGAAGACTCCTTAGGAGGCTGCCCAAGTTGTGGCCTTTGAGGTTCTAAGGCAGATCTGCCAACAGCATGGGGATGCACTCACTGGTAGTGTAGCGAGTATGTTTCCTTGGGTGGATCCATCCACCACAAATTGGGAACAACGTACCCAAAATGCTTTGGTCAGAGATCGGGATGAGCGAGCAAATAGCTCTAGTCCCTCCATGAGTGCAATGTTTGCCGTGATGAAGATGTTTTGTGCACGCTAGGACACTAGGGATTTCTAGTAGGAATCATACACCACCTGCATGGACAAACTCATGAGAGCTAAAGCCACGCAAAACAAGCTCAAGAAGTGTGTGCACAAGCAAAAGAAAGCCACAAGTAAAGCCCAATGGGAATCTGACCAAGCTTATGCAGCTTTGGGCACTCTTCATGCCCAAATGGAGCAAGTGGGTCAGTAGAGAGCAGCAGCTCAAGAAGCTAGAGCTAATGATTAGGCAGTACTTGTAGGACTACGGGAGCAGTTGGAGACCGCCTGTGTAGAGGTGTCCACAGCTAGACGTTAGCGTGATGTAGCAGAAAACCATGTTGCTAACATAAGGATAGAGCGAGATAGGCACCACAACATGAGCCACGCTTAGGATCGTGCTAAAAGGGGACTACGTCAATAGCTTGCACAAGCTCAACTTCAAGTAATGAACCTTCAGCATGAAGTGCACTATTTGAACAACCAGCTGAACCCTATCCTTGATGGGGAAGAGGATGGTCCAAATATGGAAGAAGATGATGATGAGGATGATGAAGAGGAAGAAGTGGAGCCTGAGGAAGGAGATGATCCTATCTCTGACCTCAATAGTGATCATGACGAGGATTAGATCGCATAGTACTTAGTATAAGTACTTAATGTATCATCGTTGGTTATGTAATGGACCTGTAGTTTGGATTTGGTGTTGGTGATTTGAACTAGCATGTAATATTGTTATTTACATGACTATCGCATGTTTGGTTAAAACTCTAATTCCAGTTGTTCTATCTGAGCTCATGATTTGGATATTAACGTGCTATGAGTCCAATGAGCAATCAAATTGGTGATGTCATGTTGCGAGAATGAATTGTTATGCCTCTGTTTTTATTGTGAATTTGAGAATTTTCTCTAGTAATTTTAGTTTGGCATGATTATGATTCATCTGCAATCTTGTGGCATCAACCAATAATCGCTTATTGTTGCAACTTCACAGATGACGCGCACCCGTGTAGGAGCTAGTAGCAGCCATGATGGCAATAATGATGACTTACCACCATAGCCGCCACCATCCACTTAGGAGTTCTTTGCCTAGTTCTTGGGGAGCTAAAGGACAATGGAAGAAGCTCTGCGCCTCATCACGCAAAACACCGCTCGTGGCCACCCACATCAACCAGGGGCCGAGCCAAATCAGCACAGTACATTCAAGGAATTTCTGGATACGAAGCCTCCTATCTTCAAGGTGGCTGAGGAACCACTATAGGCTAATGAGTGGCTCAACACCATTGAGCAAAAGTTTCGTCTGCTAAGGGTCACCAAGCATCTGAAAGCTGAGTATGCTTCTCATCAGCTGCAAGGACCAGCAGGGATCTGGTGGACACATTTCTTGTCATCTCTACCTGCTAATGCGTGAGTGACATGGGAGCAGTTCAAGCTGGCTTTTAGGGGACATCATATTCCCCTAGGCCTAATGCGCATGAAAGCAGCTGAATTTATGAGGCTCACTCAGGGGACAAAGACCCTCACAGAATATATGCACACATTCAACAACCTGTCCAGATATGCTCTAGGTTTTGTGGATACTGAGGAGAAGAAGATAGAGAGTTTCAAGCGGGGTCTGGGTACCAAACTGATGAAGACCATGGCCAATTCTAGGTGCGCCACATACAACGAGTTTATTAGTGATGCCTTGACCCAAGAAAACCACAATAACATGCATGCTGTTGCTAAGGGTCGCAAGAGGGCATATGAGGCAGGTGCCTCCGGATCTTCACAGGCAAGAGCGCCTATCACAGCTAGGCCACAATTCTGTCCACCTGCACCCAAGTTTAGGCCTCCACCACCTAAAGCTCAGAATACCAAGCCACAGAAACCATTCCATAAGGCATTCACTATTGCCTTACCAAAAGGGACTGGCAGTCAGGGGAGCTCCACAGGACCTCGGAATAATTAGTCATGTTTCAACTACAATCAAATGGGTCATTGGGCCAAGGAATGCCCCCACCCCAAGAAGAATGGCAACCCAAATCAGAAGAGACAGGCAAACACAAGGGCACATCTAGGATACGTGCATTATACCGCTATTGAGGAAGTGCCTGCTGGAGAAGTTATCGTGGCTGGTATGTTTCTCATCAACAAGCATCCCACTATTGTTTTATTTGATTCGGGAGCTTCTCATTCATTTATGAGTCAAGCATTTGCATCTAGACATGATCAAGAAATAATTGAAGTAAGCAAAGGGGGTTATAATATAAGTTCAGCAGGGGCAACTATTGCTACAAATAAGATAGTAAAAAATGTGCTCATCTCTATACAAGGGAGGGAGTACACAACGGATTTGATAATATTGCCCGGGTTATCGATAAGTGTAATCTTAGGCATGAATTGGATGAAGGGTCATGGTGTTCTTGTTGACACCAGCACTCATACTATTATGTTGAGAGAATCCATGGGAGGGAATGCTTTTCTAGTACCACTCTCCCACAATTTTGAACTCCAACATTTAGTTTGTGCTATCCAAACCACCACACTTTGCGATATCCCAGTGGTTTATGAGTTTCTGGATGTATTTCCAGAGGAATTACTAGGCTTACCACCTGATAGGGAGGTAGAATTTAAGATTGAGTTAGTGCCACGTACGGCACCCATATCAAGAAGGCCCTATAGAATGCCACCCAATGAGTTAGCGGAACTTAAGGTTCAATTACAAGATCTATTGGACAAGGGTCTTATCCAACCTAGCTCATCTCTATGGGGATGTCCAGCATTGTTTGTGAAAAAGAAGGACAAGTCACTGAGAATGTGTGTAGATTATAGACCACTCAATGTTGTGACCATCAAGAACAAATATCCATTGCCTCGCATCGACATCTTGTTCGATCAGCTAGCGAAGGCAAAGGTATTCTCCAAAATTGACTTGAGATCAGGCTACCATCAGATAAAGATCAGACTGGAGGACATACCTAAAACTGCTTTCTCTACTAGGTACGGCTTATATGAGTATTTGGTTATGTCTCTTGGACTAACGAATGCTCTAGCCTACTTCATGTACCTGATGAACTCGGTATTCATGCCTGAGCTCGACAAGTTCATGGTTGTGTTTATCGATGATATATTAATTTATTCAAAAAATGATTCAGATCATGAAGAGCATCTGAGGATTGTTTTATCCAGATTAAGGGAGCATAAGCTATATGTGAAATTTAGCAAGTGTGAATTTTGGTTGAGCAAAGTATCTTTCTTAGGTCACATCTTATCAAGAGATGGAATCTCTGTAGACCCATCAAAAGTACAAGAGGTCATGGATTGGAAAGCCCCAACTTCGGTTCATGAAGTTCAGAGTTTTCTAGGGTTAGCAGGATATTATTGTCACTTCATTCCAGATTTCTCAAAGATAGCTAAGCCCATGACCAGACTACTTCAGAAGGATGAGAAGTATAAATCGACACCAAAATGTGAAGCAGCTTTTCACACCCTTAGAACTCTATTGACTACAGCACCTATGCTAGCACAACCAGACATTGAAAAGCCTTTTGATATATTTTGTGATGCATCAGGAATAGGTTTGGGATGTGTGCTTATGCAAGAAGGAAGAGTTATTGCATATGCTTCTCGGCAATTGAGAAAGCATGAAGTCAACTACCCTACACATGATTTAGAACTTGCAGCAGTTGTTCATGCATTAAAGATATGGAGACATTATTTGTTGGGCAATGTATGTCATATATATACTGATCACAAAAGTCTTAAGTATATCTTTACCCAACCAGAGCTGAACATGAGACAATGAAGATGGTTAGAGCTAATTAAGGACTACAATTTAGAAGTGCACTACCATCCGGGAAAAGCTAATGTAGTAGCAGATGCACTCAGTCGAAAGTCTCATTGCAACACTATAGAAGCATTATTGGAAGATGGATTCAACTTGTTACACCCTGCTGTACTATACAATATCACAATCAGTTGTTCACTTGAGAGCAAAATCATAGAGCTGTAGCAGACAGATGTAGGAATAAGTCACATCAAGAGAAAAATGCAAGAGCAAGAGACCAAGCATTTCAAATTGGACGAAAGAGGTGTGTTATGGTTTGAGGACCGACTTGTGGTACCAAAAGACCGTGAGCTGAGGAACCAAATTTTAGATGAAGCTCACTCATCCAAATTATCTATCCATTCGGGTAGTAGTAAGATGTACCAAGATTTGAAAACCCATTTTTGGTGGACTAAGATGAAGAAAGAGATCGCAGCCTATGTCGCTAGGTGCGATAACTGTAGTAGAGTAAAAGTTGTTCATATGAAATCTACCGGATTACTTCAGCCATTGCCTATTCCAGGTTGGAAATGGAAGGAAATCAGCATGGACTTTATCACAGGCCTTCCAATGACACCACAAGGTCACAATTCAATATGGGTTATTGTTGATCGTCTCACCAAGTCAGCACATTTTATACCCATGAACACAAGGTATATAGTTGGGAAATACGCTGAGATATATGTTTCCTAGATCGTGAGACTACATGGAGTACCCAGGACCATAATCTCAAATTGAGGACCACAGTTCATAGCTCATTTCTGGGAGCACTTACACCAGGCTTTGGGAACCAAGCTAATCAAAAGCTCGGCATACCATCCGCAAACTTCAGAATAGACGGAGCGAGTGAACCAAATCCTAGAAGATTTGCTTAGAGCTTGTGTTATATCTTCAAAGGGTTCATGGGAGAAATGGTTACATTTAGCTGAGTTCTCCTATAACAACAGTTATCAAGCGAGTATCAAGATGGCTCCAATTGAAGCCTTGTATGGCAGAAAATGTAGAACTCTATTGAATTGGATTAAGCCCAGTGAAAGGAGATACTTTGGTATTGACTTTGTCAATGAAGTTGAAGAGCAAGTATGTGTCATCCAACAGCATATGAAGGCAGCTCAATCGAGACAAAAGAGTTATGCTGATAGAAGGAGACCACTGACTTTTGAAGTGGGTGACTATGTGTACTTGAAAGTATCACCCATGAAAGGGGTGAAGAGATTTGGGATGAAAAAAAAGCTTTCACCTAGATATGTGGGGCCCTACAAGATTTTGGAACAAAAAGGGAATGTTGCTTATAAGTTACAACCTCCACCTAAGATGAGTACAATATTTGATGTCTTCCATGTTTCTCAGTTGAAGAAATGTCTTCGAGTACCTGAAGAAGCTATTGCACCCACCCACGTACAGCTTCAATTGGATTTGACCTATGAAGAAAAGCCAATTCGAGTATTAGAGGAGATGGAAAGAGTAACACGGAGTAAGATTATTAAGTTCTATAAGGTGGTGTGGAACAATCATAGTGAACAAGATGCTAAGTGGGAAAGAGAAGATTATTTACGAGAAGTTTATCCCGCCTTTTTCCAAGAATGGTAGGTTTTGCAAATCTTGGGATGAGATTTTTATAAGGGGGAGGGGCTATAACACCCTAGGTGTTAGCCTTGCATAACTTGACTTGCAAAGCATGAGCATGATCATCAAGCATTCATAAACAAGCATTTATAATTGAAACAATGGATTGAAGCATATGCAACATTTGCTTGTTATCGCATGTTTCCTTGTACATATGCAAATGATCATGAGTGTAAACATGTACTTGGTGGATGTGAGTCACAAAAACTTTTAATAACACATGGGTTGGCAAATAGGACATTGTTCATGAAGGTCACCTTTCATGACCAAACACTTAAGATTTCATGTGTTAACCTAAATAGCACTATGTGTGACTAATACATGAAATGATTGTATGACCTTGCAATTAGCTTAAACATGTTTAGAGTATCATTATGAACAACTTTGATATTCATGGTTAAGGGTAAATAGGTCATTAAGCCATAGTTTGAAGTGTATCATCATTTAAATGTGACATGTTTGACCAAGTTTGAACTATGTGTTAGAGACCTTGCATGGAGGAGGTCACTAAAGCAAAGTTGTAGTGTTTCGCAAGGGGAGCAACTTTTATTTTTGGGTCATTGACTGGTTTAGCTCCTAACATGCTTGAATTTGGATCACAAAAATTAGCAAATTCACCTTTTCAACACTTATCAAAAATTTTCTAAGTTCTTTAACTGACTGACTGATAAGCCAACTTTGCGATGATATTGCTCAGTTTCGGTTGCGAATTAGCATGAGTTCATTGAATAAGAATTGGAGCTGGTACATTGAGCTACAAATTTTGTTTAGACTGTGTGCGCTAATACTCCATGGATGAGACATTTGAGCTTTGTTAAAACCAGCTGTCAGGCGTCCCATTTCGGTTTCTGACGAACTGAATCGGCCAGCTCGGTGGCTGACAGGAGCAGAGCTCGCGCGCTGCATGGTGGCCAGCAGCAGCCGTGTGTCGCCGGCGTCCTACCCCGCGTGGCAGAGACGGACCAGTGCGCGCCTTAACACCCCAGTGTCCGCCCGCTCCCTCCCCGCGCCCTCATTTCCAAATTTCCTGGCTCCTCCTTCGCCGGCCGAAGCACCACCGTAGCCGCCGAGCACCTCTTCGCCTCCGCCGTCACCTCACGTGCACTGCACTGCACCACCACCGTCTCCATCTCGCCAGTCGTTGTGCCTCATCCACCTCCATCGCCTTGATGTGTTGTTTGCTTTAATTGCGCCTTGGTGAGGGTGTATTACCTTTTTCCCCTCTCGCCGGAACCTCGGCCGCCATGGCCGCCTCCACGGCAAGCTCGCCACCGTTCGGCTCGCGCGCGCTTTTCTTTCGGTTTTAAGCGTTAGCGTTTGGTTAGGATGTGTATTAGCCGGTTCTATGATGTTATCTCCGTTAGTGGTCCCACCGGCAAGGAACGTGATGATCCGCGCCACCGCGTTCTAACCTCTGCGCCACCGCGCCATGGCCATGCGTCGTCGGAGCTTTGCGTGAAGCTTTTGTTGTTGAAATAGAGTCACTAGGTCACCATTGTACTGTTGCGTGCCTTGCCTAGCTTTCCCATGGCCGGAGACGGCCGGCACAACATTGAGCAGCGTGGCCATGCCGCCATCACCGGCGACGAGCATGCTCCACCCACCCTCCACTGCCACCACCTAGGTCGTTCGACGCGCGCTGCTCCGTAGAACATGTCGTGAAGATGTCACCGTCGGCGAACTTGCCGTCGACGAGCTCTGGCCGCGCTAGCAGCGCGCAGCATCACCTGTTCTGTTCTTGTTTCGCTGACGTGTGGGGTCACTGACTAGTGGGTCCCGCTTGCCAATGACAGCAGTACTGAAAGACAGTTCATTTATTTCCTGTTTTATGTACAACTTTGAAAATCTATAAGTGGAGTTGTGTAGATCCAAATTTGTTGGTTCAAATTTTGTTAGGATCTGGGTGATGTGTAGTATTTATGAAAAATATTACATTAGCAAGTATAGCAAAGTTTCTGTAAGATTTAAATTGAAATTTGAAATGTATTTTTGAATGCATGTAAACTTGTTTATTTTATATCTAGAGTTCCTGTGCTCCAAAAATTATGAAATTTTTGTAGTAAGCTATTCTTGACATGTATGAGCTCTGGTAGAAATTTGAGGATCAGTGCATGTATAGATTTGTAGTTATAGATTTTTCTTTTATAAATAGGTAATCCTTGTATGAATTTTTATAAATTATTTAGGAATCCAATATTCATGAAATTTGTTGGAGGTTATCCTAGTACCATAAGGATGATAAGAAAAATAGGAAATCTGTTGCTTGACACTTTTCACTAGGGTTTTCTATTTTTGCTATTGTAAGCCTTTCTGTCTTGTCATTTTTGTATAGAATGTTTTACTGTATAAAATGGCATGAAACTTTTACAGTAGTCTTTTGGTAGCATTAGTAAGGCACTGTAAATATTTTAGAATTTTTTATGCACATTTGGTATATGTTTATTATTTAATCTATGTATCTAAGTAAAATAATAAAGGCACTTAAATAAATAGTTTTGGCTTCACCATTAGGTTTTCTTGAGTGTATTTGATATTCTTAAACTGTTGGTAGACTTTGTGTTGTCAAACTTTGAATAATTACATGAAGTAGAAGTATTGTTACTTTATAATGCGAATTGGATGGATTCCGGACAGATTCTGGAGTTGGATAAGTTGCATGATAAAAATTATGTTTACTGTAAAAATGGTTAATAACAAAGTTGTAGATAACTTCATCATATGTCTTGTGTTAAAATTTCAGGACAATAGGTCAAACGGTTTAGGAGTTACAGCTGTTTAAAGTTAGTTTTTCCGAATTTGCTTGCTCTCTGGAATTTCTGGACAGCACTTATATGATTGTCTGTTTTGGCAAAGACGAGTTGTGAATTAGATTTTGTGAATTAAATAAGAGTTGTATATAATTTTATAAGCTTTCCAGAAAGTCTAGGATCACTGCATTTGGATAATTAGAACTCTAGTTATGAGTAAAACAAGTAGCTGTTGTTTGTGAAATAGTAGATGCATTGTTGAAGTAGTTAATTACATAATCAAGAAGAGATATGCACCAACTCAGTAAACGTGATGCACTTGCTGTTACTTAAACCACATGCTGTTAAGAATAATTGCAAGAATGCATTCTTCATGTATCATCATACCACACTTGTTAACATATATGCATTCGCAATATCTTATGCCATATTCATGCATCTAGGATCGGAGGAAGAAATAACGTTACTGGAATTCGACGAAGTAGAGGAAGGGGACCAGCAGGAGAATCCTCAAGCCACAGCTCCCGAAGGCGAGGAGCAGAATCATAAAGAGCTTTCGGAGTGTCCTGACCACCGCCCCACTTTCTTTCTGTGAGGCAAGCCCCAGAGCATTTTAAGTCTCCCAGTATTTTACAAATGATTACTTAAGTACTTATGATTGATGCATTAGGTTATAAGAGTTGAATGGAACCACTTGATGCATATAAATTCCTTGTCCAGATATTACACCTTTAACCGGTATAGGTCTAGGATCGAATATATGCTTGGCCATGCTTAGACCGGTAGAAGTCGGGTGATGTCCTGTCACCTGCAAGATATAGGTGGATACCGGAGCACGGTTGGCTATATTTGCTATCGTGGAATAGAACCATGGGGTAAAAGAAAATCGAGGCCGGGTGGAGTCTATGCATAGGATGACTCATGTGATTTCGTCTGAGCCGATTAAGGACCGTACCGTTGTTGGCGCTTCTAACAAGATTGAACGCATGCCTATCACTTAGCTGGCCAGATAACTCATTCCGACCACAAAGCCAAGTAGCTCAACTCAGGCCAGGACCCGTTCTGTTGTGCGCTCCTTGCGGGGGGCGATCAGACTAAGCCCAAGGGCAGGCTACGCCTGAACGTCCTAGCATCTGATGTCCCAGATTGTGCGGTGCGGTACGGACCCACAAAATGTGGACCTAAGTTGTACCAAAGGTGACCTAAGGCTGCCTTCGCGCGGTATGCCTAGGTTTGTGTTAGGAATAAATTCCCAGCTGGTTGAAATCGATTCGAATCGCCGTCTCTCCCGGATAGTGAGAAACTTGGCTAGTCCCAACATCATAGTAACTGTGTTATGGAACATGATGGTTCAAATGAATATGGAATTACAATACCTGCTATGGTTACTATTGTATGCTTTTAAATTGATATACCACATGTTTAGCACAGGATAGTTGCTAATCTAGAGATGGATAGTTATAATTAACTTGATAAAGGAATCATAATTGTACAACTAAGTCAATTGCTTTTATGCAAAATGTTGTCAAGCTATCTCCACTTATACAGCCTTGCATAATCCTTGGAGTTATTTTATTTCTGGTTTATGAAGGGTAAGTCTAGCTGAGTATCTTCTCGTACTCAGGGTTTTATTTCCCATTGTTGCAGATGGCACTTTGTATCATGGTTATTGCAAGAGTTGCTTCTATTCTACCGTGGATGAGGAGTAAGCCTTGGGTAGGCTTCTTTATTCATCCCTATCTTTGCTTTTGTGGATTGTGATCCTACTTGGCACTATATCAAACTATGTTGGAAACTTTATTTTTGAACTTAATTGCTTCCGCTTTATCTATCAAACTTGGTTTGTAATAACTTTTATTCGTACTCTGATGATGAAAATGTATCTATGAACTTTATGTAATATGTGGCATGTATGTTGAATCATGTATGATCTTGGTTGTTGTAAATCGTTTATCGAGACCCATCGTGGTACTCGACGGACTACCGGGTTTATATAGGTTCATGTATGACAGTGCGACCGCTTATGGGCTGCCATTGTATTTGTACTCTTATAAATTGGTCGGTTCTATGACAAAAAGTGTCAAACAACATAATTCCTATTATTCTTAGCTTCATCATAACACAAGAACACTGCACAAAAAGTTCATGCTCAAAGGATACATATTTTTACCATGAAAAATAGCACAAGGATATAGGGTTGCTTCTAAAGAAATCTGTAACTAAATTTTTAAGCAAGCACTGGACTTGGAATTTTTATCATACCTTAAGCATATCAAGAACAGTCCACTATAAAAATTTCACAATTAATGGAGCACTAGAACTCCAGCTATGAAATTCACAAATTTCTACACATATAAAGAGCACCTTTGTAGATTCATTTAATTCTCAAATTAAATTCATAGAGCATGTCCACTTTATAATTTTACCACATTCTATACTTCATAAGCAACCCAACAAAATTTGGGTGACCTCAATTGGAGTCCTAGAGCTTCAAATATGAATTTCCCAAAACAAGTGAGAAATCAAGGAAAACAAACAACAAAAACCCTAATGGAGAGGCTGATAGGCAGGACCCGTGGGTCGGTCGACCCCACATGCTAGAGAGGTAGAGACAGGGGAGAGGTCTGGCTAGTAGTAGTGTCTACACCAACATGATCATCTTGCATGGCCGAAAGAAGCACGGGAACTCCTCACCGACGACCATGGAGGACGGCGACGATGGCGCGGCGGTATGCCGGCCAACTCTAGCCTGGGCTTGGCAATACGGTGGCTTCCTAGGCTTCAAGGAGGTCCAATGGAGCTCCTGGAGGTAACTAGGACTCGGTGGAAGCTACGGGTGAGCTCGACAGCATGCACCGTTGCACGGTGGCACACAGAGCTCAATGGCGAGATCGTCGTTCCGACTAAATGGTGACGACACAAGGGTCTCCATCTTGCCAACAACTAGACCTAGGGTTGCTCTATTCAGTGTGCTCCAAAGCAAGATGAGAGGGTGGAGAAGCTATGCTGTGGCAAACTCGCATGCCACGGCGGGCATGGCGACTACGGCAGCACCAGTGGCGTGTTCCAGCGAACCGAATGGTAGCATTGGATCAGCGTTGTACTAGAGTACTATGGTTAAGAGGCAGTTCTAGGATAGGGAAGGGAGAAGCAAGAGGTGTAGCGAGGACATGCGGCCATGGCAGCGACCATGGCGAAACTCCGACGAGGACGCACCCGTGGTGGCACGATAAGAAATGCGACTTACCAAGGGCATGACTGTGAGCGCGGCTAGATGGTAATGGTACAGCAAAGCGAGGTGAAGCTATGAGTGTTGTGGATTTTAGAATGGGGCGATGGTGAGTGTGCGCGAGCTCGGCGGAGCTACTATGATGGCAATGGCGAGCACGGTGAGCAGCTAAGAGCGAGAAGGCGAGCAAGAGGGAATGGTCGGCTCTGTGGTGGCTTGGACACGTCGGTGGAGCCTTGCTGGCTATCACTGCCTGATGAGCGAGCCCTATGCCGACATACGGCCACCACTTGGTGCACCCGGCCTAACGCCGATCGGCCACGACGGCATGAGCTTGGTGGCCATCAGAGCCAGCATCAACGCCTGATAGCCCGATTTCATCCCCTCCTAATTCCTAATCTATAGCGAGTTAGCAAAGTCTCCTAGAATAAAAGTTGTAGAGCTATGATAGAGCTACAATTGTTCTATAGAAACCATAGCTAAATTCGCAAAGGATCACGAGTTACAGCAACCCAAACATAGGTACATGGAAACTGTGTGGCACCTTGGACTTAGAAAATTTTCTAAGTGCTGAATCAGCACCCAAATCTGACTTGTGGGCCATGTTTGGGTCTATTCCACACATTTTCATGACTTGGCCTCTAAACAAAGTTTGTTCCATATATAATTTTCTACAACTTTGCTTTAGGTTTCTCAGCCATGAAAAGCTTCTAACTTGCATTTCATAAAAGGTCAAACAAATTGGTTCCCTAGGTCAAACTAGACACATCATGACTTAGGGGCTTGATTAGGTGAAATATTCTACACAAACATTGTTCCATTAGGCATCCTAAGGATAGCTAAGGTATTTTAGTTACCAACGTCACCCACTTGCACTCAATCACACATGATCATAAGCATACATATAGGAAAAACATAAAATAACAAGTCATGTTTCACATGAATGAATGATGCTTATGCTCTTGCAATGCAAGTGCAATTATGCAAGCCTAACACCTAGGGTGTTACAACGTTCACTTTGAATCAGCCAGGAACAATGGAAGGTTGTGGATAATGAAATCATCATTATCTGCTCCACCGGCTTGGCAAGCAAGCCGATAATCCTTGTGCCATAGTCCAGGGTTCGTTTCCCTAGAGTATTTTAGGATGTTGGTTAGTGGTCGGTACCATAGTGGAAAGACAGCATTGAGGATGTGTCAACCAAAGGCCTAAGGTCCCAGCAAGTTAGGGCTCAGGCTTTGATCCTTGCCACTATCCTAGCGTCTGCCACAACGAGGGTGGTAGCCATGGCTAGCCCCCTCCCTCGCATCGCCATGGGTATGCCTACAGGTGTCAAGGGAGTCACGTGCATCATGGTGGAGGCCAAGACGCTCATGCACCAGGACCGTGGTGCGTGGCCTGCCACCTTGCTGCACCAGGTGGACCGACACATCCTTGTTAGGTCACTCTGAGGGCGTGCGCTAGCTGGCATCGAGCTTGCATCGTCAGGATAGTGAGCTCTCAGCCTGCTACACCACTGCACGCTCGAGTAATGTGCAAATCTCATGATGGGCGCCGTGGGCCCCGAAAGCCCCCGGAGTAAGGCCACCGCAATAGCGATGTTCTATCTTGCCCTAGTGAAGTGTGGGGGGCTTAATCGACCTTGATGATCTTCCGGTTGATGTCATGGGTCATGGCACACGCACGCCCACCGTCTCTATGGCGTTTGATCTCTCGTTCGAGCTCCACATGTTCATGCTTGAGCTAGAGTCATGCTTCCTCGAGCCCTTAGTGTCGGGCCTTTAGCTACTCCACTCGTAGGCGAGGTGGAGCCCCTACATCCCTCTTGGCCTCATCATCGAAGTCATTCATTGGGGTAGCCTCTCCCTCGAGGATGCTTTTGACGTGTCCCACAGGGGTACCTACCATGAAACATTCACAAGAGGGGTGATGGCTCCCCCTACTAGAGTTAGAGCTAGAGGACAACTCCAATTCTCCTGCAAGGAGGTCATGGAAAGATTCCATGACATATTTGATCATCCCCATGAACTCACCATCCATAGGGGATGGGGGCGTGCGCTGCACCACAAGGTGGCTAGCGGTTTCTATGATGTTGCATAGGTTGAATAGGAGCGTTGTCGGGGCGCTCTAGATGAGGTATTCAGAAGAGAGTAGCTCTCCTCCGGCAAGCTATGTCATGATGTTGGAGAACGAGAAGGCAATGCAGCATAGGTCCTCTCGAGATGGTTGGGGTCCTAGGAAGGTGCCAAGCTAGCGCTCTAACCTCCCATAGTCGAAGCCAAGGAGTGGGTCGCTCTCAGGTTCATCGGCCTCCAGGGCGTGCAGTTATAGCTCCTCAAGCACCTCGACGATCGTGTCAAGGCTGGTGGAGTGGAGAGGTTGGACGGCGGTGGGAGCCTACGCCAACTCTCCCTTCGTTGTGACGATGAAGTCTAGGTTCCTGAAGTGCATGCACGCACCTAGGACCTAGCTGACACCATGACTAGCCATTCGAGGCATGCTGTGGACGTCAAGACGTGCAAAAGGCCCTACCTGGCATGCCAACTATCAGTGTTTTGAGTTACCACCGATGAGTAAATTTCTAATATTACGTATCTAGCTCGGATGGTGTGCTCAGAGGACATGATGTTTATACTGGTTTGGATAGAAAGTCCCTATGTCTAGTTCATCATTGTTGCTCATGTTACTAGCACTAAAAGTTTGTAGTAGGGGTTATAAACGGGCGAGAGAGGGAAAGGATCTCAAGTCTCTGGTGGAAAGAATGAATGGGTGCTGAGAGCTCGACTGCTGCTTAGCCAAGTGTTCATGTAGTGCTCTTGTGTTGATCTGGATTAGATCTCGATGGGTTGATCCCCTCCATGGGGCACCCTACTTTCCCTTTTATAGGCCAAGGGAAAGCATAGGTTACAGTGGAGGAAAAGGAGAAGAATGAGAGAGAGGAAGGCTGCCAGGACCATCGGGGTCCTTCTTCTCCTTCATGTGGGTCCTGCCGATCCTATAGATGTCAATAGGGACGTCTCCACATCGTGGCCCTATTTGTCACTAACGCCATGCGTTGGCGTTGTCTATCGGTCATGGCATCCCATTCTGTCCTGGTGGGTGTCATGGTGAGCTGACGTGCCTATCAGCGTTCGTACGAGGGTAAGGCAGAACAGCGGCGGCACGCCCGATGCTGTTCTTGATGTGAATCCTCAGGTATGGCCCATCATGGCCATAGGTTACATCGGGGCATGCTGGTCTCTTCCCTGGTGTAAGAGTTTTAACCCAGGCCCATATGCCCTAACTTGGAGTGGTCGGCAGTGGTATGGGACCCTATCGGGCGAGATGGAGCCCGTACCCAAGGGGTCGGGTGAGGTGTAGCCTACGGCCTCAGGGTCAGGTGAGCTGGAGCCTACGGTCTTGAGGTTAGGAGAGGTGGAGCCCGCGGCCTCAGGGTCAGGTGAGGCGGAGCCCATGACCTTGGGGTCAGGCAAGGCGAAGCCTGCGGCCTTAAGGTCAGGTGAGGTGGAGCTCATGGCCTCAGGGTTAGGGGAGGTAGAGCCATCCCCCAAAGATCAGGCGAGGTAGAGCCTGCCCACCTGGGGGTCAGTTGGAGCTATAATCATGCTCTTGACTACTTAGATGAATTAATGTTGATGGCCATTAGCTCCTCCTCTTTAGGTCCCCTAGTATTGGTCCCCCACACTACGCAACTCCATCATGAGCCTCGGCCAATTCATTGAAGGCAGGTCCAAGGTGGAGATCGACAAGGGAATGCTTCGCATTTGGGATCACCATGGGAGTCTCCTCATCAACTTGAACCACATGCCCAGCCACCTCTATGTCCTCCATCTTGAGGCCACACAGCCGCATAGCCATGCAGCCACTCTGCCTCGCCGCGATGAAGGACGATGACACCTAGCGCTGGCACAAACGATTTGGCCACCTCCACTTCAAGGTGTAGCACCATCTTGGCAAGCAAGCCATGGTGCATGGCATGCTGGTGATCAAGCACACTGAGCAAGTCTGCGACACCTGTGTCACAACGAAGCAGCATTGGTGCCCCTTTCCTCAGTAGTCCAAGTACCACACATAGGAGCAGCTGGAGCTTGTCCACGATGACCTTTATGGGCTCATGATGCCAGCGACTACTACAGGGTGGCGCTACTTCCTCTTGCTATTGGACGACACATCCCACTTCATGTGGGTCATCCTACTACCATCCAAGGATGCAGTCGTGGACACCATCAAGCATGTCTAGGCCACGGCGGAGAAGGAAAGTGGCTGCAAGCTCTGGGTGCTACGCATCGACAACGGCGATGAATTCACCATCATAGAGTTCGCTGACTACTATGTAGGAGAAGACATCTAGTGCCACTTCTCGGCGCCTCACTCACCATAGCTGAATGGCGTGGTGGAGCGCCAAAATCAGACTGTGGTCGCCATGGCCTAGTCATTGCTGAAGCAGAGGAGGATGCTAGCCAAGTATTGGGGGGAGGCGGTGATGATGGCCATCCACCTACTCAATCACTCACTGACATAGAGCTTGTAGGGCAAGACCCCCTATGAGGCTTGGCACGGGTGGAAGTCGACGGTGAGCCATCTAAAGACATTCGGCTATGTTGCCAACACTAAGGACTTGGGTCAGCTCCACAAGCTTGATGATCATGGCAAGCCTAGTGTCTTCATCGAGTATGTGGAGGTAGCCAAGGCATACCACATCCTGGACCTAGTGATGCGGCACGTGAAGATCAGTCGCGATGTCATCTTCGACGAGGGGCGCAACTAGGACTGGTCCACTTCGAACGCCGATAGCTCGGCCTCAGTGGCGAGTGACTTCACCATTGAGTATTAGGTACATAGAGGAGCTAGGGGAGCATAAGATTCTTCTCTAGTGGTAGCCAGAGCTCCATCGTCAATGCCATCACTCTTTGCACTGCGCTTGCCGTCACCAAGTTCGGGGCAGCCTAGAGGAACATTGACAGCAGCGGTCACTCCTCCAGCATCCTAGTCGACCTCACCAACACCACCACCAGCATCTCCTACTGCCCCTACTACTTCACCAGCATCACCAACGGCAGCTGCTATGATCGGTGACCAAGTGGAGTTTGCCACTACGCTGGAGGATGATGAAAATAGACTCGACACCTACTACGACAATGAGCCACTATGGTACTGCACTATGATGAACATCATCGATGACCATCCTCCACCTTTGCTGCCTCAATGCCTCTTCATCAAGCTACACCTAACACATGACAGTGAGCCTGCCAACTACGCCAAGGCCAAGGATGATCTGGCATGGCGCGCAGCAATGGAGCAAGAGCTCAAGGCGATGGAGCAGAACTAGACTTGGGAGCTTGTGCCGCTCCCTACTGGTCACCGGCCCATCACCCTAAAATGGGTGTTCAAGCTCAAGAAAGATGAGCTAGGTGCGGTGACCAAGCACAAGGCAAGACTCATGGCGCACGGCTTCGTCTAGCAAGAAGGGGTGGACTACGATGACGCGTTCGCTCCAGTGGCATGCATGGAATCAGTTAGGGTCCTCCTCACGCTGGTGGCTCAAGAAGGTTGGAGTGTCCACCACATGGATGTCAAATACACTTTCCTCAACAGCAACCTCAAGGAGGAGGCATACATGTAGTAGCCGCCCGGCTTTGCTGTCGCCGAAGAAGAGGGAAAGGTCTACCGCCTCCGCAAGGCCCTCTACAGTCTGCGACAGGCTTCGTGCGCCTGGAACACCAAATTAGATGCCACACTCAAGGACATGGGCTTACAGTAGAGCGCTCATGAGGCGGTGATGTACCGGTGGGGTAGTGGACAATCTATCATACTCATCAGCATCTACATCAATGACCTGATCATCACCGGCATGGAGGATCGAGAAGTGGAGGTGATGAGATCCTAATATATAGGTATGTTAAGCCTCGGGTCCAATGGTTCTCGAATGAAGAAGACCCCCCTGACTAACCCCTTCAGGATCGCTTGGGGGATCAAGGGCTATGCCCATTAGGCATGCTCGCACGCACCCTCTGGCAAAGAGATCTGACCAAGCCTAACTCGGCCACAGCTTCTGCCTAGGGCTCGTGGGCTTCCCCGAGCCTTGGGCTCCCAATCTATGGCACGACCAAGCCCGGTCCTTAGCTCCTACCCGGCTCATGATGCAAGCCAAGGCCTAGGCACAAGAAGACAAGCCTCGAGCTATTGATGCCCAGGGCCTCCTCGATGCTGCTCCTTAGGCATGGCCCTGCCAACTGCTCCTCCGATAGGGTCACGTCTAGGGCATGATAGAAGAAGACAAAGCTTCCCATGGCCTTCGAGGGCCTGTGGGCTTCTGGGCCCTCAAGTTAGCCCTTGGAGCCAACCTCCTCTACCACCAAGACTCCAGAAGGTCTCACCCAGGGGAGGCCAGTCCAAGCTGACACCGCTTGACATGCAAAGTGTTAGAATAGAGTAGCCAGAAGACGCCCAAGGCTTCTTTGGCTCCAAGACACCACCACGATCCATGGCGCACCACTGCAAGACCCTCCTAGACTCCGACGCACATAGACCATAGAGTAAACCCCCAAACTACCATGTACCCAACCTATCTCATTATATAAGGGATAAGGTCAGGCCTAGAGAGGGGAGGATCCCATTCTTTCGATCACCAGACACTCCATTCCATCGACCTTTGCTCTGCAAAGAGAGCAAGGCAACCTAGAGAGGGGCACTGAGAGCCTCTACTCCACCGCAACCCATCATGTTCCTCCTCTCCAACGAGGGGGGAGGCACCACCGATGGTGAGGCAACCTTAGGATTAGCATCGAGCTAACCCCCATACCAAATCTTCTTCCTTTACACTCTGTTGTAGCCCTCTGATTGTGCGTGCTCTTGAGTATAAGGATCATCAGTTGTTGGATGTAGGGACCGAATTGGCCCAAACCAGGACAAACCGTTGCATCTCCCCTGTGTGATTCTTGTGTTCTTGAGTCCTCCCAAGCCACTAGAGACCCGTACTTTGACATCGACTCAAACAACATGCTTGTCATGGTTTTGACCCCACGACAGGAGGCGTTCAAGGTACAGATGAAGTGGATCTTTGACATGAGTGACCTCAGCCTCCTTAGCTTTTACCTTGGTGTCGAGGTGCATCAAGATGCAAATGGCATCACCCTCCGTCAGACACATTACACCAAGCGGATCCTAGAGCTTGGCGAAATGGCTGGCTGCAACCCTACCCATACTCCAATGGAGGTCTGGCTAAGGCTTAGTAGGCATAGCACAGCAGAGGAGGTCGACCCCACACACTACAGGTGCCTCATCGGCTGTCTGCGCTACCTAGTGCACACTCGCCCTAATCTGGCGTTCACCATCAGATTCATCAGTCGGTTCATGAAGTGACCTATGGTGGAGCATCAGCAAGCTATTAAGTGCATCATCCGCTATGTCGCTGGCACGCTCGACTATGGTCTGCACTTCACTAAGGTGCCTGGCACCGCATGCTTCGTTGGCTACTGCGACAGCGACCTCGCCGACGACAGCAACACAAGCAAGAGCATGAGCGGAACATTGTTCTTCCTCGACAATTGCTTGGTCAATGGGCAATCAATGATTAAGCAAAAGGTGGTGGCATTATCCAGCTATAAAGTCAAGTACATTTCCATGTCTACTGCTACAATAGAGGCTCTATGACTCTCAAGGCTGCTAGCAAAGCTCCTCAGCAAGCACGTCGAGGTGGTGAAGCTGAAGGTGGACAACAAGTCAGCCCTCGCTCTAGCCAAGAATCTAGTCTTCCATGAGAGGAGCAAGCACATTAGGATCAAGTACCACTTCATCCATAGCTTCCTAGAAGATGGAAGCATCAAGGCTGAACATATCCCAACCACTGATCAACTTGCAGATATCCTCGCCAAGTCTTTGGGCAAGGCCAAGTTTGAAGAGATGAGGGGAAGGATTAGCTTGAAGTAGATCACCTCTAAGGATGAGCACAAGGCTAAGGGGGAGAAATGAGGGATTAGCCTAGTGCTTACCCAATGTATCTAGTTTACCTACTTAAGCTATTTACCATTCACTATCTTAGATAGTTAATGTTTACTGTCTAGCTATTTTCAGATGCCTTAGCATCCAAGGTAGCATCTGCTTTATGCAGTTAGCATATGTTGTAGTAGGTGAAGCACCTTCTTGTATCCCAAGTTTGCTACTTCTATATAATGCAATCAAGCGGCCTAAGTGCCAAGCTGCATTCTGGTAGGAAATATTCCACTTGTCTAGTTACTCAATTGCAACATTGTCTTGGTGGTGCAACGAAGTCATGGATGCGGTTCTCGATGTTGGGGGTGAGGTAGGTGGGGATGCGACGCCAAACCATGGTGCTTGAGCATAATGATGGCGATGTTGTTAGGTCGAGCATGGTGCCGAACATGAAGTAGCCCAAGTCAAATTCGCCTTGCGAAAGACGGTGTTCGATGGAGCCGTGTCATAGGGCAATGTGAACGCTGTCAACACAAATGAGTTGATGGCTCAGGTTGTCGAGGAAGATGACTGTTGTTGATGTTATGGGGCACCCCTACAACCATGGGTGTCCAAGTAGGATGCTTGTGGGCACTCCATTGTGTTGACCCCTCGTTGGTGGGGGGTCGGCACCGAGGGCCAAGAGCTCCATGTTGGCAGAACCACCTTGGTGTAGAATCTGCAAAAGGTCAGGTAGAAGCGATGATGCCGCTGGGAGGTAGAGTCAACCGTTGAAGAAGAGGAGGCCTTGGTCCAGTGACCATGCTTGGGCGGCCACGCCATCTACTATGGCCATGGCGATGGTGCAGAGCTCACGTTGTCGATGTGTAGCTTGGCACAGGTGCTCGAAGATGACGTTAGTCGTGTCGATGTAGTCGGGGGCATTGGGATGGCGAGCTCGACTCGCCCTGCTCAAGATGTTGTAGGGTGGTAGGGGCGCCTCCTCTTGGACCCGCACCGATAGGGCGTGGACGGTGGCCGAAGTGCGTTGGGGCTGCATGGTGGTGAAGGTGATGGGGTGGCCATTGTTCATGTATTGGAGCTCCATGGTGGAAAAGTCCTAGGTTAGGCGGCCGAGGCCTACCAACCAAGGTGTGCTGAGGATAACATTGATGTTGTTGCTGATGTCGAGGAGGTAGGCATCGATGTAGAAGATGTCGGCATCGATGCAAAGTGGTACACCAAAGGCTGCTGCGCAGTAGGGGACCTCATTGCCACTATCGACAAGTATGGTGGTGTTGATGCATTGTTCCTAGAGACCAATGAGGCGGGCGACATTGATGTTGAAAATGTTGTGTGTGGCACCCATGTCGATGAGGATGTGGACGCCTATCTCGGACACCACCCCTATCAGGTACAACGGGGAATGACCCTGGACGGGAGATTGGTCGATCCCAATCATCATGAGGAGGCTATTGTCGACGTCGGTTTCATCATCATTGTTGTCATAGTCATTGACGGCTATGATGTCAAACAGATGCTTGCACTTATGGCCACACGTGAAGGGTTCATTGTAGTCAAAGTAGAGCCTAGAATGTCAGCGTTCTACCATCTCCTTGGCGGTGAGGCGCTTGAATGGGAGTGGGGGAGCTACTGGTGACGCTGTTGTCATAGTCATTGAGGTCAGTGTCGATGGGGTGCCTTCAAAGGTAGCACCCACGGCACCGGCTTGGTGGCTGGTGCCTTGATGGAGTTGGTGATCATCGCGAGACATCATTCATAGGCCCTAGCCAAGCACATACCCTCTCCATGTCTGGTGGATTCTAGAGCTCAGGGGTCCAAGAGACCAGCGGTGTAGATGTTCACTTGTTGTTCGTCAAGAGGCCCGGCATGAGCCATGTGCACCAGGAAGCGCTCGGTGTAGTCATCGACGGTGTCGGTCTTGTGAAGGGAGGCTAGCTCGCTAAGGGGGTTGCGCTATGTGGGGGGCCAAGCGCTCATTAATGTACCGAGCGAGGTACGCCCAGTTCGTCACCGTCTTATCTTAAGTCAGGGGCATGTACAACTGCTATGCGCCTCCTGTCATATGGTAAGATGCATACCAGACTTGCTCTATTTTTGGAGTCTTTTGGCCTCTGAAGAACTGCTCGCAGCGATTGATCCACGGTAATGAATCTTCCTTGCCATCGTACATGGGGAAGTTGAGCTTGTGGAGTGTGGCAGAACCTCCAAAATTATAGGACCCACATGCACTTGTCACTATCCAACGACCTTTGACGGCTATGCATATGTTCCTGGTAACTTAGGAAGACTGTCGGGTGTCCTCGGGGAACCCTGAATCATCCACGATTTCTAAGCAGGATCACATTACAGAGTCATTGCAGTATTACAACATTTATTCAAATATCTACATCAGAGTAAAATAGCAGAAGTCTTACGATAACTTAGTTTACAAACCAGTTGTTTCAAACCTTACAAACTAAGTTCAATAATTATCACAAACCATAGTAGTAGTGGAGTGGCATTAGTATCATAATACAAACACACAAAATAAGCATCCTGCCCAAGGATCACACATTCACTTATCGTCATCGACATGAACAAAAGTCATGCAGCAAGGTCCAAAACAGACCTGCTCATGAGGCTCACCTACAACAAGGGTCAACGAACCCTGAGTACAAAAGTACTCAATAAGACTTAACCAGAATAAAAACTAAGAATACTCAGGAATGCAGGCTCAGGGATTCAAGGTATGGCTTTAGCAATAATCAAAGTTCTTTTGCGTAAAAGCTCTTTAACAAAATTCTTTACTTCAACATATAAAACTTTATGAGAACCACTTATGAATCTGCCATGATCCATAATGAGATCATGAAACTTCATATCCAACACTTTCTCAAACCTAACTCAAGTTCTAGTTATTAACTACGATGATGAACAGTGAGTTGAGTCTCCATAACTGAGGAGCAACGACGATTCGAACCGATTATAACCTAGCTGGGGATTCTAGACCACACGACATGTGCAGGTCCTTGACCTACATATACCAACCTACCCTTGGATCCCCTAGAACAAGAATGGGTCCACACCACCCGAGAATACAGTACTCCACCATTCTAGCCTATGGCCATGTGGGTACACGCTACTCTCGCCATCTCTCCACTCCTAGTGCGCGAGTAGCCATTCTCATAATAGAATAGCCGAGTTAAGGCTTACCGGAGTATGTGGTTAGCACTACAAAATCTCACCTCATGCAATTCAACAACGGACAGACCTTAATCGACATAGGCGGAAAGAAGCCGCTCACAAGACCTCCATGTCTTGTGGCTCTCACACACTGAGTCCGTCCGGTCTAGATTTATTACTCCACATGCTCATATCTCATGTTAACAGAAGTAAACAAACATAACATAGATCCATGTAAAACTTGCAGGTGATAGGTAATCACTTGATCTTTATTTGTCTAAGCATGGCTAAGCATAACTAGGCATTTACGAAGTAAAACTGGTAACAAGGTAGATATGGAAAAATAAGGTCGGTAATGCACCAATTAGGTTTTCACTCAACTCCTAATCACTTAATGCAGTATAGAAAAGCAAGAGCGATAAAAACTTGTAAAACACAAGGTAGGTTTAAATGCATCTAGGGCTTGCCTTGGTTCACGGAAAAGTCATGTTCCTGAGACATTCCACAATTATCAGATCCGACCACAACAGACGGATTAACCTCCCCCGCAACTTGATTAACTACCACGTGTTCACCTTCGTTCACTACACGTAGTAACAATGCCATGTTTAACATGATGCGGGATACGAAACATGATGCTTGATGATGGATGCAAAATTACCAACTTGAATACAACTTTCCTTCACGGTACAGTTGCAAGTCAAACTAGCTAAGCCTTTTTCATAACACATACTTCAATTGCCAAGGATCATTACCAACTAATGACCCAAGGTCATCACTTAATCAAAAATTCAAGAAAAACCTAAATCAATAAAGGTTACTATTTGCTTTTATGAATTAATTATTTAATTCAAAATTATGAAATAAATCAACTTGTTCCAATTGAGCTCAAAATTTTTGTAAGTCTTCACCACATGATAATTAAGTGGCATAACAATTTTCATAATTTTTGGATAATTAATTAAGCCTAGAAAAATCATGGAAACCCATTTATTAATTAATTGAGCAATTTTCATCATATTCAAAAAGTCCTAAAAAACTACATTTCATATTTTTCTTAAATAATATACATCACACAAAGGTCACACAAAAATTTTCATAATTTTTGGAGCTCTAAATAAATCTACACAAAAATAACAAATCACATCACTATTCATTCAAATCTGTAAAATAGAAAAATCCATTTTGAAACACTGAGTCACTGACAATCCGACCCCACTTGTCATCCCCTACCTCCCGCGCTGACCACGGCGACAGCAGCTTTGACCAGTGAAATCTCACCGACGGCGAGGTCACCAACGACGACCAAGGTACTAGCATGATCACTACATCACGGCGCATCGATTTGTGGCACTAGCGAGACCAATTACGGACTGGACCAAGCACTACACCGGCCATGGCGGCCATGACTGCACGGCTATGCTACGTCGGCGATAGAAGACCGGTAATGGTCAAACAAACCACTCGGGAAGAACCAGGAGCTCACCCCGATCACGTTGAAGGCGATGGATGAGCCGGAGGAACAAAGGAGAGGCGGGTCAACGGTCACAGCGATCACGGCAGCTATGGCAGCGGCGGCGGGAAAACAGAGGAGGAGAAAGGAGAACGGCGACGACGTTCGAGACTTAACCAGCGGGCAAAAAGCGGCGGTGAACGGTGCGCTTAACACGCCACGACGACGCGGACACGTCAAGGCTAGAGGTGGCGTCTGTGGGCCGCGTAGAAGCCGGTGGAAACATGGCTGGCGGTGGGATGTCGGCCGCGAGTACTGTTCACCAAAATTACAAAATTGCCACCCACCTATTTTCCCAAATTACTCCCAAATTTATATAACAACTCAAAAATCTCCAAAAATAAAAGTTGTTCAAAATCCAAAGTTCTACAACTTTGCTTTTATAACCACCCCCTAATTCAGTCTACATTTTGAAATGCAAATTTGAATTCAAATAGGGGACATTTAAAGAATTTTGCCTTTTCAAATTACTTCAAATTTTTCATAACAACTTTGAAAACTCCAAAAACAAACTTTGTATAACTTGACAAGCTCTACACTTTTGCTTTTAGGCTCAACCCCAAAATATGCTTAGATTTTGAAATGAGTTTTTAGGGTAGGATTTAAATACTGAAAATCAGGGTTTTCTTGAAAATTCAAATCCAAACAAAATTTTGAACTTGATTCAAACAATATAATTCAACACATACCACATAAAGGTAAACTTGTTTTACTGTATGCATATCAAAATTTTCACTAACACATGAATGATGTGCTATGCATATGATGACATGGCATGTTTTAATATTTAAACACCCGAGGTGTTACAATCCTTCCCCCTAAAAGAAATCTCGTCCCCAGATTCAAAGTCATAGGGTAAGTAATGGAAAAGGAAATGTGTCACGTGAACGCATACAAAATTTGTCCATAAAACAGCTAAGGTCTCTTTACAAAACACAATTTGTAACAACCGAGCTCAACTAACATTACTCTATATTGACACAAGAAACTCTAGAAATTTTTCTAGCAAGTAATCTTCGGATTCCCAAGTAGCTTCTTCTTTGGAATGTTGATTCCATTATATCTTGTAGAACTTGATTGTCCTCCTTCGAGTAACACGGTCTTTCTGATCTAGAACTCGGATAGGATATTCGGAATAGGTCAAATCAGGTTCAAGTTCCACTCTTTC
This sequence comes from Miscanthus floridulus, assembly GCF_019320115.1. NCBI lineage: Eukaryota > Viridiplantae > Streptophyta > Magnoliopsida > Poales > Poaceae > Miscanthus > Miscanthus floridulus. The sequence continues at coordinate 58,054,301 of NC_089582.1, forward strand.
AACCTCAACATTCTGCTCAGACACTCGGAGACACTTCTTCAATTGAGAAACATGGAACACATCATGTACGGCTGAGAGATGTTCTAGTAATTTTAAGCGATATGCCACTTTTCCATACCTCTCTAAAATTTGAAATGGTCCAATATATCGAGGTGCCAACTTGCCTTTAACACCAAAACAGGTAACTCCCTTCATTGGTGATACCTTCATATATACAAAATCTCCCTTGTTAAACACCAATGGTCTACGTCGTTTATCTACATAACTCTTTTGTCAAGACTGAGCTATCTTCAAATTACTTTGTATTTGCCTAACCTTGTCTTCTGTTTCTTTCACAAGGTTAACTCCAAAGAACCTTCTTTCACTGGGCTCAGACCAACTCAGTGATGTTCTGCATCTACGACCATAGAGTGCTTCAAATGGAGCCATTCTAATGCTCTCCTGATAACTATTGTTGTATGAGAATTCAGCTAAAGGCAAACATTCATCCCACTTATTGGAATAGTTAAGAACACAACATCTTAACATATCTTCAAGTACTTAATTGACCCTTTTAGTCTGACCATCGGTTTGTGGATGATAAGCTGTACTATATAGTAGTTTGGTACCCAATGAAGAATGCAGTTGTTTCCAAAAGCTAGAGACAAACTATGTACCCCTATCTGACACAATGGTCTTTGGTACTCCATGTAGACTCATGATTCTTGCTAAATACATCTTGGCATACTCGATAGTAGGATATATACTCTTGACTAGAAGAAAATGTGCTGACTTAGTTAGTCGATCTACAATGACCCATATTGAATCAAAACCTTTTGATGTCTTGGGTAGACCAACAATAAAGTCCATATTAATATCCTCCCACTTCCAAGCTGGAATAGGTAATGGTTGTAACTCTCTAGTAGGCCTCAAATGTATATCTTTCACCTTTTGACAAGTATCACACTTTGCTATATACCGGGCAATTTCTATCTTCATTTTGGTCCACCAAAACCTCTATTTCAAGTCATGGTACATCTTATTACTTCCCGGATGAATAGATAACCTAGTAGCATGTGCCTCTTCAAGAATTGACTGTCGCAACTTAGGAACCTTTGGTACCACTAAGCGATTCTTGAACCATAACACACCTTCACCATCTACTTTGAAGCATTCTGCTTTCCCATTCTTGATTCTTTCTTTGATATGGGCTATACCCTTGTTTTCTTTTTGAGAAGCAATAATCTGGTCTCGAATAGTGGCTTCAATAGTTATATTGGTCAAACTACCTTGTTGAATTACCTCTATACTCAACTTTTCCATCTCTTGGCATAAAGTCACATCCATTGTTTTTACTGCCAGACAATTGCAATGACTCTTTTGACTGAGGGCATCTGCAACCACATTTGCCTTACCAGGGTGATAATATACTTCCAAGTCATAATCTTTAATCAATTCTAACCATCTTCTTTGTTGCATGTTCAAATTTGATTGAGTAAAGATATACTTTAAACTCTTGTGATCTATATAAATATGGCATGTATTCCCAAGCAGGTAATGCCGCCAAATCTTCAAAGCATGGACAATTGCTGCTAACTCTAGATCATGAGTGGGATAGTGCTCTTCATGTTGCTTAAGTTGTCTGGAAGCATAGGCAATGACTCGGCCTTCTTGCATCAATACACATCCAATACCAATACCTGAAGCATCACAATAAATGTCAAATGACTTCTCGATATCAGGTTGGGCTAATACTAGTGTAGTGGCTAACAGTCTCTTCAAATTCTAGAAAGCTTCTTCACACTCAGATGACCAGACAAACTTGGCTTGGTTCTTCAACAACCCAGTGATGGACTTGGATACTCTAGAGAAATCTAGAATAAAACGATGGTAATACCCTGCCATTCCTAGAAAACTCCGAACCTAATGAACAGTGGTTGGTGGTTTCCAATCAAGCACATCCTTGACTTTGCTCGGGTCAACAGCAACTCCTTCAGCTGATAAGACATGTCCAAGAAACTGTACTTCCTTAAGCCAGAAGTCACACTTACTGAATTTGGCATATAGTTGATGTTCTCTTAAGCGGGTCAAGACAATTCTGAGATGTTTCGCATGTTCCTTCTTGTTCTTGGAATAAACTAGGATGTCATCAATAAACACCACCACAAACTTGTCTAGCTCAGGCATGAACACTAAATTCATCAGATACATGAAATGAGCTGGGGCATTTGTCAAACCAAAAGACATTACCAAGTATTTATATAACCCATATCTTGTGGTAAATGCTGTTTTGGGAATATCTTCAAGCTTAATCTTGATTTGGTGATAGCCTAACCTTAAATCAATCTTGGAGAAAACTTTGGCTCTGGCCAGTTGATCAAAAAGCAAGTCTATCTGAGGTAAGGGATACTTATTCTTAATGGTCACTTCATTCAACGGGTGATAGTCAACACATAACCATAGGGTCTCATCTTTCTTTTTCACAAAAATTGTAGGGCATCCCCAAGGTGATGAACTAGGTTGAATAAACCCTTTCTCAATCAACTCTTGCAACTGAGTCTTTAACTCGGCTAATTCCTTGGGAGGCATCCTATAAGCTCTTCGAGAGATCGGAGCTATTCTAGGTTTTAACTCTATGTTAAACTGAACATCCCTATCTGGTGGTAGACCGGGTAAATCCTTAGAAAAAACATCAAGGAATTCACAAACTACCGGGATATCTCTAATCTCCTTGTAAAAAGTTGCACAAACTCTTTCCACTGATCTCCTCAAGGTTGGAAGTTGGATAAGAAGCTGAGAATTACTATCAGGCAAACTCACCCTTAATGTCCTATTCAAAGCATCTATAATAGCCTTATGCTGATACATCCAATTCATTCCCAGGATCACATCTATATCTTGATCCTTGAGAATAATCATAGTAGTGGGAAAAATATGCCCACCTAGGTTTATAGGTACCTGGTATACCATTTCCTTAGTGCACAGATGTCCCCCGAGTGACTGTATAAAGAATTTTTCCTTTGTTTCCCCAATTGGAATTTCATACTTTACGACAAAGGTTCTATTGATGAATGAATGAGATGCACTAGAATCAAAAAGCATAATAGCAGGATGATCGGCGACAGGAAACATACCCATCATCACTGGCTCCCCTTCCGGAATTTCCCCAGCTTGAATATAGAACACTTGTCCTGTCTTCCTTTCATCTTTGCCCTTCTGAGCATTCTGATTGTTGTTCTTGTTCTGTGCTTGAACCTATTGTTGATTGGCAGGGGCCTTTTGATAATTTTGATTAGACTACTTGGGATACGGACATTTCCTAGAGAAATGACTGGACCTTCCACAATTGTAACATGGATAATTGTGACCTAGGGACGTTGGAGCATTGACACCAGGAGCATTTGTCTATTGTGAATTCAGGTAAGTTATAGCAGGACGGACATTTGATTGTTGCTCGGCTTCGAACTGCGGCGGACGATAAGGAGGACGATAATGGTTGACTAGATGATAGATTATCTTTTGCCTCTTTTGATTTCCACCAAAAGATCCAGATGGCACACTCTTTTTTTCTTGATCTCCTTATGCTGCCGATACTTTTCCTCAGAAGCAATTGCAATATTTACTGCCTCATGATAAGTAACATTGGTACATGCAGTCATCATTATCTGTAATTTGGTATTCAGACCTTGCATGAACCATTTCTTTTTCTTGGCATTTGTATTGACATATTCAGATGCATACTATGATAGGTGATTGAATCTACCCACATATTGCATAACTGTTTGATCCCCTTGCTTCAAAGCAAGGAACTCATCCAGCTTCATGGCCATCACTCCTTCTGGAATATAATGAGCTCTGAAGGCAGTATGGAACTCAGCCCAAGTTATTGGAATGCCAGCTGGTTGCATAGCCACTAGATTTGCCCACCAAGCACCTGCTGCACCTCTAAGTTGCTGGGCAGCAAACATAGGTTTCTGCATCTCTGTGCATGGAATAAGATCAAATTTCTGCTCCATGGTCCGAAGCCAATCATTAGCCTCTAGTGGTTCATCAGCCTTAGTGAACACTGGTGGTCTTGTATTGGTAAAATCAACATACGTAGGCTCCTGCCTGTTATGATTGCGGCCATGGTTTCCTTGCACCATATTCTGATTACTCTGAGCTATCTCTCGAAGCAATCGAGCATTTTCTATGGTCACATGGACCAGTGCTGCGATAGCATCAGCCAAAGTTGGTGGAACTGGTGGTGGATCAGGAACACCACCCTTGTCCTACGAAGAACTAGGAATATCCGAAGCACGTGTACAAGGCATCTGTTCATGACAAACCAAACTTTACTCACAAGCTTTTATTGAAATATAAAAGTGCTTACTACAAACACATTATATTGGGTTTACTTATTTAAGCACAAGCCCGCACCTAAACAAGACTACTTAACTTAACTAGATCTCCTATTTTACAACTCTACTCTTCTCCTCAGCCACATCAAACCTCATGATCGGTATCCATTCCAGAAACATTTCCACCTTCATTATCACTTTCATCAACCATCACTAATTCTTCTGAATCTTCTTCTTCTTCCTCTTCAAGTTCATCATTATTAGCAATGATGACACCAGGGTCCATTGCATCAGTTTGAGGTTCATGATTTGGATCCAGGAGGTTGCTCAGCCTATGGACTTCTTCATGCAAAGTAGTATTATGTTCTTCTAAATCTTCTATATAAAATTCTAGCTCATGTGCTCTAGCTCTAGCTACATCTTCCCTATGCCAAGCCTCATTTCTCCCCTCCACCATACAAACTAACATACACTCATAGTTCTTATGAGCGGTGGTGCGACACCTCAATTGATCCTTTAACTTGCCCACCTGGATGGCATCCAAGGCCCTATCCCTAGTAGCCTATGCTAACTCTGCTGAAAGCCTCTGTATCTCTGCTTGGGGATCAGGCCTAGAGCTGCTACTGCTAGCACCATCATTCCTAGGGGCAAGCTAGTGATGAGGAACTCCTTTAGGTCCAGCGGACTTATGGGGTGTTACCTTGGTACGAGCCATACTATAGGAAGCAAGATTAATCCAATTAAGACAATCTAATCAAAATCTAAAGAGCAGCCAGGATGGATTACATAACTCAACCCAGACTCACTACCCAACTCAGACTCAGAGTGAAGGAAGTAACAAGTGAATTAATCATGATGCGTGAATCGTTCTTACGAACAAAAACATCAAAGCTTATAAGGTACATAACCACAGTTATTTTTATATAGGGCATAATAGGATTACTACTCCACCACACAAAGCCTTTATAATCAATTAAGGAATGGTGAGAATGAAATAAGATAAGCTAGAAGCAATTTGGACCAAATTAACAAGTTATATCTATTTGTCCCAAATCATTTTGAAGTTTTTGTAAAACAATACAACAAAGACTTTGTAACGATCGCTCTGATACCATTCTGTGGCAGAACCTCCTAAATTATAGGACCCACATGCACTTGTCACTGTCCAACGACCTCTGACGGCTATGCATATGTTCCTAGTAACTTAGGAAGACTATCGGGTGTCCTTAAGGAACCCCAAATCATCCATGATTTCTGAGCAGGATCACATTACAGAGTCATTGCAGTATTACAACATTTATTCAAATATCTACATTAGAGTAAAATAGAGGAAGTCTTACAATAACTTAGTTTACAAACCAGTTGTTTCAAACCTTACAAACTAAGTTTGATAATTATCACAAACCATAGTAGTAGTGGAGTGGCATTAGTATCATAATACAAACACACAAAATAAGCATCCTGCCCAAGGATCACACATTCACTTATAGTCATCGACATGAACAATAGTCATGCAGCAAGGTCCAAAACAGACCTGCTCATGAGGCTCACCTGCAACAAGGATCAACGAACCCTGAGTACAAAAGTACTCAACAACACTTAACCGGAATAAAAACTAAGAATACTCAGGAATGCAGGCTCAGGGATTCAAGGTATGGCTTTAGCAATAATCAAAGTTCTTTTGCGTAATAGCTCTTTAACAAAATTCTTTACTTCAACATATAAAACTTTATAAGAACCACTTATGAATCTGCCATGATCCATAATGAGATCATGAAACTTCATATCCAACACTTTCTCAAACCTAACTCAAGTTCTAGTTATTAACTACGATGATGAACAGTGAGTTGAGTCTCCATAACCGAGGAGCAACGATGATTCAAACCGATTATAACCCAGCTAAGGATTCCAGACCACATGACATATGTAGGTCCCCGACCTACATATACCAACCTACCCTTAGATCCCCTAGAACAAGAGCAGGTCTGCTCCACCCGAGAATATAGTACTCCACCATTCCAGCCCATGGCCACGTGGGTACACGCTACTCTCGCCATCTCTCCACTCCCAGTGCGCAAGTAGCCATTCTCGTAATAGAATAGCCAAGTTAAGGCTTACCGAAGTATGTGGTTAGTACTACAAAGTCTCACCTCATGCAATTCAACAACGGACGGACCTTAATCGACATAGGCGGAAAGAAGCCGCTCAAAAGACCTCCATATCTTCTAGCTCTCACACACCGAGTCCGCCCGATCTAGATTTATTACTCCACATGCTCATATCTCATGTTAACATAAGTAAACAAACGTAACATAGATCCATGTAAAACTCGCAGGTGACAGGTAATCACCCGATCTTTATTTGTCTAAGCATGGCTAAGCATAACTAGGCATTTACAAAGTAAAACTGGTAACAAGGTAGATATGGAAAAACAAGGTTGGTAATGCACCAATTAGGTTTCCACCCAACTCCTAATCACTTAATGCAGTATAGAAAAGCAAAAGTGATAAAAACTTGTAAAACACAAGGTAGGTTTAAATGCATCCGGGGCTTGCCTTGGTTCACGGAAAAGTCAGGTTCCTGAGACGTTCCACAATTATCAGATCCAACCACAACAGATAGATTAACCTCCTCCACAACTTGATTAACTACCACGTGTTCACCTTCGTTCACTACACGTAGTAACAATGCCATGTTTAACATGATGCGGGATACGAAACATGATGCTTGATGATGGATGCAAAATTAACAACTTGAATACAACTTTCCATCGCGGTACAGTTGCAAGTCAAACTAACTAAGCCTTTTTCATAACACATACTTCAATTGCCAACAATCATTACCAACTAATGACCCAAGGTCATCACTCAATCAAAAATTCAAGAAAAACCTAAATCATTAAAGGTTACTATTTGCTTTTATGAATTAATTATTTAATTCAAAATTATGAAATAAATCAACTTGTTCCAATTGAGCTCAAAATTTTTGTAAGGGTTCATCACATGATAACTAAGTGGCATAACAATTTTCATAATTTTTGGATAATTAATTAAGCCTAGAAAAATCATGGAAACCCATTTATTAATTAATTGAGCAATTTTCATCATATTCAAAAATTACTAAAAACTACATTTCATATTTTTCTTAAATAATATACATCACAGAGAGGTCACTCAAAAATTTTCATAATTTTTGGAGCTCTAAATAAATCTACACAAAAATAACAAATCACATCACTATTCATTCAAATCTGCAAAATAGAAAAATCCATTTTGAAACACTGAGTCACTGACAATCCGACCCCACTTGTCATCCCCTACCTCCCACGCTAACCACGGCGATAGCAGCTTTGATCAGCGAAATCTCGCCGACGGCGAGGTCACCGGCGACGGCCAAGGTACTAGCATGATCACTACATCACGGCGCATCGATTTAAGGCACCAGCGAGATCAATTACGGATTGGACCAAGCATTACGCTAGCCATGGCAGCCATGACTGCACAGCTACACAACGCCGGCGACAAAAGACCAGTAATGGTGAAACAAACCACTCGGGAAGAACCAGGAGCTCACCCCGATCACGTTGAAGGCGATGGACGAGCCGGAGGAACAAAGGAGAGGTGGGTCGACGGTCATAGCGATCACAGCGGCACGAACCACATTGGTGACAGCGTTCAGGCGACTGCGATGGTCAAAAGGATTAAGTAACCAGTCATAGAGCAACATAGGATCAAGGCGAAGCTGGAGCCATGCAAAGCAAGGACAAAGACACACCGTGGAGCTCCAGCCACGGTGATGCACACACCACGGTGAGGTTGCCGGCCGCGGGGAAGAAAGACGCGCACCGCAGGTTCCCGACGGAGTCAAGCTTCAAGGGTTGGTCTACTAGGTGCGCAAGGAGCAAGCAGAGCTCAGATGCTGCTTTGTCGAGACTGGTTTGCGCTGAGGAGGCGAGGCGAGCTCGACAGAGCTATGGCGGCGGTGTCAAGAAAATAGAGGAGGAGAAAGGAGAACAGCGACGATGTTCGGGACTTAACCAGCGAGCGAAAAGCGGTGGTGAATGGTGTGCTTGACATGCCACGATGACGCGGACATGTCAAGGCTAGAGGTGGCGTCTGTGGGCGCACATAGAAGCCGGTGGAAACATGGCCTATTTTCCCAAATTACTCCCAAATTTATGTAACAACTCAAAAATCTCCAAAAATAAAAGTTGTTCAAAATCCAAAGTTCTATAACTTTGCTTTTATAACCACCCCCTAATTCGGTCTACATTTTGAAATGCAAATTTGAATTCAAATAGGGGACATTTAAAGAATTTTGCCTTTTCAAATTACTTCAAATTTTTCATAACAACTTTGAAAACTCCAAAAACAAACTTTGTATAACTTAACAAGCTCTACACTTTTGCTTTTAGGTTCAACCCCAAAATACGCTTAGATTTTGAAATGAGTTTTTAGGGTAGGATTTAAATACTGAAAATCGGGGTTTTCTTGAAAATTCAAATCCAAACAAAATTTTGAACTTGATTCAAACAATATAATTCAACACATACCACATAAAGGTAAACTTGTTTTACTGTATGCATATCAAAATTTTCACTAACACATGAATGATGTGCTATGCATATGATGACATGGCATGTTTTAATATTTAAACACCCGAGGTGTTACATGGAGTCATGGCGTGAGGACAGGGAAGGAGCCTGGCAAGGTCCCCTAGTATGGGAATGGTGGAGGTAGATTGATCTTGGGGGGCCTCCATTGTGTTGATGTCAGTGAAGAGCTTGCCCTCCAGGTCATCAACAATCTCAGGGATTGTGGATGATGGTGATGCCTCCTTTTGTTGCTTGAGGAAGGCACGGACTGCGTCCTCCATGACCTTCTTGGTGTCAACCTCCAGCTTGGTGGCGATCGCCTTATGCTCGCGTTTAGCATGAGCAGCGGTGGCGGTGGCCTCCTCAGGGCCACCACGTTACTCGATCGTCGTCAGGCGGTCATTGATGGAGTGGAATTGGCCCTTGATGTTGTCGAACTGCGTGTGAAGGTCGGCGATGAGCTTGTTGAAGGCGGCTTTGAAGTTACCATTGTTGTCATTGACACCCATGGCAGCGTCGTAGGATCGGGCTAGTCTCTGAGATACCAGGTGTAAGAGTCGTGATGGGGGATGGGGTTGGTGGCTGTGGAGGAGGGGGTTGGTAGCTAGCATTGGTAGCATGGGAGGGAGAGGTGGCATAGGGAGAGGGGGAGGGAGAGGTGGCACAGGGAGAGGGGTGGCAGGGAGAGGCGGCGCAGGGAGAGGGGGCAGCAAGCATAGGGAGAGAGGGAGAGGGGTAGGGAAGGAGCAATCGCTCTTCTATTGCTTAGTTTGATGATTACATCCCCCTAGTATTTATAGTCCCTATCGGACTTGCTTCAAGCAACCTATGGTAGATCCTTATAGATTGGATTCTCCCTTCCATACTATCCAAACTCTAATACCATAACTAACCAAACTCTAACCAACTTGGTATGGTAACTCGAGGTGATGACGGTGGGAGCGACGGTGCCCTCCCCCTAGGCGCGCAGCCCTAGGACATGTTGGAGATGCCTGATGCCCCTCCTTGGGCCTCCCTTGGCCATTTGCTCGAGGTTGGGGGGCCCCCCATCATATGTATGACATAGCATCTCCTAATCAGATATGCTATAAGGAATATGTTTAGGAGAGTTTAAGGCCAAACTGATTTTGAAATTCTGAGACATGTTTTGCTTCTTTTGAAGGGGAATTTGGTCTATAATGATAATGTTGGTAATGCAAAAAAATCTTCTGTACTTATTCAAATTGACAAACAACCTAAATGCATATTTTGAACAGAATAGATGGATTGGATTTCATAAATAGTATTGAGATAGGATGCACTGCAGTTTAATAAAAAGGGCTCCCATGTAAAAGCACTTCACTCTAAAGAGATTTCGTTGAGAAGTCATTATTATTTTCTTGTGAATTTATGATTTGCTTGGTGCCAATATTTATTACCAATTACAAGCTTCCCAAGAAAATTCTGTCTTTGATTTCAAAGACCGGCAAATTCCACTTGGACGGCGTTTTAGGTGAATTTCCCCACACAAGACAACTCGATCTATTGCCATTTTTCATATGCATTATTAGTTCCTTATGTTTTTACTATCTCATTGTTTCAATATCTTTCTGGAAATAGGAATGCAACCTTGCTTCCATTATTTATTTGGTCACGTGATGAGTAGCATGTTTTTTATTATTTTTCCTGCTCCCTATACCATTGATTGAATTGATATGCCTGACTGTTGTGAAATTGTAAAATAAATTGTACTCCTTTTGGTTTGAAATAAGTGATGCTTTGATGTTGTCTTGACTCAGTAGTCCAAATGTTGACACCAAAATACATTTTGTATATTGGGTTTGAATGTTTGAAAGTGATGTGAGCAGATTTGTCTTGAATAGTTTCATAAAAGCGTACATTTGCTATATTTTATACACATATTGCAATAAAAAGTAGTAGTCAAAGTGGCACCCTCAAAACATCACTGCTTTGTGATTAGAACTTAGAAGCCCTTCAGCCATGCACAGTCAATTTGCACCTTTATCGAGCATTTCCAACCAATAATATTAGTCAATCAAAAAGAAATTTCTTCATATTTTGTTCAGTTTATAAGTCAATTCTTAATAATCTTTCCCCTTCCCACAGCATCCAAAATATCCCACAAATCATATATTCTACTTAGCCCAACATATGTAAATATCGAACATATTCCCATCCTTAATGTAGTGTTTCTGACTCCATGCAATTCTTTCAGATACTATATATTGTGTCAAAATGTATAAATTTCTCTTAGCAATTGGTGCTTCCATTTCAGATCACTTAAGTTATGGATGGTCTTGAGGCTTTATGGCGTGGATAACCTTCAAAGCCACATTGGAAAGCATATAGAGTTAGCCAAACATTTCGAACAACTTGTGATCTCTGATTCAAGATTCGAGGTAAAATGAATAAGAAACCAGCTAACTTATTTTTGGTACTAATAAACTCATCAGAAAGCACAATATATTTTCTTCTCTACCATAACTTGATATATGTCGAATTCATTACAACAATTCAGGTAGTGACTCCAAGGACCTTTTCACTTGTTTGTTTCCGCCTTGTGCCCCTGGCATCTGACCAAGATAATGGTCGCAAATTGAACTATGACCTAATGGATGCCGCTAACTCAAGTGGGAAGTGTCGATGCGGGACCCACAGGATACCCCGCAAGGGAAAGAGAAGATCTAGTCCAACTAGGATTCTTCCCATGTGATCTTAGTAGTAGTACTATTTAGTAATCCTACTAGGATCTCTCATTGTAAACTGACTAGGACTCTGGCCTCCTGACTATATAAAGGAGGGCAGGGCTCCTGGGGAAAACAATAATTGAACAACTGTACAACACTTTACAATCAATCTAACGCAAAGGCTAACGCCGACTGGACGTAGGGTTATTACTCGATCCACGATCGAGGGCCTGAACCAGGATAAATCGACTGTCTCTTGCATTAACCATCGAGTTCAGCATACACCGAAGCCCGAACATACTGCCCCGAGTACCCCCGTGGCAGGCTATCGGTGGTAAAACATCGACAACTGGCGTGCCAGGTAGGGGCTTTCGGTGAATTTGCATCCAAGAGCTCGATGGACCTCAACAACATGATCTTCTCAACGGGATCCACTTTCATCTTCGGCTCATGGATCTGCGAGGCGGACAACAATGGCAAGCTCCAAAGTCATCTCCTCAAAGATTCGAAACACCATGAAGACGATTCTATTCCGACAACCATGACAAATCAAATCTCCAGAGGATTCGCGTAGCTCATAGTGTCTGATTCAACTCAGGTTCCGCAGCTTTGCGCATCCGTCTCGAATTCGAGCTCTGCATTTTAGTTGGAGTCTTATCCGAGTCCTTTTGGGAAACCGAGTTCTTTTCCGATGGGACTTAAGAACACGGCCTTGACCTATCAAGAATACAACTCAGAGTACGCGCAGAATCCCTTCAAGAAGTCAGATCTTCCTCCACTTAGACTCCAAAACATGGCAACATCTTATCAGGGATAGTTTGAAAGATCTTTCAATCCAATGCTTGGGATACCACTGACAGGAGCCCAGGAGGGTCTCGTGCTAACGATAACATCACAAGACTATATCATCCACTGGCCAGGTTCCATTCCTGAAGATAGCGGAACCCAACTAGTTGGCACAACAATAGCTATTCTACCTTACCAAGAAGGAGACTCGATCTATGACATCAAGGCATCTACTGAAGTCATCAGCAACTCCAACAGTATGAAAACTAACACCAATAACAGAATGGCTCACGCATGGGAAGTGCTCATGGTTCGACGTCCTTGGTCACCATTAAATCCCCCAGAAGCACCCGATGTCAGGTCATCAGATGAATCAGAATCCAACATATCACCCTTTGCCCAGGCCTACGATGGAGAAACCGAGAGTCAGAAACAAGCTAGAGAAAGGAAAAACAAGTTGAAGCAAGGGCGCCAACACCGTGCTAGGCAGCACAGGGAAGCCTGGATCAGATACGAGTCAGATTTGGCTGAATACGACAGAAGAAAATCACAACGAGAAGTCAAAGGAAGACGCATGGCGAATACGCCTTACGATAAGATTCGAGAAGTATTAGAAGAACTCAGAGCAACTTCACATCCCGGTGAGAAGTATGAACAGCTCCAAGATTTGCTCCGGTCAACGATCCCGAGAACGCATAAAGAGAGAGACCAATCAAGACTACCCGCTAGATCAACAACCCACAGGCAAGAAGATCAAAATCAAAGGAAGTCTGCTTTCGAAAGACTTGGGCCAGGTGGAAGCCATAACGGAGGAAGTAGGAAGGAACATAATCAAGGTCACCAATTTGAACAACCAAGAAAGACCAGGAGTAAGGTGCCTACCTAGACAGCCTCACAGAATTATTCCCATCAAAACAACAATTGGCCAGAAGGAGGTGTCGAATCCGAATTCAAAGAAGCCAGAACACACGACAGATTTCCCTGCTTCGCGAACAGGCTTGCATCGGTATGATTACCTCACAAGTTCAAACCGTCTAACCACTCTAAGTATAATGGCAAAACTGAACCAAGGCAATGGCTCAGAATATATTCACAATCAATTGAACTAGCCGGAGGAGACAACGATATCAAGACCCTGTTCTTTCCCATGGCACTAGAAACTATGCCCCTCCAATGGTTTGATAAATTGAACCCAGGGTCGATTAGAAATTGGGAGGACATGCAAAGAGCTTTCTGTGAAAATTTTGTGGGTATCATCACACACCCGATCACTCATGTAGAACTGAAAGGACTCAAGCAAAAGGGAGGCGAAAGTCTCAGAAATTACTATCGACGATTCGGCAAACTGTGGGCTCAAGTGCATGACATCACCGAACGAGAAGTAATTGAAGCTTTCTCTCACGGAATCATGGCTAGGTGGCAATTTCAAGACTTCTGCAAAGAAAATCCAAGAAACAATGAAGAGTTCAGACGAATAGTAGAAAAGATGATTACTGCAGAAGAAAAAACACGAGAGAGGTTCCTGGATAGAAGCAACCAGGACAACCCAGATAAGCAAAATCATCAAAATAGCAGACATCAAGAAAGAAAATGTAGACCAGACAATACCATGGCAATGGCCGACAAATCAAAGAAGCTTTCCAAACCCAAAAGATATGATGACATTGAAAACATACGTTGCCCATTGCACCCCAATGGGAGACACACCATCGGAAATTGCTACACTTTCAATGATCGATACACAAGAAAAGATAGTAAGGAGAACACCAAAGAGGACAATCAGAAAAAAGATGAAGACAACCACGAGGACAAAGGATTCCAAAAACCCAGGGGAACGGTAGTAGTGATCTTCTCAGGGGCTCTAGATTGTAGAAGCAAACATCAAGAAAAACTAGCACTATGGACTATCATGACAGCAGAACCGGCTATACCAAGATATCTCAATTGGTCACAGTATCCTATCCAATTTACCAGAGAAGACCAATGGACTAGCGTGGGAAACGCAGGCCATTATCCATTGGTTCTAGATCCAACTATTGCTGGTATGACTATCACCAAAGTATTAATCGATGGGGGAGCCAGACTCAACATCATCTTTTCAGAAACACTAAGGAAGATGGGACTACAACTCGCCGGGATGATCACACCAACAAGCACACCTTTTTACAGAATAGTACCCAGCAAAGCAGCCATGCCACTCGGACAAATTACTCTACCAGTCACTTTTGGAACACCCTCGAACTACCGAACAGAATTCATCAAATTTGAGGTGGCGGACTTTGAGTCATCGTACCACGTAATTCTCGGACGACCGGCACTAGCAAAATTCATGGCGATACCGCATTACTCGTATTTGCTGCTCAAGATGCTAGGACCTAATGGAGTACTTTCCCTTCGAAGTGACTTGAAACGTGCTTTTGACTACGATGTTCAAGCAATCCAGATTGCAGCCAGAGCACAAGATGACCAAAGTAGAAAAGAAATGGCCACAATTGCTGTAGAGATGAGCCAAGAAGAATTAGAAATACCGGCTAAAAAGCCCAGCATCATCGCACCACCAAAAGAAGCCGACATCAAGCAAATCGACTTGGGCACTGGCGATACCTCCAAGACAGCAACCATCAGTGCTCACCTCTCGACAAAATAGGAACTCGCGCTCACCAACTTTCTTCGGAACAACAAAGATATCTTCACTTGGAAGCCGGCCGACATGCCAGGTGTCCCAAGAGAGTTGGCTGAGCACAGAATTGAAGTTAATGAAAGTTCCAAGCCTATAAAGCAACAGCTACGATGATTCTCACCTAACAAGAAGGCAGCAATTAAAAAAGAAATCACAAAGCTAATGGCGGTCGGATTCATTAGAGAAATCCTTCATCCAGATTGGCTAGCAAACCCAGTCCTTGTGTAGAAGAAGAACACGAACGAGTGGCGCATGTGCGTCGACTACACAGATCTCAACAAACATTGCCCAAAAGATCTGTTCGGGCTACCACGCATTGACTAGATAGTTGACTCAACAGCAGGGTCTGCACTATTATCCTTTCTCGATTGCTATTCAGGGTATCACCAGATCGCATTAAAAGAACAAGACTAGAGCAAGACGTCTTTCATTACTCCGTTCGGTGCTTACTGTTATAAGACCATGTCGTTTGGACTAAAGAACGCTGGCGCCACATACCAAAGAGCTATCCAAACTTGCCTTGGGAATCAAATCGATGAAAATGTGGAGGCATACGTGGATGATGTAGTGGTGAAGACAAAGAACCCAGACACTCTGATTGAAGATTTGAAGCAAACCTTCGAAAACTTGAAGAGATGGAGATGGAAGTTGAACCCAAATAAATGTGTGTTCGAAGTTCCCTCAGGACAACTACTTGGATTTTTGGTCAGTCAGCGCGGGATTGAAGCCAGCACCAAGCAAATTTGAGCTATAACAGAAATGGGCCCACCTAGAAACATCAAAGATGTGCAAAAGCTAATGGGCTGCATGGCGGCACTCAATCGTTTCATTTCAAGGCTTGGTCAAAAAGGACTACCTTTCTTTAAACTACTAAAGAAGACAGATAAGTTCGAATGGACAGAAGAAGCCAATGAAGCTTTTAAGAAACTTAAGGCATACCTCACATCCTCACCAATTCTCACACCACCAAGGAAAGACGAAGATATGATGTTATACATTGCGGCGACTACTGCTGTGGTCAGCACGGCAATAGTCATAGAAAGAGAAGAAGAAGGACGCATGTATAAAGTACAATGACCCATATACTACATCAGCGAAGTATTATCTGAATCAAAAATATGGTACCCGCAAGTGCAAAAACTACTCTATGACCTATTGATCACTTCACGCAAGCTTCGTCACTATTTTGAAAGCCACCAGATCATAGTGGTGACAGACTTCCCACTCGGAGACATCTTACACAACAGAGATGCGACGGGACGCATATCAAAATGGGCAGTTGAACTCGGAGCTCTTAACATCGATTTCACCCCACGGAAAGCAATCAAATCTCAAGCCCTTGCCGATTTTGTGGACGAGTGGACAGAGATTCAACAGCCTTTATCAGATACAATCCTTGACCACTGGAAGATATACTTTGATGGGTCACTCAAACTAGGCGGAGCCGGTGTAGGCGTTCTCCTCATTTCTCCAGAAGGAAAACAACTCAAGTATGTCCTTCAGATATTATGGCAAGCTACAAATAACAAAGCAGAATATGAAGCCCTCATCCACAGGCTACGAGTGGCAATTACCCTCAGAATAAAGAGATTACTCGTATACGGCGATTCAGCAGTAGTCATCAACCAAGTCAACAAAGATTGGGATTGCACCAAAGAAAACATGGGTGCTTACTGTGCTAAAATATGGAAACTCGAAAAACATTTCCAAGGATTAGAAATTCTACATGTCCTGCGTAATTCCAACATTGCAGTAGATGTCCTCACCAAGCTTGGATCAGACAGAGCGAAGGTTCCACCCAGCGTATTCATAGAAGAGCTATCAGTTCCCTCTATCAAACAACCCGGTGAAACAACCCCTGAAATTCAGGCTAAAGGCGTTCAGATCTTGGTAATCAACACTTCATGGAGCCAAGTTTTCATCGACTATATCAAAGAAAATAAATTGCTAGCAGATAAAGCAGAAGCCACCCAAGTTGTTTGCAGAAGCAAAAACTACGTTCTAGTAGGAGATAGACTTTATAGAAGAGCAGCATCATCAGGAGTACTCCTAAAATGTGTCTCATTTGAAGAAGGCAAAGAGATCCTAGAAGAAATACACTCAGGTTGCTATGGAAATCATGCCGCTTCAAGAACACTGGTTGGCAAAGCATTTCGCACTAGATTCTACTAGCCAACTGCTTTGAAAGATGCAGAAGAACTTGTCAGAAAATGCAAAGGTTGCCAAATATTTGCAAGACAAGCCCATGTGCTAGCTCACAATCTTATCTACATCCCACCCGCTTGGCCTTTTTCCTGCTGGGGGCTGGATCAAGTAGGACCTCTGAAGAAAGCAAAAGGCGGCTTCAAGTACATCTTTGTAGCAATCGACAAGTTCACCAAGTGGATTGAATACAAACCACTCATGAAATACAGCGCAGCCAAAGCAGTCGAGTTCATCCAAGACATTATGCACCGCTTCAGTATGCCCAACCGAATCATCATAGATCTAGGCTCCCCCTTCATAGCTACAGAATTTAAAAGCTGGGCACAAGACTGTGGTTTTAGTATAGACTACGCGTCTGTTGCACATCCAGAAGCCAACGGACAAGTAGAAAGGGCTAATGGACTCATACTAGCCGGATTAAAACCAAGGTTATACGAAGAACTAGTGGACTATGGGTCCAAATGGATTGAAGAATTACCTAAAGTAGTATGGGGGCTATGAACTCAAATAAGTAGAGCAACAGGCTACTCACCCTTCTTCCTAGTTTATGGGTCAGAAGCCGTACTGCCAGCCGATTTGATCTGGACATCACCAAAGATAGAACAATACGATGAAGGAGAAGCAGAACACACAAGAAGATTAGAACTCGACAGCTCAGAAGAAGTCAGGGTAAACGCTACCCTCCAATCAGCCAGATACCTACAAGGTTTAAGACAACACTACAACAAGAGTACCCATCCTCGATCATTACAAGTCAGAGACTTAGTGCTAAGAAGGATACAAAAGACTGACGGACGACAAAAGCTACTCAGTCCATGGGAAGGTCCGTTCATTGTCACAAAAGTCACTGGACCAGGCACATACAAGTTAATAACCGAAGATGGAAGAGAAATCAGCAATACATGGCACATTAGCCAGCTAAGAAGATTCTACGCGTAAAAACAACTCAAGAAAAAACAGATATGCAAGCCACAAGGGACTAATGTTCACAATCGACAAAGGACAATATTCCTCGACAACATATGTATTAGTTTATATTCATGATCAATAAAGATGATATTCATCCACAGCATGTCTTGTCATGACTTTCAACGAGTTGTTTTCACGAAACAAAAAAGCAAAATGGCTGAAAACATGCCTGAGCATCCCGGCCGAGAGCAAAATAGCTGAAAAGATGCTTGAGCCTGCCGATGAGGGTAGCTAAAAGCTAACACCCGAAACAAAAAGCAAAATGGCTAAAAACATGCCTGAGCATCCCGGCCGAGAGCAAAATAGCTGAAAAGACGCTTGAGCCCGCCGATGAGGGTAGCTAAAAGCTAACACCCGAAACAAAAAGCAAAATGGCTGAAAACATGCCTGAGCATCCCGACCGAGAGCAAAATAGCTGAAAAGACGCTTGAGCCTGCCGATGAGGGTAGCTAAAAGCTAACACCCGAAACAAAAAGCAAAATGGCTAAAAACATGCCTGAGCATCCCGGCTGAGAGCAAAATAGCTGAAAAGACGCTTGAGCCCGCCGATGAGGGTAGCTAAAAGCTAACACCTGAAACAAAAAGCAAAATGGCTAAAAACATGCCTGAGCATCCCGGCAGAGAGCAAAATAGCTAAAAAGACGCTTGAGCCCGCCGATGAGGGTAGCTAAAAGCTAACACCCGAAACAAAAAGCAAAATGGCAGAAAACATGCCTGAGCATCCCGGCCGAGAGCAAAATAACTGAAAAGACGCTTGAGCCCGCCGATGAGGGTAGCTAAAAGCTAACACCTAAAACTAGTCGACCGAAATTAAGCTTCAAAAGACCCTCCAGCTCTTCGTTCCGAAAAGCAAGAGGCTCGGGGGCTACATCCAAATAGGAATACTTTTTCCTCAGAAAAGCACAAGCGCCACTCAAGAAAGCACTCGGATGCCAAAGTTTGTCAAGGCAACATCCTATGCCGAGTCGTTTTACATAGCGCAGACGAAGGGTTGTCAACACAAAGATCTACATCTAACAAGTCATAACGCGGACAAAGCACTCGACGGATCACAAAAGAGGAAGAAAAGAAAAGTACTCGACAAATTGAGGGATTTCATCAGGATAACGCACAAAGTTGTTCATAGAGCAGAGACAAAAATGGGACAAAGTACTCAGCAAGTCAAGTAACTCCGACCACACCCGGGCAAAGAATACATCAACGAAAATAAAGAATCTTCATTTTGAAGAGGAGTGTAATATTACAAGAGGCTGGTCAATTGGATCAGGCATTGTTATCAGGAAGGGAAATATAAATATTAAGACTGTCTACAACCCTACTGGCTAAATCTTTGACCTCAGGCTCCATCCTCTCAACGGCATCAAGGTATTCTTGGCTATTAGCTTCCTCTGCTATCCTGGATAGAGGCGCCTCTAGAGCAAGGTCCTGGACCTGGGCCAGCACATTCTTAGTACATACTTGAGCGCACTTCTTCGTGAACTCTTGAAAATAAGTCGGAATCCAAGGAATGAACTGGGCCCAAGATTGCCCGTCATCCGCTGGAGTCCGGAGAACATCAGCTACTGAACAAAAGGATTTCCACAAAACGTTCCAATTTTCAGTAGCCATCGCCAGCTTCCCAGACAAGTCTTCAATAGTTTTTTGGGCCTACACAAGATCTCTATCAGCTCCACGCCTGAACAACTTAGCAAGTGCAAGTTCTTCTTTAGCATGAGTAATTACCTCCTCAGCCTTGTTATGACTTGTATGAACAAGAGTCTTCATTTCATCAATACCCTCCGAGAGCTTTTTTCCTTCAACTCGGAGAGCTGGATAAGACACCAAAACAACAAGTCAGCAGGAGGGAAAGGTTTGAATACTGAAAGAAACAAAGAGAACCCAGAATACCTTTACATTCTTTCTCCATGGCTTCTAAGCTCTTCATGGCCTCCGAGTTCTTTGAAGCCTCCCAGATAGCAGCATCTTTCTATTTCCCCAACTCCTGGGCAACAGTGTCTCTCTGATTCTCTACCTCTACCACCCGGGCACGGAGAGCCTTTTCCTCTTTTTGATGCAACTTACGCTTAGTCTCCAACTAGGCCCGGAGGAGGTCAAGGTCAGTCTTCAGAGAACTTACCTCAGAGGACAACTTCTTCTCGGTTTTAGACGAAAAGAAGAAGCCGGTATGGTCACGAGAGAAAGTCTAAATAATTAAAGATAGAGAAAAATAAGGCGTAAGGACGAAGGCAAAACAAATAGCCTAAGAAAGAATCTTAGAAAAACTTACGTGAAGCTTCTCTCCGAAAGAAGTCGCAGAGGACGCCAAGCTCCCCCAGGTTGCGGTCAGCTCTGATAGCCGATGGGTGGCATCGAACTGTTGCACCACGTCACCGGTAAAAGAGGGACCGCCGAAAGCAAGATAAGGGGAAGGAGAGGCTGGCTGGGGCAAAGAAGGAACAACCAAAGCAACCTCCAGGGAAGCCGAAGCCAATCCCTCAGAAGGACCCGACGCGACGGCCACAGTCACCTCTGGGGCGGCCAAGTCCGCAACTTCGCCAGATAGCTCCGAAGCCCCCGCAGCAACTTCACCAACAGTATGTTGCGAGTCCTGAGGCTCGGAACTCAATGGCACGGTGGAAGGCTGAGAAGAAGTCGATGAAGAAACGAGAGAAGACAAAAGACTAAAAATTGATAAAAGAAAGCACCGATGAGAACCAGAAGAAGGAAGACAGAAGCAAAAGGATGAAGCCAGAATTTACTCACCCAACCACTTTCTTCTTCGCGAAGCCAAAAGAAGACCTCGTAGGGGGGACCACGATGGCGAAAACATCCCCGCCACCCGACGACGGGAGCGGGATAGCAGATACTGGAGCCATGGAAGAAGCTGGGGCTGGAGCCATGGAAGAACTCTGCACTTGAGGAGCGATAGAGCTCGGTACCAAGGCTACCAAAGAACTCGACACCAGAGCTTCAGAAGAAGTCGGCGCGGGAGCCTCAGAAGAACTCGTGCCCGACGTCCAGTTACTTCAAAAAAGTTCAAGACTAAAAGTCAAGACAAAGAAGAGAAATTCAATGCAACAGGAATATGAAAACAACTCACCGCCGCATGATGAGGGGTACTTCGTCATCCTCCTCTCCTTCAACCAAGGAAACCAGAGCACCTGCTAAAAAAAGAATAAAAAGTACTCGGTTCAAGAGAAAAACAGGAAAATAAAGGAACAAAGAGTATTAAATGTGCTCACCTAAGAGCATGCTAGCAACAACTGGAGTACCTGAGGGAGTACTTGGTTTGCGAGGCTTCTTAGAGACAGGCAGGCCAGATGAAGACCCATCCGTTTGCCCCCTCTTTGGGACACTATGAGGACCGCGAGGGACTAGATGAGGAACATATTCTTCATATACATCAACAAATCTGGAAGAAACCCCAGGAAGGGCTATGGAGGTTGGGGACTTACTAGTTGCAGAAGTTCCAGCAAGTTTATCCCTAGTCTCCGCCACGGTAGGGAGAACATCAAGAGGGATCGGGTCAACAAAGTTCCGCCCAAGCTCCTGCGAAAAAGGATAAAACAGCAAGACAAGGAAAAGCTAAGCAAAAATGGATGCAGCAAGAGTACATAAAGTACCCAAACAAAGAGATAGACAACTCACAGCTAGGGGCGGGTTGTTGGCAGAGAACTCAGAGATAGCAGGAGGAATAACGCTCACTCCTTTCAGCATCTTCTGGAGATGCTCGAGTACCTCCTCATCGGTCAGCTCAAGAGCTGGGACCATGCATGAAGGATCCTCGGCCCCAGAATACTCGAAGCCAAGGTGCTCCCGCTCTTTCAAAGGCTGAACTCGGCGACAAAGAAAACTCGAGACAATATCGAAACTAGTTAAACCCTGCTGTTTCAGCATGCTAATCCTATCAAGGAGTGGCTGGATCACTTGAATCTCAGCGGGTGACTCAAGTTTCTTGTCCCATCGGTCATTCACCATAGGACCAGATCCAGAGTGGATGATGAGGGAAGGGATCAAATTGGCGGCATAAAACCAGTCGGCACGCCAATCTTTTACAGAATCGACCAAGTCATAGTCAAAGAACTTGATCTTAAGACCTTGGCGAAACTGAATCCCACAACCGCCAAGAACGTTGGTTTCTTTGCGGCGGGGTTGAGGTTTCAGACGAAAGAGGTAGCGAAAAAGAGATAAAGAAGGAGGGATTCTGAGAAAAGCTTCACAAAGATGAATGAAAACGGAAAGATGGAGAACGGCATTAGGGGTTAGATGGTTCAGACTAACCTCGAAATAACCAAGAAACTGATGAAGGAAGGCAGAAGCAGGAAGGCAAAGTCTGGCGCGGACAAAGGAAACAAAGAGGACAATCTCACCAGGACCCGGAGCAGGAACCCGATGCTCGCCCGGAACTCTCCATTCAGCGATGACTTTGCTTTGGATCAAGCCATCGCTGACGAGCTCGCGCAGCTGATCTTCGCTTGTTGTTGGAGCCGGCCAAACCTTCTGAGCAGCCCTCATGGCCACGAACTCTTGGTTCTCGATCAAAGAAAGGGATGACTCCTCGTCCACGAAGGTCGCCTAGGACTTGCTCGCGGTTTTCTTCTTACCCATGAACTAGCGGAAGCAAAAAGGTACTGGGAAAGATGAAGCTAAGATGATGGTGCTCGGGAGACGGCGACAATGGCGACGGCGGATGATTAGGAGCTAGGGTTTGAAGGCAAAAGAAAGGCAGTAAAGAAAAAGAGGACAAAGGGTCTATAAATAAATTTTACAGCGTTAGAAACGGCCCACCAGGCCCGTTAAAACACCATGTGAGAACACAATGGTCCATTTACCGACGCAGCTAAAACGATGGAGGGCACAAATCCACACAACTGTACAATCCAACGGACAGATTTTAGACTTATCCATCCAGCACTACTGCGGAGCCATCAGATAACTGCAAGAATAACCCATCCTCAAAGAAGAAAGGAAGGGTAACTTCTGAAGGAACAAAAGAACCCAGTTCTTGATAAAAAGAACTCAGAAATTCCATAAGCAATACAGCAGGAAAAAGCATGGCAACTAAGAAGGCAAGAATCTTTTTTATTACAAATGAAATCAAGAAGTACAAGATTACACATCTTACAAGACTCGACGAACTTGGTACTACAACAAGCAAGGTAGCAAAGAGGAACCCGGACACGGCTAGGCTCTGGAACGACTACGTGTTCCAATTTGCTGCCAGGTAGAACAAACCGCCCTCGGCTACACTGTTTTCTTCAAAGGACGAACACAGTGCATCCAAGACAGAAATCAGCAGCACAGCAGGAAAGCATGGACCAAAGGAGGCTGGCAGGCATCTGTCTACCCAAGCCCGACGTGATGCAGGATCAGGTGTTGATCTACACCGAACAGCCACAGGGCAGACAAAGAGCGCCAGCCAGGAACTGCCGGATGAAGGAACGAAGCCCACATCACAAGACTTCCTCCAACTACCACCACCAACTTCCTGGTGCAACACCACTGCGGGATTAGTCTACCTCTAACCCCTATCACAAGACTTCCTCCAGCTACGATGAGATACACAACAACTACAAGATACGCCCGGGGGCTGCTCAACTTCACAAACTACCATATCCATGACTACAAAGACTTCAGACCACACAACAGAATGCTCAATGATTCAAAAACAAGCACCACAGGAGGGTATTTATAGACCAAAAGAGCGGTGCACATGAACCGGGAGCACCAAAGGTAAAGACCTGACAAAGGAAATAGTGAAAAGATAGAACTCAATGAAAAAGGACTCAAGCGTGAAGGAACAGTGACCAAGGACAAGCATATTCGGAAGGATATACCACCACGGTACAACCCATCAAACAAACAGCATTTACACCCAACCAACTCCATACAACTACATCTGACAACAACAGACTATCAAAGAATACGCCAAGACCTCGCATCTGAGTTCTTCCTGAACAAAACAACACGGATATACGCTCGAAGGCTGCATGCTGCGAAAACTACTTGGATGATGGTTTAATCCAAGACTAAAGGGCTGCTTCAGAAAGATGCCGCAAAACTACTCGGATGATGACATAATCCAAGTCTCGGGGACTACTTCAGAACACAAATTTTCAAACAACATAAAGATTCAAGACCCTCCAACTTTTTGTTCCAAATAGCAAGAGGCTCGGGGGCTACACTCAGTGAGTGCATTTTTTCTTCGAAAAAGCGCACGTCACCAAAAGACTTCCTCAACGCAGACCACCTCAAGACATTACGATAAAAAGAACCCGGAACGAGCCATATTCGAGTTCTTTTTGATAAAACTTCAACAAACAATTAGAGCAACTTCAAGACAAGATCCTCCAGCTCCTTGTTCTAAATAGCAAGAGGCTCGGGGGCTACAACCAGATGGATGTACTTTTTCTTCAAAAAGCACTCACCACTCGAAGATTCCAAGAAGCGCTACAAGGTTTTACTCCAGAAAGCACTCGGATGACGTTTGTTCCTACTCAACAAGACCTGAAGGAGCAAAACGAGACTTTCAGAGCTCAACCATAAAGTGCTCGGGGGCTTGTCGATGCGGGACCCACAGGATACCCCGCAAGGGAAAGAGAAGATCTAGTCCAACTAGGATTCTTCCCATGTGATCTTAGTAGTAGTACTATTCAGTAATCCTACTAGGATCTCTCATTGTAAACCAACTAGGACTCTGGCCTCCTGACTATATAAAGGAGGGCAGGGCTCCTGGGGAAAACAATAATTGAACAACTGTACAACACTTTACAATCAATCCAACGCAAAGGCTAACGCTGACTGGACATAGGGTTATTACTCGATCCACGATCGAGGGCCTGAACCAGGATAAATCGACTGTCTCTTGCGTTAACCATCGAGTTCAGCATACGCCGAAGCCCGAACATACTGCCCCGGGTACCCCCGTGGCAGGCTATCGGTGGTAAAACATCGACAGGAAGATCTTCATATCACATACGGTGGGTCTCTAGGAAATCCTTCTGTACTATTTGTACTCACGAAATGTTTTATCCACTGATAGTGCTTTGATTTCTCCCTCGTGTGAACAGATTCTTTCTGGCAAGTTTGTCTTGCGATTTGCAGTTGGAGCGCCTCTTACAGAGAAGCAACACATCAATGCTGCTTGGAAGATTCTACAAGATTTGGCCACCAAACAGCTAGGCCCCGTTCGCTTGTCTTAAAAATGGCTTGTTCGGCTTCTTTTTTTCAGCCGGAACAGTGTTTTTCTCTCACAACAATTCAGCCGGAACAGTGTTTTTCAACCAGTTTCAGCCAAGTTTCAGACAAGCGAACGGGGCCATTGTACAGATCAGTTATTTTCCTTTCTGACAGACGGACTTCCAATCATACAACGCGTGCCTGCATATGTTTGTTGCCCAAACATGCGTGATGCACTTGATTGGAAGCAGATTTGGAGGTCTTCATTGTTATGAAATGCAACCCAATCTATTGCAATAGCTAAACGGCCAAATATGACGACGGGCCAAATTTGTTCATGGAGCAGTGTTGGGCTCCAGATCCGGCACAGCGCCCAACATTCATAGAGATTACTGTACAGCTTCGCTCCATGTCAGCTGTAGCAAATCAGGCGAAGGCAACCAAATAAGATACTGCACCTTTGGATTTCATTATACTCTATCGGTTTTAAATTATAAGTCATTTTGGTTTTTTTATAGGTACATAGTTTTTGTTGTGCATATTATATCTAAATACATGATAAAAAAAACTATTGAATCTAAAAAAAAAGTAAAAATGATTTATAATTTGGAACGAATACTTTTCCTTTTTATAGAAGAGTGTATAAAAAGCTCATTCATTACACTTTTGGTCCTGCTGTGCAGTCTTCCCAAAAGATACCAAGTACTGTATTCTGCAGGCTGGAGAAAGTCAATGTTGAACTTCCCTGCATAGAAATCGAGGCAACCCATAAATGATGAATCTTATCTTGCTCTCTAGTCTCACATTTGGTGCAAGAGTCCATGTGGTGCATTTTATATCTTCATTGACAGGAAATCGGTACGTTTGTGACCGTGCCAAATCATGATACTTCATTCATTTTCATGAAGAATGAAACTTGCAGGACAAGTAGTGCATCCTCTTGTACTTGCATTGTCACGGCACACGCATGCGCGCCTAACTATGGCTGGGTGCACGTGTGTGAACCAGCTCGTCTATCTAGGGTTGGCCGTGCACAAGAGGAAAAACAGGACACTTTGGGTTTCGGTCTATGCATCTAGGAAGACACAAGGAATGGTGAAATTTTCAATAATTATGTGTGGGAGTCGTCATGGCTTAGCTGAAGTTTGGCACACACAGTAGTCGGAAGGGCCTGATACGTGATGTGGATAATGATATTTCTTTGAGGTGCAGTGGAGGTACGGTGGAGTATATGCATATCTTAGCGCACTCCCAACCCAGCAACTATGATAATTTCTGTAGCCATTAATTACAATGTCATGTAAGTAATTTGGTAATGTGACATGCGATTTATCGAAGAGAGAGAGAAAAATGAAGAAACTATGTAGAAACCACGTCTATGCAACGAGCGAGACCGAAGAAACAAGTCTCTGTCCATGTTGGGAGGAAATCATGGTTTCTTCCCGGCCTCCGACTGATCCCTGCGCCCGCCATGCGCGCGGACGTGCCCTCCCCATTGGCCGCACAGCGCACGGAACAGCAGCGCCGTGCAGACGCTAGCTCCAGCCGCGCCGCCGCGGACGCGTCCTCCCGGTCGGCCGTCGACGCTTCCGTCCGACCTCGCCGTCGCATAACCTTGCCACGGCACCGAGCCGCTGCCTCAACGTACGCTGCCTTCTCCGACTACGGGCGTCCATGACGCACCCCAAGGCCGCAGTTTCCCTCTCCGCCTCCGACTGACCTCCGAGCCCCTGCACGCCGGCACAGCAGCCACGCCCATCTGAGCTAAAGACTGTGCCCTCGTCGCGTTCTCCTCCGAGCAGCACCCCTTCGACAGGTCTCGGCCCAACGCCGCCGCGCCGCCCTATCCACCCCGCCTCGATGCGTTCGACCGGGTTGCGCGCGGCCGTCTGGCTCCCAGCGCGCGGCCGCTCAGCGTAGTGGAGCTCCGGCCGCGGCCGCTCGACGCTCGCCTCCCCGCGCGCAGCCGCTCGACAAAGCTCCGGCAGCGGCCTCGACGCTCGCCTCCCCGCGCTCGACACTCGTGGCCCGCCTCCCCACGGCGGCTCGCTGGTTCCGGCACGTACGCGTAGGCTCGCGCGAGGCCGGTCGGCACCGCCGCCGTGGAGGCCATGGCCTGTCTCCGCCACGCCCTCCTCCCTGCTCGACTCCGCGGACGCCGCATAACGCCCGTGGAACGTGCCCGCGGCCACCTGCACGCTGCCGTGCTCTGGACGAGGCCCAAGGTGAAAGAAGGAGCAGAAGATCCGATGTTAAGCGGGGTGAATCATTGATAGACCCAGGGGTAGAAAAACTGCATTGTGAACAGATAGTCTCTTCGTATGGTATTGAAATTTCTGTACTGGGAGTGCCCTTATCTCACTCACCGAATAAATTAAAGGTCTGCTTTGCTCACGCATGTGTAACATAATTGCTTTCCTTGGATGGGTCCATTAGTTATGGCCTATGGAAAGTTGCCTATACCGTGTTAATGGCTCAGTTTAAAATGTATTGTTTTTACCAGAGTTTTTCCACTCTGCTTCACTCAATCAGCTGAAATAATAAGCAGGTTTGCTTTATGCATGAGCTAGTCATCAGTATTTATAGTAGAAAATGAAATTGGGGGACGAAGATTTTTTGTTAATTAGGATCATGATTTGTAGGTTTGGAGACTGCCGTTGTGAATGAATTGATTAGGGTGTCTCCTATAGTATCAGCGCACTAGCTCTAAGCTAATTAATATGGAGAAAAGAGAGGTTGGAGCTAGCATCATTGAATATTGTGTCGTGAGGGATGCATATTGTCGGAGACCAATACTAGGGCATCCGAAGAGGATGAGCTAATAACCATCAACGATTGATTCATACGAGCAGTCAAGGGCGCGACTACACCACTTGCTGGGTTCCACCTCGTCTGACCACCAAGGGTAGGGGCTCCGCCTCGTCCGACCCCCGAGGGTTGGCTCCGCCTCAGTGGACACTAAGGCTGCGGGCCCCACCTAGTCCGACCCCCGAGGGATGGCTCCGCCTTAGTGGACACTAAGGCCGCGGGCTTCGCCTCACCCGACCCCCTACGGTCGGCTCCACCTCAGCTGACTCCCAAGGGCTAACTCCATCTCGTCCGATCCCTGAAGGTTGGCTCCGCCTCGCCCGACGTCTGAGAGCCAGCTCTGTCTAGCCCGATGTCCGAGGGCTGGCTCCGCTTCAGCTAACTCCCAGGGTAGGTGCCGCCTCGGCCGACCCTGAGGGTCAGCTCCACCTCGGTCGATCCCTCGAACACGGTTCTTAATAGAAACTCACGTTGCCGCCAACCACTACAGGCCAGAAAGTACCACTCAAGGTCAAACTTCTGGCATCGTGCAGGGAGCGGTCGCATCTCAGCACGACCCGTCCCCACGACATGTCATTCCGGGGAACTCATATCACCCATAGTGACGGACGTGTGGTCACTGTGCGGCCAACTCCCTGCCTGACCACCGTCCAACGCCAGTCAAACAGACGTCAGTTCACCGGCACTATACCGCTAGCCCCTAGCATGGCTTTTTGTCAGGGAACCCTCTAACCATTCCGTCCGCTCGGATGAGACGGAAGACAAGAATGGTGCATGATGCCCGCACGTAAGCTGCAGCGGCCAACAGGACCCTGGTACAACGCCGCTGCCACCACGATCTATAGGGTCAATGGGACCCACGCAAATAGGGGGACGATGCACCTCTAGAAGCCTTGTTTCTCTTTCCTTTTTCCTCCTTGAAAGCTCTAGTTTAGTTTTGGTAAATTGATGAAACCCTAAGTGCTAACCTAGTTTATCAAAGTGATTATGAGATAGGTGGCACATTCCAAGTGGTGAAGCAAATGAAGATCATGACATGATGATGATGGTGATGGCATGGTGATGATCATATGCTTGGACTTGGAAAAGAGGAAAGAAAAACAAAAAGCTCAAGGCAAAGGTGAAATTGATAGGAGCTTTTCGGTTTAGTGATCGAGACACTTAGAGAGTGTGATCACATTTAAGATCGATAGCCATTCTATTAAGAGAGGTGAAACTCATATCGAAATGCAGTTATCAAAGTACCACTAGATGCTCTAACTCATTGCATATGCATTTAGGATCTAGTGGAGTGCTAACACCCATGAAAATGTTTATGAAAATATGCTAACACACATGCACAAACGTGATACACATTGTGTTTAGCACTTGGGAGTAAGGGTAAGAAACTTCATCGGCGGAGTGCCCGTAGAGTGCGAACAGTCTGACAGTGCCACTGGCGCCCTATACAGAAAAGACAGGTTTTCACAGAGTGCACTGAACGCTGGCCTCAACTGGACCAGAGCATCCGGTCAGTGGAAGCAATGAAGACGCTGGCGTCGGTCTTCGACCGGACGCTGACGGGGTGCGTCCAATCCTGCTGATGTGGCAGCGCATAGAGAAGAGGGTGACTGACCGGACGCTGGGTGAGTCCGGTCAGGGGTAACCAGACGCGTCCGATCACAAAAAAATTGTCTCTAGATGCTTACTGGAAGTGACCGGACGCTGGGGTCCTACGTCCGATCGTTATCAACCGGACGCATCCGATCACGACTGGAACCTTACTGGAAACGACCGGACACTGTGGTCCTACGTCTGGTCACTTCGAAGCAGTGTGTCTGGTCACAACCAAAATGTACTAATGACCGTTGAGATCAGACAATCAACGTTTGAAGAAGGTGCCACGTGGCATGCATCGTGCGATCAGATGCTAGGGTCCAGCGTCTGGTCGATCTGACCGGTGCGTGAACAGAGAGCCAACGGCTCTATTCATGGGGGCTTTCTATTTAAGCCCCATGGCCGGCTCAAGCTCATTCTCTTGGCCATTTGCATTGACATAGCAACCATGTGAGCTTAGCCAAAGCCCTCTCATTCATCTCTATCATTGATTCATCATCTTTGTGAGATTGGGAGAGAATCCAAGTGCATTGCTTGAGTGATTGCATCTAGAGGCACTTGACATTCATGTTTCACTGTGGGATTCACTTGTTACTCTTGGTGGTTGCCGCCACCTAGACAACTTGGTGCAGCGGAGGAGGATTGGCACGAGTTGGTGATTGTTCGTGGCCATCTCTGGTGATTGTGAGGGGACTTGTGCCTTCCTCGACGGAGCACCAAAAGGTAACCCTAGTGGATTGCTCGTGTCATTGAGTTACCTCACTTGTGGGTAGGTTCTTGCGGTGTCCAATTGTGTGGACGAGGTTTGTGCAACACCTCTTAGCCGTCGAACCACCAAGTGTTGGTCGACACAACGAGGACGTAGCGTGTTGGCAAGCACGAGAACCTTAGGAGAAAATTGGTTGTCTCTTGCCCTTTGGTATTCTCCCGGTGATTGATTTAGCGTTCATCTTGTGATTGGTTCACTTCTCCACATAGCGGAATAATCACCCTATTCGCTCATTTATATTCGTGCTAACTAGTTGTAGCAAGCTCTTTAGTGTAGTTAGAATTGAGAGCTTGCTTTGCTGTTTTGTGTTCATCTAGTGGAGCTCTTTAGTGTAGCAAGTGTGAGAGCTCTTAGTGAGTAGTGACTTAGCAAATTGAGTGTCTAGTGATCATAGTAACTAGAATTGTTGGATAGGTGGCTTGTGGCCCTTGTAGAGCTAGAGCAAGTTTGCATTCCACTATTTGTTATACTAATCAAATTGCTCTAGTTTGTTTGTATATTTTTAAATAGGCTATTCACCCCCCCCCCACTCTAGCCATATTAGGACCTTTCACTCTGCCCTTCGGTTGTAAACCCCTGCTTCCCCTTGACCTATAAAAGGGAAAGCAGGGTGTCCCACTAAAGAGGGTGATTCATCAGACAAACATACCGCATCACACTAGAGACTTGGGAGCTACCTCCCTCTCTCGCCAGTTTGTAACCCCTTACTATAAACTCAGTGCTAGTAACACGAGTAGCCCAAAACTGGACGTAGGGAGATTCATCCCGAACTAGTATAATCCTTATGTCCTCTTAGCACACCATCCAGGTCAAACGTGTAATATACAAATTTACTAGCCGGTGCTTACTCGAAACATAGACAGTTGGCGCGCCAGGTAGGGGCCTTTTTACATGTTTTGACATAGCACCAGGCCTCAGATGGCTAATCGCAACATCAGCTGGGTCCTGGGCGTGCTCATGCATTTTAGGAACTTGGACTTCATCATTATGATGGAGGGAGAGTTGGTGTGGTCTTCCACTACCACACAACCCCTCATCTTCACCGGCCTCGATGCAATTGCTAAGGCGCCCAAGGAGCTGCAGCTACCTACAACAAAGGTCTGTGCCCCCAAAAGCAACTAGCCCCTCAGCCTCGACTATAGAAGGCCATGCACCATGGGTTTGGCACATGAGCGTCTCGAGCTCCACCGCAACGCGCATGACACCCCTATGCTCGCAGACGCGAAGCGCCCTCAGAACAACCCGACGTGGATGTATCGGGCCATCAGGCCCAACAAGGTGATGAGCCGCACATCATGGTTCCAGTGCATGAGCATCTTGGCCTCCACCACGATGCCCGCGACACCCTTGACACCCATAGGCGTGCCTGCGGCGATGTAAATGAAGGGGCTAGCTGTGGCTACCATCCACGGCATGGCAGACGCTATGACAGCGGTGAGGACCAAAGTCCGAGCCCCGACTTGATGGGACCTGAGGCCTTTGACCAACACATCCTCAAGGGCAAGGCAAAGTGGGATGAGGATGCTAATGAAGGTGCCTCCAAGCCTCCCAACAAAAGGAAGAACAAGCGACGGCACAGGAGCTCGCTAGCAGCCAATGCCGACCACACGGAGGGCTGAAAGCCTACGGAGGGCACCCCATGCCACTTCAAGAAGCTGCTTGAAGGGCCATGCCCGAACCATGCCTTCCCCATCAAGCACCTCTACAAAGACTGTGTTCTCTTGAAGCGATTCTTGTCTAGAAGCTCTAACAAGGGGGAGCATTGGACGGAGCCTAGCTAGATGAGGCACGCGATGTTGCCCTCCTTTGCTCGGCCAAGTACGCAAGGACCACCACAAGCTCTCCCCGCTATAGGAAGGATTGCGCGTTGTCACAGAGATGCTCTGGCCAGGCGCCTACAAGCTCAAAACCATCAACGATGAGGTCTTCGTCAATCGTTAGAAACATTGAGCAGCTATGTCACTTTTACCCTTAATGAACGCATATTTTCTCTTATTATTAGTTTTGTTGTCGAACTCCCCAATCTTTTGTGACACCCAACCCCAGCAAATGGTGGGGGTCGGGCCTCACTCGAGGACTAACAAGGACATATCTATGTGGTAGATAATCTCTATGTTCGACCCTTTCTTATGATTAAGACCCAAAAGCAAAGTTTGCGGAAATAAACCCTGAGTAAAACTGGTCAGACCACGAGAAACCTACACCCCAGCAGCTACGGCGCCTTGGCTCACCAGCGTAATCAGAGTTTCTTTTCCACGCCCTGGGCTTTTTTTGCCTTAGCCACGGAAAGGGCCGGTACACTTTAAAAATCTACCCGCCTAGCAAACGTTCTTAGTGCCCGACCCCTTTCACGTTAAAACCTAGGAGCTAGGTTTACGGGAACAAGCTCTAAGTATAATTGGTCGATCTTCAGGAAACCTATGCCCTAGCGGCTATGGCGTCCTTGCTCACCGGCGTGATTAGAACTGGCCCACCTGCATCCTGAGCTTTTATGGCCTTAACAACAAAAAGGGTCAGAATACACTAACCTTTTTATACAAAAAGGGAAGAAGAACTAAAAAGGTGTTTGCTATAATGAAATTTAAGAGCTTGTCCATTTATCATGAGTTCCACACCTGGTTTATCTACATAAACTAAATTCTCGCGCGAGATGTTCTCATCCTCTATCTCCGCAGGAAAACCTTGTCCCAGCAGGTAACGCAAGTCAATGGACGGCTTGACCAACGTCGTGAAATGGGTAGGGAGCAGCATGATGCCCCATGCGGGTCATGCCGACCCTATCACAAACAACGGACCCGGATCCCGCTCGATCATATTGGATAAGAGCTTCCTGAACCCATCACTTATATCATCAAGGTAAAACCTATGCCCAGGTCAATCGAACGGCTCCAGGAAGTTGTCAAAAGACGAGCGCATGTCTATCCAAATCTTCCCCATGAAGGATCCACCGAGCGACGATTCACCTTCAAAGACTATAGGCCGCCACAGGTAAGTGGGATATGGAGCTGAAAACGCTCCTACGGCCCATTAACGCCTAGGAGTTTGAAGGTTGGCCCACTAGTGGGTTCACAGCCGCTCCAGGGCACCCTAGAGTGAGGCAAGGTTAAGGATGGGCCTGCTAGCGGCCAATACCCAAAGTGCATGGAGCGCCTTGGGTGTCCTGACCCTCGTTTTGAGTCTTGGATGATGCAGGGTCCATAGTTTTTCCTTGAAGAAAGGCATCGAGCCCTCGGACCGGTCAAATGGATCCGAGAACTATATGGACTGGCCACCAAGAATCTAGAGTCAGTCACCAGCTGACCTCAAACTGGGCCCCACCAAGGGGATGCTGGGGCTCCACTCGAACAAGCCCGTTAACAACTCACCGAGCACCGTGCTCCATCCGGCAAGGAAAGCAAGGCATGGCTCAGCCCCTTCGTTCTAGTAAATGGACACATGAGGGACGACGAACGCAAGATGAACCAACCCCCCGATAGGACCCCTACTACGTGCGAGGGATTGGCATTGCAAAGAGACTAAATACGTGGTCACAGATAGACAACGAGTCACCTTCGATTGTAGAAACCGAGGGCAGGGTAATGCATGAAACACGGTCAACCCCTACCGAGCTTCACAAGGCTCGGGGGTTCAAGCCGTCCGACCCTAAATCAGGAGATCGGGGTTCGAAGGCCGACCCATGGAGTATCCGAGGTCGCCTCACGTCAAGCAAGAGCTCGAGGAGAAAACGCAGATGAACCCCAATGACCTTCACCTGACCCACCTAGAAGCGGATAGGGTCATCTCAACCTTCTCATTCAATCCTAGTTCCCCACCGAGCCCATAGAATCCCCATTGAGGGGGCATCTGTTGAAAGGTGGGTTAAGGAGCAATGGAATGTCACATGAAGACTTTGTCGAGCCCATCGCGAATGACGAACCCGGACTCCACTTGAACATACCCATTAGCGAGCTCACCGAACGCATCACTCGAGCCATCAAGGCAAGTAATGTTAGCTCAACCCCCACAATTGCAAAAACCATGGATGGGGCAAAAATCACCAAGTCGAGTTGACCCTTGATCGAACCCCTGCAATGTGAGGGGGCTTGATGAAAGTTGGACTCACTAGGAGACCGAACGTGCAGTCATAGAATGATAGCTCGAATCCTAGGGAGGGGGTACATACGAAAACAAGAGATGATTTCTCCTGCTAATCTTGCTATCCTCTCCATGATCTTTAGTGACACCTGACCCCAGCAATAACAAGGGGTCGGATCTTACTCGAGGGCTGATAAGGGTATAAATACACCCTTTCTAAAACAGTCGCCGCACCCAACCTCTTCCTCATGATAAATCTAGTGGCATGGTCTACAAAAACAGACGATTGAGTATCACTGGTTGGACTACGAGAAACCTACGCCCCTGTGGCCATGGCACTCTTACTCACTAGTGTGATCAGAGTTTCCCTCCTACACATTAGGCCCTGTGGTTTTTAGCAAATGGAAGGGTCAGAGCACACGAACCGCTTTCCATACATAAAAAGAGAGGAAAAACAAACTTAGACAAACAAAACAAAATGATAAGTTTGTGCGATAGTGTAGAAGGGTCGGAGTTTGTCTGCTAGTTACATGAACGATTACTCGACCTATCTGACTAACTAACCCCTCTAGGGTAGAACTGTGTCTTCTATTTTGTCCGCCAGGTCCCACAAAAGAGGAGCCACCTCCGCCTCTATCTCATCTAGCTTGGCGTTAGTGTAGCCAGGTGTGAAGCCGAGGCTCATCGTCTCTAGGTCAATGTTGTTCCCATAATGAGAATGAGCAATCATGAAGGATTGATGCACCTTAGTGCAAAGGGCGTCCCTCTCGAGCTAGCGCACCCACACCGTGATTTGAACGGCACGGGCCGCAAGTGAACTGGTCCCCTCCAACCACTCCACCTCTAGATCATCATAGACCACTCCGAGGGCAGCACTTAGGATACCGAGCTCATCGCTCTATGCCTAAAGGTTCCTCCTCGCCTTAGCTAGCTCTGTGGCTAGCCCAGCAAAGATGCCCTTAGCCTCTAGCCTCTGGGTTGGTGTGGTTCTGAGCTTGGCCTAGAGGGAGCCAATCCTCTACTGTGCCTCATCACGCTCTTGGATGGCCTGGTCACACTCCTTGCGAGCTGCGCCATGCTCCGAGTGGAACCTCCCTGTGGTTTAGAGTAGCTTGTCTCACTCCTTGCATAGCCGGGTGACTGCCTTGGCATCTACACTCGTCCTCCGCTCTGGGTCTGCGAGTTTCTCCTCGGCAACTAGCTTTAGCTCTCGCTCCTTCTCAGCCTTGGCTAGGAGGTCGAGGATCCACTAGCGGGTCTCGATGTCCCTCTGAAGCAGCTCATCCCACTCCCTCCTAACTCTGGCGGCCTCCACGTCATCTTGTCGTGCCCTCACCAACATGGCCTCAAATGCCCTCTCGGTCTCCTCCTCATGTCGATGGGCCTTGGTCTCCTCCTCATGTTGATGGGCCTCGGCCTCCTGTAGTCAAAGATTGTCCGCCTCCTCAGCAAGGGGAGTTAGCTCAGCCACCCTCTACTAGATGGCAACGAGTTGTGCAGTCACATCCCCATGCAGCCACGCCTCTTCGATGAGGTGGTCCCAGTTCTCCTTCTGCTCGCGAAGGAACCAGGATTTCTCCCGGCTACGAGCGATAAGGGACTGAAAAAAGATGATGGTCAGAACACAAAAATACATAAAGAAAGAAGAGGGCGAGTGTAGAGCAAGATCAAGTGAATATCTGGCCAGTGGGAATGATGACTTCGCATAGGGCACCCCTGGCATGGTTTAAGGCTTCCAGCACGGCCGCAATCCCCTCATCGAAACTCTCTCGCTCCATGCTCTCAGCGGCATCATCGAGGGTGAAGAGTATCGATGTGGGGTCCTGTGGATTCATCCACCGGAACAGGGGCTTGTCCCGCATGGGCGAGTGGCTGCCCCTGATGTCAGGGCTAGGGGCAATTCACCACCGGTCCTCTCTGCCACCACCATGATGTTCAGGGACCCCTCGGCCATGTCCCCCTCCATCTAGCCCACGTCAGGCACCCTCACTTGGGTCGACGGTGGCGCGGGTCGCGCTGACGGTGGCATAGGTCGCGCCGCTGCCTCGGGTACCGCCATGGCTACGTCCGGCTATGTTCCACCTATCATAGCCATTGCCACCTCCACCTGCATTGGTAGGGCCTCGACCAGTGGTGTCGCACCAGCCACGGTCGGCGCCACAAACATGGCCGGTAGCTCCATTTGCCCCCATCATCGGCAGTGGTATCACCTCCATCGCTAGCTGCTTAGCGACCTCCAAGGGCGTCCTTTGAGCCCTAGCGCCTGCTTCTCCCATCGAGGGCACGAGCGCCACCATGGGCAGCGTATGATTGGCCGACGAGGTAGTCGCACCGGTGTCGCTCCCGCCCAAAATGGGCATGGTGCCAAACGATGGCTATCGCCCTGCTAGAAGGGCGATGCCCTTCTCTGACGCTAGCACCAAAGGATTATGCCACTTCATGACGCTGTAAAGAAAGAAAAGCATAAGTCACAATGAAAATAGAGAAGAAGAGAGAAAAACAAAGGAGCTAGTGACTTACATTGGTGTTGTCGGATGGCGGATATGTTTGGGGGGCGAACCCCTAGACCCCAGCTCCACCATGTCGGGGTGGGGCTGTTTCAAGTCCACCCCCTACTCCCAGGCAGAGGGGCTCGCTCCCCGTGCATCTTGGGGCACGATGGCACAACCACCCGCCTGCACCGACACCTTGAGCATAGCGGTAGATCCGCCTACCCCTGTTGGTTCCTGGGGCAGGCCAATAGTCTAGCCTATCTTCACTGGTCCTACGGACGCGCCCTCCCCTCCATGAAATAGGAAGGGCCCCAACCCCTACAAAGACAAGCGGATACCTATCGACAGAATATCATCGACAGTCCTTCGAGGGGTATCCCACAAAGGTAGATTGATCGATAGAGGAGCGTGAGATCAAGAACAAGAAGGCAACAGAGACACAAGAGTTAGATAGGTTTAGGCCATCAGTATGATGTAATATCCTATTCCTATGGTCTATTGGTTTGTATTAGCTATCGTATGATATTGCGTGAGTTTAGAGAGGGTCCCTGCCCACCTTATATAGTTCGGGGAGCAGGGTTACAAGTTAGTTAGATCTGAGAGATAACTAAAAGGTAATAACTGATTACATAAATCTTAGGATCATACATATCCTAATAGATCTCATAGTATCTATAGGATATCTTCCCGGTGTCTTACGGCAAGCGCTGAGCAGAGTCATGCCCCGCAAGGCTTCGTCTTATGGGCTGGGCCACCCCAGGGGGCCCAGCCCATGTGATCTATCATGGGTATCTGAGGTCGTATCCCCCATAGCTAGTCCCCGAGCGCCTTGTACCCATTGTGCAACATCATCTTGAGCTCGTCCGAAGCAGTGCAAATAAAGCCAAGCGGTCAAACTCATGGTCCAACCACCGTGATGAGTTGCCGAGCAGCGTGAACCATCGCCGAGCAGCGTGAACCGTCGCCGAGCAGTGTGAACCATCACTGAGCAGCGTGAACCATCGCCGAGCAGTGTGAACCATCGCCGAGCAGTGTGACCTAAGTACGGCTTGCCATAAGGGTGTAAGGAGCTCAAGTTTAGAATCAAAAATTTCCTCACAGTGGACGAAGTGTGCCCACTTAGAGTCCGACCATGAGTGAAGGAGATATTCTTATTTAGCTTCAAGCGGCACGGAGTCTTCCAAAACAAAGCAAACACATTCACCACGAGGTGAAGTGTGCCCACTTAGTCCCCGAGCCTGACAGTAGATGATGTAGTCATGTGGTGCTAGGGTTAGAAAGTAGAAGAATAGCAGAAAACCAGCTGAGCAGGCAGCTAATCCCTAGGCGTGTCCCAAAAAGAGACAAAGCACAGTCACCGCAAGATGAAGTGTGCCCACTTAGTCCCCTAGCCTGACAATAGGTGATGCAGTCACATGGTGCCAGGGTCAGAAATAGAAAAACAATCAAAGACCAGCCGAGCAGGCAGCCAGTCCCCAAGCTGCAAGCGGAGATATCAGAGAAATCAAACCGTGGAGAAAAAAATCAGAGTAATGGCTGTATAGTGTCGGTTACTGAGCCTCAATAAATGGTAGAGAAGTCAGCGATCATTCAGTGAGTAGCAACTGACGGTGGCGATAAATGAGCGATGTGGGCTACGGTTGTGCAAAAGCCCACGTTAAGGCCCACCTTGCTGTTGCGGAGGATTCGGAGAGACACAAATTGCGGGAATGGTTTCCCAAAAACCCTCGACTGTGAAGAGGTGGGGAAAGTGCTTTATAACTGCACCGCCGCATCCCAAGTTTCCACCTTCACCACTTTGCCATTTCATCTTCCTCCACAGTCCTCACACTTCTAGATTTGCACCAACACATGCTGTCGACTCTAGCCCCCATCCTGATCCAAAAGATGGCACCAAAGAGGAGAGTTGCGAACTCAAAGAGAATGAGCCCAAAGAGAGCAAGTGCCAGAGCCAAACGTGACGAAGAGTGGATGCCATCGCGCATGAGAGAAATGGAGCTCGAGAGATTGGTGGCGGCGGGCGTGCTTCCTGACCACGTCACCACCGGATGGCAGATAGCCAGTGGTGAGCCCTTCCCAATGCCTAACACCGATGAAGTTGTAGTCTTTGAAGATTATTTCTACCACTGGTTCGGGTTCCCTGTTCATCCATTCCTAAGGGATCTATTGGAGCTCTAGGTAGTTAGTCTGTGCAACCTTCATCCCAACACCATTCTTCATATCTCAATCTTCATCCATTACTGTGAGGCATTTCTTGGGGTTCTGTCGCACTTCAACCTCTTTAGACGTCTCTTCTGGTTGAAGAAGAAAGGCGGTGTCTATTTGCAGCTCCGGGATGGAATGGCCAGCGAGTATATTAAAGTACCACTGAACACTTCTCTAAAAGGGTGGAATTCCAAGTGGTTCTACGTGAAATAGAGCCACCCTACAATCTGTTGCAACGTCCACCATATCCTAGAGAACTAGAGGAGTTGGTCAGAGAAACTGAACAGTGTTGACATGGAACAAGTGACGGAGCTCCTCAACCTGATGAGAGGCATGGAAATTAGAGGCAAACTGGTGGCAGCAAGCTTCATAGTGCGCCATGTCCAGCCCTACAAGGAGAGAGCCCACCCGAGTTTTGACTACAGAGGTGATGACGACGGAACCTAGGAGAGGATGGAACGACTGACAAAGAAGAATGTCATGGAGCGAGCCGCAGAGCTATTCGCTCCCAACATTTCGTTTGTCTGGCCAAAGCAAACGAGGGCCTTCAATTGCTCATATCCACCCCTAGAGGTAATCATCTCGATTTTAGTTCCCAAGACTTTTAATCCTGAAACATCGACGAGCAGTGAGCTGATTTACTTATGCAAAGATCCACTCGTAGGAAAGAGCGGTGTATTTCTCTGGTGTCCCAAGGGGTGATTGGCAGAGGGGAGTAGATGCCCAGCAATAAGCTTGGTCTGAAGAAGATGCAGCCAGCGCCTCATCAGAATCTGGAGGCACCATTAGCACATCCTCGCTCTCTAGGTCAGCACATCCTCACTCTCTAGGTCATCACGCTTGGTGTCATCGACTACCTCATCATTGTCTTCCTCATCATCATTGTCATCATTGTCAGTGTCCTCCCCTCGCTCCCATGCCCACAATCTCTGCTGCCTTTTCTTCCTCTCATCCTCCTTCGCCTTCCTCTACCGCTCGGCCTTGGTGCGATTCACTGCCCTCATGGATGGATCCCTCGGTAGAGGAGCTAGGAGATCTATAAGGACGAGGTTCCTTGGCTAGCCCCCCTTCTCAATGTTAGCATCAAGCGGTCAGGAGATCAATTGAAGAGGGGGCATGAGGAAAGGAAACTTACAAAGACGATGTAGCCCAATTCTAGCCGCATCGAAGGGTGCCCTGGCACTAGGTACACAAAATCAAGAGGGACGCCTATGTCATCTTGAGAAGGCTATATCACCTCCTTAATACGCTGCGTGACTTCGACAGGGAAGAGCACTCCCTTGGCCATCGCATACAGCGGAAGCGCGTGCCGCATCAGCGGCGCCACCCTCATCGCATGGTAGGCCCTGATTATGCCTGACCCCTTCATGCCCCTCTCCTTTAGGATGCGGATGGCAGTGAGGTGGTCTTGGATCTTCTTCTTGTCCTTCTCTGGGACACCCCACTTCCACGAATCCGGGGCCTCTTTGATTAGGCGCCCAAAGAACTCCGGTAGGGGGCGGTAATGTCATTCTTGAGATAGAACCAATGCGAATGCCACCCTTTATTAGAGGTCAACAGCCGCATCGACGAGTATTTGTCAACCCGGTTGTTCTGGAGGTGGATGCCAGCGCATCCCATCGGCGTATTTAGCTCCTGCTTCTTCTCCCTCTTCTTCATGAGGGTGACGGCGAAGAAGTGCCACCATAGATCAAAGTGGGGATGAATCCCTAGGAATCCCTCCCATAGGGCAATGAACGCCACCATGTACTAGATTTTGTTGGGATTGAGGTGTTGCAGCTCAATCTTGTTGTAGTGCAGCAGCCCCTAAAGAAATCCATGAGCAAGGGTAGCGAACCCGTGCTCATGGAAGTGCATGAATGACACCACGTAGCCGATGGGTGGCAACAGCACATCCTCCTCGCTAGGCAGCAGCCACTCATCTGTGGTCCACGCGTAGAGAAGACCGCGATGGATGAGGCCCTCTATACGCTGGGACTTGATGTCAGAGTGGCACCACGGATCCATTGGAAGATGGGAGCGGGTGAACGTGAGCTCGACGATGGCCTAGACATGGATGCAGGAGGCCTAAATGATTGGCGGCGGAGGTTGTAGATGCGAAGGCAAGAAGTCAAGGTATGAAACCCTAGGTGTGAACCCACTGGTTTTATAGGGGCGACGGACACGAGGAAACCAACCGTCCACCTAAATCTCTGCGCCCACCACAATCTGCTATAACGTCACGCTGCAGGATATGCGCACGCAATCCCTATCATTTCTCTTGAAAGACGCGTCGAACATTTTGCCTCCTTAGACGGGCCATGACTCATTATGAGTAAGAGGAATGTAGATCAAACACACCTCTACGGCCCGTCCGGGCCCAGGAGTTCGACGGTTGGCCCATCAACGGGTTCAACAACCACGCCAAGCACCCTTACGATGAGGGATGGAGGGGATAGGCCCCGAAAGCAGCCAGTACCCAGGCGCACAAGCACCACGGACATCTTGGTCCATGATTGGGTCTTAGCCAGGCTGACCCTAGCAGGATCCCCATGAATGGGACGCCTGTACCCCAATCGAACTATCCAGCTAACCAACCACCAAAACTCACGGCCATACCCGCAAAGGGTCCAACCTCAGCAAGAAGGAATCATCGTTCCTAGAACACGCTGTGGGCGACAAAAGAAGGCCATGGCCCTCAGAGTTCTCCCTTTTAAAAAAACCTCTGAAGGAGTATTCTACTCCTCCGCAGGCTCGGGGGCTCCACCCACCGGGTGCGCTCGCGCGCACCCACTAGCAAGTCAAAAAAACCCTAGGTGATTCTACCCAAATCACCCTAGGGCTCGGGGGCTACTTTCGGGGACTAATACTAGGGTACCCGAAAAAGGAGGAGCAAATAACCATCAACGATAGATTCATCCGAGCGGTCAAGGGTGCGACTACACCTCTTGTTGGGTTCCGCCTTGTCTAACCACCGAGGGCAGGGGCTCTGCCTCGTTCGACCCCCGAGGGTTGGCTCTGCCTTAGTGGACACTAAGGCCACGGGCTCCGCTTCACCCGACCCCCTAGGGTCAGCTCCACCTTAGCTGACTCCCAAGGGCTGACTCCATCTCGTCCGACCCCTAAAGGTTGGCTCCGCCTTACCCGATGTCTGAGAGCCAGCTCTGCCTCGCCTGACATTTGAGGGCTGGCTCCGCTTCGGCTAACTCTTGGGGGTAGGCTCCGCCTCGGCCGACCCCTGAGGGTCAGCTCCGCCTTGATCGATCCCTCGAACACGGTTCTTAACAAAAGCTCACGTCGCCGCCAACCACTACAGGCCAAAAAGTACCACTCAAGGTCAAACTTCTGGCATCGTGCAGGGAGCGGTCACATCACAGCATGACCCATCCCCACGACATGTCATTCCAGGGAACTCACATCACCCACAGTGACGGATGCGTGGTCACTGTGCTGCCAACTCCCTATCTAACCACCGTCCAACATCAGTCAAACCGACATCAGGTGACGGGCACTGTACCGCTGGCCCCCCGCATGGCTTTCTGTTAGGGAACCCTCTGACCATTCCGTCCGCTCGGATGAGA
This sequence comes from Miscanthus floridulus, assembly GCF_019320115.1. NCBI lineage: Eukaryota > Viridiplantae > Streptophyta > Magnoliopsida > Poales > Poaceae > Miscanthus > Miscanthus floridulus. The sequence goes on from NC_089582.1 coordinate 58,097,203, forward strand.
CGAAAGACAAGGATGCGCACGACGCCCGCACGTAAGCTGCAGCGGCCAATAGGACCCTGATACGATGCCACTGCCACCACGATCTATAGGGTCAGCGGGATCCACGCGAACAGGGGGACGGCGCACCTCCAAAAGCCTTGTTTCTCTTTCCTTTTTCCTCCTCCCTTCGGTTGTAAACCCCTGCTTTCCCTTGACCTATAAAAGGGAAAGCAGGGCGTCCCACTGAAGAGGGCGATTCATCAGACAAACATACCGCATCACACCAGAGACTTGGGAGCTACCTCCCTCTCTCGCCAGTTTGTAACCCCCTACTACAAACTCAGTACTAGCAACACGAGTAGCTCGAAACTCGACGTAGGGACATTCGGCCCGAACCAGTATAATCCTTGTGTCCTCTTAGCACACCATCCGGGTCAGACGCGCAATATACAAATTTACTAGCCGGTGCTTACTCGAAACACCGACACATAGTGTCTCTTGTCTTTTGTACTATTCAATGATTAAAAAATTGATTAAGCTAGCTCTAAACTAGATCATTAGAGGCACTCTTTATTGAGTGTGTTAAAAGATTTTAGCATCATTGATAATAAGGCCAATCTTAGCGGGGTTTTATATCCCTGTTTCCAAAACTCATAGGCGTTAGAAATAGTATAAACATGTTTCATCTCTATGAAACTCATTCCATCCCATAAAACTTTTATTATCTATCTTTTAATTTAAACTTGACATGTTAGTTTATTTAATACACATAAAAAATTTCATAAAACTCCCATTAAGACTAGTCTATGGGTAGTTCAACAAGGACGTAATTGAAAACTATGCAGACCGCCTAAAAGAATTATTATCATCAAACCTTCTTAAGTCATTGATGTGTTTAGAAGGTCATGCTTTCCAGAACTTGGTACTGGAGATTTATTTATCTCTTTGTTAGGTGTTGTAGGGCGTGTTTGGATGGGCTCCGACCAGCTACCGCTCTGGCATTGTGGCAGCACTGTGCATCTACTGTGGTGGAGCCGGCGGAGCCTCCCAACGCTGGCTCCTCTGGCTCCTCTCTGATGCCTGCCGGAGCCAGAGCCGCTACAATACCTGGCTAAGGAATGCACAGTACAACACAATAGTCTATAGTACCCACAGTACACAGCAGGTGGAGCCAGAGCCATCGGGAGCCGAACCAAACACGCCCGTATTTTCTATGGTGTTTGTGCTTACGGTTTTGTTCTTAATGTGAGTGGTTTTGCTGTTGTTACTTGTTAGAGTTGTCTAGCTAGTATTTGTAGTTCTGGTCTTCTATTGTCAACCTCTAGTAGGTTGTTGTTTGTCTAATCTAGACATTTCTCTTTTTTAATATAATCAACCTGCATAGTTCATTAAAAAATTAACTATGGAGTAGGTGGTGGGTAATCAGAACTGTCCGGAGCTTGGAATTTCCACAATACATAGTAACTAATATGAACAATTTAATTACATTGTTATCAAATATATAACTATGTCGTCCTTGCAATGATACATACAAATTTACTACGCGATGCTCATTCCAATAATGATATTCTACCTATTTTTGTTGGATTTAATTAGATTTGGACTAACCTTAAATTAAATAAATTCTAGACCACTATAAATGCTAGTACGTGAAACAAAGGATTAATCATGTATGGATAGGAGAATGATTCAACTTAAATATGTGACTTAGCCTTATTTAAATCCAGGGTGTAAAGTTTTGGGGTATCACATCGAGTGTCATATGGAGGTGTTGCATGGGGTATTCGGATACTAATAAAAAAACAAATTACAGAATCCGTCAGTAATCCCGCGAGACGAATTTATTAAGCCTAATTAATTCGTCATTAGCATATGTGTTACTGTAGCACCACATTATCAAATCGTGGATTAATTAGGCTCAAAAGATCCGTCTCGCAAATTAGTCGCAAACTGTGCAATTAGTTATTTTTTAGTTTATATTTAATACTCTATATATGTGTCAAATATTCGATGGAATAGAGAGTAAACTTTAGGGGAAGAAACTAAACCAGGCCTATATATTAGGTGTATACATATTGTCAGTTTAAAAAGATGAAAGACAAACGGCGTTGCGGACATACAAAAAGTTTGGACCACTGTACCATGACATGAGCGGTGTAGTACCAACGAAAATTTTGCACCTTCGAATTTAAAGCGAGAAGGCTGAGCTAGAGTCTAAGATGATAAAACATATGAGAGACGAGATAATTTTTTTACTCGTTAATATTAAATATAATATAGATATCAGTTATTAAAACTTTAGTAAATTTCCCATTTGATTTTTTATTACAAAAGAAAATCAGGATTGCTAGCACCCGGACGGACGAGGTGTCCAGCCACCCGCGCCTGCAGTGATTTTTTCTAGCCGTTTCACACACCCACGTAGGGCTCTCGTTGCCCCGAACGTCACCAGCATCGAAAAGAGATGAAACATTGGAACAAAAGCTTGCAACATACGCGTACAACTATTGCAACATATGCAGCATCTCAATCTACTTTTGCAACATCTATCTAAAATAATAAACACTTGAAACAGACGCTTGCAACATGTGCTTTTAAACGCAACATCTATTTACTGCTTGGACGAAATTGTTAGACAGTAGATATACGGCCCATGGGCCTGCCCCTAGTGGCTCCCCTTGTGGTCTATATATGTACACTGAATATGTCTATTGATGGTTAATCCAAGTATTATACAACCCTAATACTCTTTCATGGTATCAGAGATCGGTTCTCGATCTCGCTTCCGCTAGGAGCCGCCGCCGCAGCGACTCTCGCCGGTGCACATCGCGCCGCCGCTGAGAGTCCCTCGCCGGCCCCCCCCTCTCCCGTCTACGCGCCGCAGCAGATGCTGCAGCAGGGCGCGCCGAGCGTCCCACCCGGCTTCGGCTATGGAAGCGTGCCTTCTTCGCCCATGGCGCAGCAGCAGCAGCAGGCGCCGTGGACCCCCATGGCTGGCGGATCGTGGAATCAAGGCTCCCTCATCGACAACTTCAGCACCATGTCGCTGAACGTGCCCTCTCCTTCAAACGAGTGGTACATCGACTCGGGCGCCGGTTCACACATGGCAAACAACGCTGGTATACTCACCTCCTCCTATCCCTCATCCTCTTATCCTTCATCGATTATTGTCGGTAACGGTGCGTCCCTCCCCGTTACTTCCGTCGGGTCCTCCTCTTTTGTCACACCGCGTCGGTCACTAGTTCTTTCTAATGTTCTTGTTGCTCCTGGCATTATTAAGAATCTAATTTCCATTCGTCGTTTTACCATTGATAACAATTGTTCCATTGAGTTTGATCCGTTCGGACTTTCTGTGAAGGATCTTCAAACACGGAGCGTGATCGCCAGATGTAACAGTTCGGGTGACCTCTACCCATTCTTTGTTGCACCTGCCACCAGCACCACTGCCCTCGCCGCCTCTACATCCACGTCTACCCTATGGCATCGCCGTCTAGGTCACCTAGGGTCTGATGCTTTGTCCAAGCTTATTAGTTCCAATGTCATTCCATGTAATAAGTGCACGACTGAACCTTTATGTCATGCTTGTCAATTAGGTCGTCATGTACGGCTTCCTTTTAGCTTGTCATCCAGTCGTGCGTCCAAACCTTTTGATCTTATTCATTGTGATCTTTGGACATCTCCTATTTTGAGTGCTTCGGGTTATAAATACTATCTTGTTATTTTAGATGATTGCACTCACTATGCTTGGACATTTCCCTTACGCCTCAAATCTGACACATTTGAGCTGTTGTCCCGATTTTTCGCCTTTGCACGCACTCAGTTTGGCGCCTACATCAAGGCTGTCCAGTGCGACAACGGCCGCGAGTTTGACAACTCCTCGGCCCGCACATTCCTCCTCACCCATGGCGCCACTCTCCGCATGTCGTGCCCCTACACATCCCAACAAAACGGTCGTGCCGAGCGCGTTCTTCGAACGATCAATAATATCATTCGTTCTCTTCTTTTTCAGGCTAGCTTACCTCCCGTTTACTGGGCTGACGCTCTCCATACCTCCACATATCTTCTCAACCGTCACCCCACAAAAACCTTAGCTGGCCTCACACCTTACCTCGCGCTCTATGGCACTTCCCCGTCCTACGATCATCTCCGTGTGTTTGGGTGTGCTTGTTATCCGAACTTGTCTTCCATTGCTGAAAACAAGTTCTCACCTCGCTCCACTCTTTGTGTTTTTCTCGGGTATTCCGAGGATCATAAAGGTTATAGGTGTCTTGATCTTCACTCAAATAGGATCATTGTGTCTAGACATGTCATCTTCGATGAGTCCTCCTTTCCATTCGCCAACATGTCTACATCTCCACTTGATCCTAACACCCTAACCTTTTTGAGCGATGAGGATACTGTCACTTTGCCCATCGGGCCTAGTGTCGCTGCTGCAGGTACCCCGACCGTCGCAGATGATGCTCCCGGCGCTGCTGCCCCTGCGGATACACTGTCCCAGGCTGCTGCCAGTAGCGCCCCGGGCACTCCCGGCGCCTCCGCCGACGCCCACGCCGCCCCAGCTAGCCCCGGTGCTACTGCCCCTGGGGATTCGCCGCCCCAGGTTGCTGCCAGTAGCGCCGGCGCTCCGTCTGGTACCGCTGCCCCTGCACCGCAGGTTGCTGCCAGTGGTACCCGGCGCACTGTTTCCACAGCACCACTCGCCATCACGCCGGTGGCCAACGAGCACAGCATGCGCACTCGAGGGAAGTCCGGCTTCGTGCAACCGGTTGATCGCCTCAAACTCAGTGCTGCTGCTCTGTCTCCTGTACCGCAGTCCGTTCGGTCTGCACTTGTTGATCCGAACTGGCGTGCAGCCATGCAGTCCGAATTCGACGCTCTCAAGGCCAATGACACCTGGACTTTGGTGCCTCGGCCTTCTGGCGTCAACATTGTCACTGGCAAGTGGGTCTTTCGGCACAAGTTCAAGGCAGATGGCACACTCGATCGCTATAAGGCTCGATGGGTTTTGCGCGGTTTTACTCAGCGTCCTGGCGTTGATTATGATGAGACATTCAGCCCTGTTGTCAAGCCTGCTACAGTCCGTGTGGTTCTCAGCCTGGCTCTCTCCCGCTCATGGCCTATGCACCAGCTCGATGTGAAGAATGCCTTCCTTCATGGTCACCTTACAGAGACAGTGTACTGCTCTCAGCCTTCAGGGTTTGTTGATTCATCACAGCCGCACCATGTCTGTCGTCTCAACCGGTCACTCTATGGGCTGAAGCAAGCTCCTCGTGCTTGGCGCACTCGGTTTGCCACTTTTCTCACTTCGATTGGATTTGTTGAGTCGAAGTCGGATGCCTCTTTATTCACATACTATCGAGGCAGTGAAGTGGCTTATCTCCTGCTTTATGTTGATGACATTGTGCTCACAGCTTCGTCGTCAGGTTTTCTTCAGCGGATTATTTCAGCTCTTCGCCAGGAATTCTCCATGACTGATATGGGTCCACTGCATCACTTCTTGGGCATCTTAGTGGAGCGCCGAGGTGATTGCCTGTTCCTCTCCCAGCGTCAGTATCTTTTGGATATTCTGGACAGGGCGGGCATGCGTGACTGCAAGCCTTGCACCACTCCTGTGGAGACTCACCATAAATTGTCGGCTGATGGAACACCTGTGACAGATGCTACAGACTACCGCAGTATTGCCGGAGCCTTGCAGTACCTCACCTTTACTCGTCCAGATATTGCCTTTGCAGTGCAGCAGGTGTGCTTGTTCATGCATGATCCCAGAGAACCACATCTTGCTGCCATGAAGCGTATTCTCAGATACTTGCAGGGAAGTCAGGATCTTGGCCTTCACCTCTCTCGCAGTGCACCAGACACTCTTACAGTATACTCTGATGCTGACTGGGCAGGATGTCCAGACACTCGCCGCTCGACTTCTGGCTTTGCTGTATTCCTTGGCGACAATCTTATTTCATGGTCTGCCAAGCGTCAGGCAACAGTGTCTCGTTCGAGTGCAGAGGCTGAGTACCGTGGTGTGGCAAATGGTGTCGCCGAGGCTTGTTGGCTGCGTCAGTTACTTGGTGAGCTTCGCTGTCCTCTCCGCAGAGCCACCATCGTCTATTGTGACAACGTCAGTGCTGTTTATCTCTCCACCAATCCAGTTCAGCACCAGCGTACCAAACATGTTGAGATTGATCTTCACTTTGTTCGTGAGTGAGTTGCCCTTGGAGAAGTTCGTGTGATGCATGTCCCTACCTCTTCGCAGTATGCCGACATCTTCACCAAGGGACTTCCGACATCAGTGTTTACAGAGTTTAGGTCCAGTCTTAATGTTCGCGGTACTCCCAGTTCCGACTGTGGGGGTGTGTTAGACAGTAGATATACGGCCCATGGGCCTGCCCCTAGTGGCTCCCCTTGTGGTCTATATATGTACACTGAATATGTCTATTGATGGTTAATCCAAGTATTATACAACCCTAATACTCTTTCAGAAATGGAGGCTCGTCGACGCGGAGCTCGACGTCGATACGGAGCTCGATGCTACGAAGTGACGCGAAGGTCGCTGGTGTGGAGCTCGACGGCGGCACGGACCTCGGCAGGAGCTGAGACAGACGGATAGAGCAGGGTCGCAACGGTAGACGTGAGTAGGGACGGGGGCGGCGCGGTGAGGGCGGGATCCATGCCGCGAGGAGTGACGCGCAAAACGAGCGGGTGATGCAAACGGGACAGCGAGGCGGGGTCCGTTCCATGAGGCGACGTGGGCGGGTCTTCGTGGCGCTATTTTGGACATAGTAATAGGCACCCGAACAAGACGCCGCCGCGGTTATATAAGCGACCACCGGCTCCGTCGCTCCCTTCCTGCCATACACCAACAAACCAGAGCGTCGTTCCTTTCCACTGCACACGTACCCCTTGATCTTCGTCTCATCGTCTCCCCCTTCGCCGGCGTGCCATGACGACGAGGACGCGCCCTTGCGCCGCCGTGACCTCGTTCCTGCTGTTACTACTACTCTCCTCTGCCGCGGTGTCCCTGGCCAAGACCGCCGGCAGCAGGGAGAGCAAGCAGGGCCAGCAGGCGGGCGCGAGCGTGTACGTGGTGATGGTGAAGGCCCCTGCGCAGGGCGTCAACTACAAGGCATACCAGATGCGCATCCTCGCTACCGCGCTCGGCAGGTACGCATGCCATGGCATGGCACCGCCGCATCGGCACCAGGCCACCAGCAGCTAATTAAGCATTTTTCTTTGGTCGCCTTCGTGTCGCCTTGATTGGAGGATCTGATTTCTCTGTCGTTGCCATCGAATGAATTGCAAGCGAGGAGAAAGCCAAGCAAGCGCTGATCTACAGCTACAAGGCCGCCGCCAGCGGGTTCGCCGCCAAGCTCACGCCGGCGCAGGTCGCCGCGTTGAAGAGTGAGCTCCATTTTTTTTTCGATTTCTCGGTGCTCTTTAGTTTTTGCGATCGTTTGCCTGATGTCTTGTGCAAATTCATGGCGCCGGCCGGCCGGCCGGCGACGACGCCGAGGCTGCGAGCCTCGGTTATCGTGCAACAGAATCTTCGTCTCATGGTTGCATTTATTCTCGTTTTTCTCTTGTTAATTATAATTAACCACCTTACTAGTAGAAAGTATATATAGTCGATCCCCCATATGGTGTTCACATGATCGATCGTGTCAATCCATGGTCTGCAATTAACTAAGCACGGTGAGAAAATCAAAGGTTTGAAGCCCAGTTGACAGATTTTTAGTCAGGAGGAGTGGGAGGGAATCCTCTTGGCAATTCCGAGGTCAATGCAAACGCGTGCTTCTTCAGTAGTATACTAGTAGTTTTCAACTTTGCTGAGCATATTTACGCTTGTTTGGCATCGTCCCAATGCAAACAAAGGCTAGAAAGTGTAAAGCATTGTCAACATATTTGCTGTTTGCGGTTCCGTAGCCTTAACTTTGAACACTGTCAACTTTTAACTTAGTAGTAGTAAATGGAAATCTTCATTGACAGTTTCTGTTTTCCTTGCGCCTTCTTGTCATTGTCACACAAACAAGACAAGCTTACTTTCAGTTTCCAACTCCTCAAGTCTCTCAAAGTGAAAAAGGTAAAGATTAAAGAAGAGGACCACGCACCACCATGCAAACAACAGAATTGATAACATTATCCTGATTCCCTCCGGTGCCTGAACATGCTATTAAGGACCTCACCTTATTTGGAATGCTAAATTTTTTTAATGGTCCCTGCAAAACTCAAACCATTTCTTGTGTTTCTGCAAAATTCATGTGATTAAATTTCACAGTTTGCAAGGCCTGGACATTGGAAATGCATACCAACTCTTGTGCTAATCTGTTTCTTGGCCAGAGCATCCTGACGTTCTGCAGGCGCTGCCTGATGTGAAGTACACCCTTCAGGACAACAACCACCTCAACTGAACCGAGTGCTTTCAGACCTTCATCAGCAAGATACATACATAGTTCAGCACTGCCGCCATCTTCACCGTGTATTACTATCTCGTAATTATACGCATATGTTAGCTAGCAAGTGTGTGCACACCCTAAGGTGTCTGACAGCAGAACGACAAGTTACACGTACGATCAGAATTTATATACCCAAGTATACAGCATGTGCGTACCAGTGAGGGTAATTTAGTCTCTTCATAAATACTGAATGATGTACCTGTAATTCCAAGCATCAAGTGCCATACATAAATATATATACAAACTGGTTGCCAGGAGGTATAATTTGTCCAGCCTGCTGTTCATTGTTTGATATCACCGTGGATTCACGAGACTGCACGTGATGGGAGTTAGAGTAGAAGATTTCAGAACAAGCTTGTGCCAACCAAACCGAACCAATTGCACATTTCAGGCTTGCAAACGTGCTGTTCATCTGTCCTTCCGTTTCCCCTTTTCGGAAACGAGAGCACCTTCCCTTGAGCAGTGTTTTTGAGCACGAATTAGCCTGCAACTGCACGAGCTGAGGCTATGAATTCCACATGCACAAGCTTTGCAACAGAGTGATGGGTTGCTTTCCTTAGCTTTTACATGCATGCATGCTTCTGGCATGAAAAGAAGATAATACATTATTAATTTCTCATGCATGGAATGGAAGAATCATCTCCCACCGGCTGTGCTTCAGTGCGTACTGCTGACCGATGCATGGCATCAGTGTGGAGCGTGTAGCCAACGTGCGGATCCAAACCATGCATGTTTCAGTTGTTCACCTTCAGCATTCGTCACAAATGTCACATTGTATTACATTAGACAAGCATTTGTGCAGCATGCATGGCTGTTAATTTAAAACAATGAAACAAGTGCTGGGTTTTTAATCTAATCTGGCCTGGCCTGCATGCGCTTCGGTTGAACCGTCCCACTGCAGGCTGCACCGGCCAACTGCGACTGCGAGAGAGGCTATGGGCAACAAGAGGCCAGCTCCAAATCTCCTACGCGACCTAACGGAGCCATTATGTCGTTATGCCTGCCTGACCTGCTCTCTTCTCATCATCAAGTCATCATGCCATGTTGTTTTTCTGATCTTTGTGAGGGTTGGGAACACTAGGATAATTAGTGAGGGAAGAGGGATTAGCGTATTCCATTCAGGCTCGGAGAGTCGGAGTTGAGAGCAGTGAGCAGAGCAGATGAGCCGGCCGGGTTTTAAAACGCGATCCAGTAGCCGTCTTTGCTCCTTTCGGCACGCAGCAGCATTGCAGTTGCAGCGACAACTTTGAGGGCATCATCATCAGCTGTACGGAAAAGGGTCTTTACTGGAATTAAAAAAAAATACATACTAGGCTGCTTCTTTGTTGTTTGCAACAAATTTCTGCTGTTGCTCTACGTGCTTGCGTCGCTGACTCGCTGTCTGTGACGTCCTCGTAAAACAGAGGGGGAGGGGGCCAACTGTGCCATGCCAGAATTCTAGAAACTTCAGAAAATATATATTTAGGGCATGTTTAGATGAGCTAGGGCTAGTTACTAGTTGAGCTAAGAATTAGCTTAAATTAAGCTAGCTAGTTGGCTAACAAGTTGATGATGGTTTGGATACAAAATTAGCCCACCTATTAGCCTTTTTGTTTGAATGTACTATGACTAATTTTAGCTCATTTTTATCAAGCTAGCAATTAGTTTTTGTGTCAAACATACCCTTAATAGAGGATTCAATAAGATTAATTAATTTGATGTTATGCATTATTCATAAGTATATGGTCGTAGCTAAAAAGAAACTTGATCTACAACAGAGCTAAAGTGACCTAAAATTCATAAAACATGCAAAAAATATTACATGGTAGTACTGGTCTACACTAGAAATTTGGTCTGACCGGAGATCTGGTCTCGACAAGAGGTCTGGTATTTGGTAACGGGAAGAACATAAATCAAGAGGAACTTGATTTCTTCCAAAAACAACTACAAGCACAAGAACAAATAGATCGATGTAAACCGCCCAAAAGTCAACTTGCACGTGAAGAATACAAGAACAAAGCGAAAAAGATACGTGATTTGTTTATTGAAGTTTAGATTTAAATCCTATGTCTCCGTTGAGAGCTCCCAAAGAAGCCGAGTGTCCTTTAAGCACTTACCCTCGTCAAAGGACTCCAAAGATCGAGCTTGGTTTTCAAGATCTTGATTTCTTTCCATGCGGAGGTGAAATCAAAACATTCACAAACTTTTTGTGTCTCACCCACAAATTTAGGCTCTATTTGGATACAAAGTATTTTTAGAGTTTTAGAAAAATATCATAGTTCTGTCAATACTTTGGTTTTAGAGTGCCATGAAGTGTTTGGGTGCAACAAACTTTATGGTTTTGAATATCATGGTATTGCTGAAATTATAGTCTTTTTGGAGTTTTAAAAACTCCACTTTAAACCTCTTTTTTTCTAAACCACAGTTTTACACATCAAGGTTCTAAAACTATAGTTTATCGATACTATGGTTTCTTAATATTATAACATCCAAATAAGGCCTTGAGAGCTTGCTAAGCAATGACTAGATATCTTTTACGATTCACCTCCAAAAATAACAAATACTTGATGAAGTCCACGATTGCTTGAGGATGGGATCTCTCTCCCTCCGTCCCCCTCTCTTTCTCTCTCGTGAGCTCTCAATCCCCAATCTTTCAACCTAAGATTTCTCATAAATCACACAAAAGCCTCGCAAAGAGGGAGAGGAAAGAGCTTCTATGGCATCTGAAAGTGTGTTATTTGTGTTGAGAAGAGCAACCACAAGTGAGGGGATTGGGAGGTTTATAAATATCGAACCCTAAAAGTAGCCATTGCTATACCCATGTGTAATATTAGTACTAAAGTCAGACGAGCACAAAAATGCCTTTAGGGCCAAACCTCAGTCTCATCCGGTTTTTTAAGATGTTTGTGCGCTCGTTTGACTTGAGGACCGGATCTCTGGTCTAGATCAGACATATGATATTACACACAAGCACAAACAATGGCTAATTTTAGAGGACAACATGATAAGGCAAAAAAATGATTATGAGGATAGGAAGACGGAGACAAGAGGGTAGAGGATTAAAACAAACAGATGATGTGACGGAAGGTAGAACCTACCTAAAATTACATGCCTTTTGGATTAATTAAGATGTGTTAGGGCTAAAGAGTTGCATTCAACTTCATATGTAGCAGGTGCGGAGGCCCAATTTCGCCTCCACTAGCCTCTGCCCCACCTTGATTCACAAAATTTTCAAAAGATATGCTGGCCCATTAATATGAAGTGCATATATGTGTACTATCCAATGCTGTCAAGCCATTAAATAAAGTCCAAAAACGTTGTAAACTACAATATGTAAGCATAGTTTCTTGTTGCCCAAAAATCTCCACAAAAGATTGCATTACTGGCTCACCAGTCCTGATGCTCAGTTGCTCACCAGTCCTCCGCGTCGCCGGTCCTGATGCTCACCAGTAGGCCACGCCCACGCGCGGATGCGCTACTGCCTCTCGGCGCCCGCCTGGTCGCCAGGGTCTGGCTACACGCCTGCTGCCAGGGTGGGCAGGGTAGAGCGACAGAGGCAGTCAGTACACACGGAAGCAGGAGGCCATGTGGTGTTTGAGTTTGACCATAATGTGTTTGAGGAAATGTACGACCTGTGAGGTGAGTAGTTTGTGCCGGCTCCTGTGTGCTAATCTGCAACAGTTTTCATTTATTTGAGCTAATTTTTATATCATCTCATGGAGCACCTAAAAGGCTAGAACAACATCCTTTAACACAAAGGATATGTGAAGATGGACATCAATGACAAATCTGCCTAGAAAAAAATAGAATTATAAAATATCTTACTGAATGATATATAATTTGGTTGAGAAGGCGAATCAGACCATTATTTCTTAGTTATTTTTTCACCACTTTCATGTTTTTTATTTATTATTCTGTGGATTCAAGTATGAAATTTTGATATATCATAAAAAACTATGCATTTTTGAGCTAGTTTTGTGTAATATCAATATTATACCCAGTGTGGGCGGTATTTTAACCTGACGCGGCTTTGACAGTGGCCCTAGGCGTTTGAATTGACGAGCTCCGCCGCTAACACAGTGATCAGGAATAGGCAAATCGGCTGGACCCCTGCGTTTGGGCCACAGTACCAGTCCGAAATCGTCGCAGCCGTAGCCGGCGTCGACGGGCGCGGCCATGGCGGACTCCTCCTCCTCGTTGATCTCGTCACGCCGTCAACGCCGCTCACAGGGACCTTGGCGAACGTGGCGGCGGCGGCGAGGGCACCCCCGGCAGCGCCGACAACCATGGAGCCGAAGACGAGCACCTTGATGTCGGCCTCGTCCTTGGCGGAGAGCACGTCGCCGGAGGCTGGCATGTCGAAGGTCGTGGCGTCCCTGCGCGCGGCCTGGCACGACAGCGCGGCGACGAGGCCAGCGGCGTGGCAGTCCATCAGCGCCGCGAGCACGACGGCGACGGGCGCGGAAGCCGCGGCCACCGCGGTCTCGTCATTGGAGCCCTGCGTCAGCGCGGCGGCAAGGTCGAGCGAATTCGCGAGGCACGCGGCTGCGGCAGCGGTGACATCGCTTCCCACGACACCGCACGCACGCATGATGGTTGTCACGACACCACACGCACGAAGCAGCTTGCGAGGTCACGGACGAAGAAGACATGCGCATCTCACTGACGAGCAGGGCCTGAGCACCCATGGGCAGGCACACATCCGGCAGCTGTGTGGGCGGCGGGCAAGACGGAGTCCTCCGAGGCACCTGGACGGTCTAACGCACGAGTTCGCGGGAGAGTAGCAGCTCGAGGTCAGTTACTCAGTTATGCACGAGAAAGACGGCGGCGGAGTTGAAGGACCGATAGTCGTCCATGGCGAGCTCGTGCGTGCGTGCGGTGTCGTGGGAAGCAATGTCACCGCTGCCACAGTCACCTGCCTAGCGAACTCGCTCGACCTGTCATGCGAGGCCGCACGCAGGGACGCCACGACCTTCTACATGCTAGCCTCCGGCGACGGGCTTTCCGCCAAGGACGACGCCGACGTCGCCGCTGACATCAAGGTGCTCGTCTTCGGCTCCAAGCTTGTCGGCGCTGCCGGGGGCGCCCTCGCCGCTGCCGCCACGTTCGCCAAGGTGCCCGCCTTGTCCCACGATCTCCTTGTGAGCAGCGTCGACGGCGTTGACGAGATCAACGAGCTAGGAGGAGGGGTCCGCCATGGCTGAGCTCGTCGACGCTGCTGTGGTGGGTGTCGATGGCGTTGACGAGAACAACGAAGACGAGTGCGATGTCTGGGCTGCGATGGGCCACTAGGGGTGCGTTTGTGAGGGTGTACCTGGGCAGCCAGGCTGCAGGTTGCCAGGCCGAGCGCATGCACATGACTGGTGTTTGGTTATCGCACTCACAGTTGTTTGGTTCACTGCATGCGAGCATCCGCTATCTCACTGACATGTCCTGTCCGCATACATGTTGCGCTCGCGCGAGCCTGGCCGCATAGAAACGAAGCTTAGCGGCGTTTCTCCAGGGCCCGGCGGCGGCGTCGTATTTGACTCCTGGGAGCCGGGCTCGCTCGCGGGCCAAGGCCGCAAACACGGGAGCCTGCAGCCCACGAGCGCAAAGGCCGGCCTGAGCCACCCTCGCAAACGCACCCTAGAACGCCCTGCTAGATGAGTTTAGTTAGGGTCACCGTTGGATCACAATGAACGTCTCAGATGCGCCGACTGCAGAGAGAGGTCGCTCTGCGCGACTGCAGACGATCTCATTCGCAAGGGCGGTGCCGTGTCGTGAACCGCGTGGCGTGAGGTCGTGCCGACTGCCGGCGCCGGGCCTAACCTGTTCCACCTTCCACGCGTGCGGCGTGTGCCATCAACCAAGCTTGAAACTTCTTCCCTTCCCTTTCCTTTTCTCTTTCCCTTCTCCTCCCGCCGTCCGCGCGCTCTCGCTTCCTCTCCGCCACCGCCACCTCCACCTCCTACCACCACCTCGCGCGGCGGGGGCAACTGTGAGGTGAGGGCGAGGCGGGGCGATGCTGGCGTGGAAGGAGAAGGTGGCGGACCGCCTCGCCCGCCTCCTCGCCGACTCCCCTGTCTCCCCCTCCCCGGCGCAGGCCGCCGTCGCGACATCGCAGGTGAGATCTGCGTCCCTTTTTCCGGACCTCCCGCGCTGCTCGCATTAGCATTGTGTGGGTGTCTGTCGATTCGGTGGTTGGTGCGGGGGGCTTGGGATCCCGCCGGAAGGTGGGTGGGATCTTGGAGAAGACCCGTGGAGTCGAATTTCATCCATTCATGGCCAAAGGATCGATTTTTCTTCCTCCACGAGTCGCGTGGTTTCGTATGACGGAGCTCGGTACCTGTTGTTTAGGTGATTGGTTCCTTGTCCAGCTGGCCTTCTTAGATTTGGATTTGGAATTGGGTTTCCTGGACGGAATGAGACACTTGAGTGGCGTCCTGGCCTCCTGGGATAGGCTACGCATCGGTTTTTGTCCGGTTCAGGGTCTATTTCGATGGATTGCTGGAGTCTTCCCATCCTGCGGCTTAATTGGTGCCTAATCCTGGTCCTGTGGGCAGTGGGCAACTGCGCATGTAGGCTTCCGCCGGGCTAGGAGGTTGCATTGTCATGCATTTGAGATATGGCTTACTTGCCACTGCCGCCTGCGCGCCTGCACATATTTGGATGTGCATTTGCAAAATATTGCTAACACGGCAGTGCGGAGATAGTGCCTTCCGTTTAACACCTAATCTCTTTTACTATTGGAATCACATTGATGTGCATTGCCAATGTCTTGTCTTTGTTTTGATTATTGATATGATTCACCATGCAGGGTAACCATGTTGAAATTAGACTTACTAATCCATGTATGGCCTCTCAGTTCTGATCCAGTTGATAGAATTCTTGGCTGGGTTACCTCAGATGTTGCACTTGATGAATTTTGTATCGTTGAATCATCTGAATTAGTCGGAATGAAGTGCCATGTCCAGTGAGAGAACATATGAACCATGTATTCGTCTGAATCAGTCCCTTGAACTTTAAATGTATCCATAAAAAACCTAAAATTTTCTTCAATAAAATTTAATGGAGAACATATGAGCCTTATATAGTACTGATCTGTAATCAGTTTTAATTTATAGCACATCTTTTGTTTTGTGCCTTTTGGATGTTATTATATAGTAACCTGTATTTTTTCAGGAAAAATCTTTCCCAGCAGAACATTTTATTCCCCCCAAAACATCATCATTATCTTCGTATGTATTTTCCCTTCTACCAACCTCAAACTTGGGGCATGAGCAGAATTCACCTTGTTCTGAGACTTTGAGACCATTACCTCCTGAATCACTTCCTAAGAAATGGAGAGGGAGTGATTTAACATGGAAAGATCCTCCCCTGGAATTGAGTGAGGAGTCTGGGTCTGAAAGTGAGAGAGATGAAAGGAATGGGAATTTTGGTAACGACCATGTCCTTCAGTCATACAGGTCCATAAATAACTCAAATGGAAATGAGGAAACATCGACTTCAGATTGTGCGGGCACTCTTCGTTATCTGACTGAAAAGTCTATGTTTGTGTCTCCAAAACTATTTGCATTCTTTCAATCTTCTCTCCCTGGGACCTTGAAGGGGTGCCACTGGGTATTGCTCTATAGGTAAAGTATTAGTCACACTGTCACTCTTTCAGCCTTTTTTCTGTGAAAATACCCTGTTTAATGTTTATCTGCGTACTTTTAATTATTTCTTTGTTTTTTAACTACTGAAGTGCAGCACCTGGAAGCATGGGATATCTCTAAGAACACTTCTTCGTAGAAGTGAGAATATTCAGGGTCCATGCCTATTGGTATGTCCAACTATCAACTTGCATTTACAATTTTAAGGTGTTGACACGATCATACTTGTGCCATACTTCTGGGTGAAATTCATGTTCCTTTTTCTAGAGATTGGCCATTGTTCTGAATATTTTGCCCCTCTTTATTTGATTAGATCGTTGGAGATATGCAAGGGGCTGTGTTTGGTGGCTTATTGAACAGTCCTCTGCGGCCCACAGAGAAAAGGAAATATCAGGTAAGCCATAGATAAATTGCACGTTATACTTATGCATAATAAATACAGGTCATGCTGCATGTGCATGAAAATTGCTATTTTCCCCAGCTTTATAGTAATTATCATTCCTTTCCTTATTGATCAGGGAACAAACCAGACGTTTGTGTTCACAACGATACATGGTGAACCTAGACTTTTCAGACCAACGGGTGAGTAAAATTTATACAAGTGTTCACAATGATATTTGGTGAACCTAGACTTTTCTGACCAATGTATGAATGAGTATCTAGAAAATATGTTGAATTGTTTCACAAGTCAGCAGCTATTTGCTGTTATCTCTGTTAAAATTAGTTTTAACCTAGACAGTCCCTAAACATTATCAATTTATTTGAGCCACTAGTTAGTGGCGCATGAAGACTAGTAGTGTTTGGTTCCAGGGATGGGATGGTCTCAGGTGGGATACACACCTTGTCCTAGTCCTAGCATTTGGTTCAGAATCAACCAGGGGTAGAGTCATCCTTCATGAGAATATTCCTTGATGATCTGGGGCAACCTCATCCCTAAAATTTCAAAGGATTTGTTCGGCCTACCTGGGACACGGGCTTCTGCCCGCGTACAGCGAAGCGCAGGTGAAGCAGGGTAGGAGAAGAGGAGAGGGTGGCAAGCGAGGTTCGGGCGCCGCCGTGTGTCGTACAGGCGAGCTCCGCCCCAGGCCTCGCCACGAGCGGTCCTGCGGGAGAGCTCCGCACCCTAGTCCCGCTGCCTGGGCTCCAGCCTGGCCCTACCGTGGACGCTAACCACTTCCGTGGAGGCGCAGGGGGCGCAGCGTGGAGCATGGGAGGATGGCAAGGCCGGTGAGGGAGATTGGGAGGATGGCGAGGTCGGTGATGCAAGTGCCTGTCTTCACGTGCGTATGAAAGGAAGATGGGAGAGGAAGAAGGGGAAAAAAATGAAAATAGACTGATGGGTGGCCCCCAAGTCAAGTGTCGATCCCAGTTTTGGTGTCTCCAAACCAAACAAAAAACGGGACAATCTCGTCCTCGACGAAACACCAAATGGGATCGTCCCGTATCTAGAAACTGAGACGGGACCATCCCATCTCTGGGTGTCTCCCAACCAAACAAAACCTAAAATGCATGCTAACATGGTCTTCAAGATAGTGAGGCAATCTGATGAGACATACTGGATAATGTGTGCGTATGAAATTTTTACAAACACAACTTTATAGTGTGTCAAAATAACGTGGAATTTACTAATGAACTTTCAGTTTTGTATATGCCTGCACCCTTTTCAGAATTTTCTATGCTAGAATAATATATATATAAAGTTATTGGTCCAAAGAGCTTATTTGGAAGCATATCCAGGTGCAAACAGATTCTACTATTTGTGCTTGAATGATGCTTTAGCGTTTGGAGGTGGTGGAAGCTTCGCATTGTGTGTTGATGAAGATCTGTAAGTTGTCTTATGCTAGCATGGATTTTGCTCTGTGGGGAGAAGTATCTGTATGTATCTAAATTTTATCTGACTAGGTTACATGGAAGCAGTGGATCATGTGAGACATTTGGAAACTCATGCTTGGCATATAGTCCAGAGTTTGAACTAAAGAATGTGGAGGTAAGAATTTTTTTATTCCAGTTACATATAGACAAGGTTTTAAATAACAGGCAAAGCCATTTAGCGGCAGCTTCATATGAGTTATAAAAGGCTATAGCGGGATATAGCAGAAACTATTTTATTTAGGTTTTAAGTAACTATTTCACACATTTTTGTCTCTATAGTCTGTACTTACTTGATTTGGCATGCCTTATTGTTGGCCTGGTTAGTTGACATTTCTTTTGTACAGCTGTGGGGATTCACGCATTCATGGAACCGTTCGACATAACTGATGCTAGTTGTCCTCATTTATGACCTGGCAGCAGATTGATAGGGGCATGAGAATGCTAGGTGGAATTGCTAAAGGGAATTCACTTAATCACTTGGAGATTTTGTCTCATTCTATTGTTTCGCTTGTTGAGGGAATTAAGTATGGGAGCTGGATAGGGAATTCATGTCCTTTGTTTGGTGAGTGGGATTTGGAGTGGAAAATCGTGTCATGACTGATTAGTCATGATGCATACATGTTCCACTCAATGTCCAATTACCACCAATCTCTGTGGTGAGTGGGAATCTTCCATTTCCTTGCACCAGTTACCTCCAACCATACACAATGTGGTTAATCCAGTGTACTCAATCATTGTAACGTCACGTATTCGTTCATTCAATTAACACGTTCCATATTTGTACATGTTTTTCTGTTCAGAATTATTACTCTGAATCAACTTGGGCCTTTTTGGCGTGTGCCTGGAGCATGTTCTTCAGCATGGGGAAGCTGTGATGATAGATGTTACAACGAAGTGCTGTTGTGTTATTCAGTGAATTCATGCATATCCGCTAGCTACTGGGATTCGACAGGTTTGACCTGGACGAAAATCAACAAAAAATTCATCCAAATTTTGAACTTTATGATTCGGCGAATCGGCTTCGAGACTTGTCTAGGAGAGATGTCTTCTTTGGCAAAGTGGGGTGACACGGCTCTGTCTCAAAGGCGTTCAAGTAAACCTAGCTCGTCTTGGTCGCCTCGGTGATGAAGCGTGCCTAGCTTGCCTCGGTTTGTCTTGTCGCCTTCGAAATTATGGTTACATGTTTAAGTTCGAGGTTCGTCTTGTCACCTTTGAAATTATGGTTACATCCTTCAGTTTTGAGGGTACCACGTTTGGGAATGGGTGAACCTAAACTTGGCCCTATGGTCTGAAGATCAATTGAAGAGGCATTTCAGTTAAAATGTTATTGGTTCAATAGACAACATGAGCTGGTCTTGCCACTATGGATAATGAATACTATTAATATTTTTAGAAAATAGACTATTATAATGAATGAGCATTATAATCTCTAATAAACTGATAGTTAGATGTTTCGCTACTACTCTGTTATTAGAACAGTAAGTTTTATTTTAGAAAAAATGAATTGATAGGAGAGCTGTCCGCCAAAAACGCAAACAAGAACACTACAAGTGAAAAAACAAGGAAAAACACCTTGAGGAGAGAAAGACCGAGGTATTAGAATAGTACTATAATAAGTTAAGACATGGTGGTTGTCCTACTTTTTTGTTATTGCCTCAATCAACTTAAGGCGTGTTTGATTTTACCTCATAAACTTTAGTGACACATACCTAGAGTATTAAATATAGATTATTTACGAAACAAAATGCATAGATTAAAACTCGAAACTAAATGCATAGATTCAGACTAATTTAGTCGTCAAATTTATTAAACCTAATTAGTCCATAATTTAATAAGATTGTGCTATTTTAAATATGTGTAACGACAGCATCCAAACACACGGAAACACGGTGAATCCCAGGATCGAACTGTGCCTGACTACTCTCACACCGCGAAAGCCAGCCAACCGAGCTAGCGCTCGTCGAACGGCCAAAAAGGTGGTGTTGAATGCTGATACGTACACGTCTCTTGCTCGCTCTTGGCGTCAGATGAAAGCGTCCATCGCCAAGTGCAGTCAGTCCTCTCACCTCTGACGTCAGTGCTGAGTGCTGACACGGTTGTACACTCGTGCTCCACCAGCACGTACCAGGTCCACATGGCTGGCTCTCGCTTCTCGGCGGGCAGGCCCGGTCTTCCTCTCAAACTCTTAACTTTGGCACTATGCAACTTGTGATACATATATAGAATACTAAAAGTAGATGAAATTAAAAATTAATTACACAGTTTAGTTGTACTTTACGAGACGAACATTTTAAACCTAATTAGTCAACGGTTGGATAATTATTATCAAATACAAATGAAATGCTACAGTAACACTGCAGTGTGTTTTGTCAACTTTGCACATTTAAAGTTTGGCAAGTAAATAAGGCCCTAGTTGAAATTGAAAACTTGAATCCAAGAGTTTTCGTCGTTAGCGCGGGCATCACGGACTGGGACTGCCCGCCGAGAAGCGAGAGCCAGCCATGTGGACCTGCTACGTGCTGGTGGAGCACGAGTGTACAACCGTGTCAGCACTCAGCACTGACGTCAGAGGTGAGAGGACTGACTGCACTTGGCGATGGACGCTTTCATCTGACGCCGGGTCCGTTTAGATGGAGAAAAATTTTGTAGCGTTTTCATTGTTATTTGGTAATTAGTGTTTAATCATAGTCTAATTAGGTCTAGAAGATTCGTCTCGTGAATTTCGTCTAAACTGTGTAATTAGTTTTATTTTTTATTTATATTTAATGCTTCATGCTTGCGTCAAAGATTCGATGTGACGAGGAATCTTAAAAAATTTGGTATTTTGGTAGGGAACTAAACTGGACCCAAGAGCGAGCAAGAGACGTGTACGTATCAGCATTCAACACCACCTTTTTGGCCGTTCGCTTCGAGAGGGATTATAAGAGAAATGAACATGGCTGTTGTGGGTAGAACCTCCGTTTCAAAACACAGGTCACTTTTCATCATTTTTTAAGCAAAGAAGCAAGAAGGGATCACCATCAATGCAGTAATGGAGCATGTAAAGGACTATGATGCGGAGTATGGTTCGGATGAGCATGACATTGCCACCCAGTTGTTTGTGAAGAAGGATTATAGGGAAATGTTTATGACCATGCCTATTAGAGAAATTAGACTCAATTGGCTTAGGAAGAGGCACAATGACTAATATGAAAGCTAGATTTTTTTGGCAACTTGTATGTTATTATTTGTGCACATGTATGCTATTGCCGTCAGAGTAGAGCTATTACCCTAATAGAGCAGAGCAGTCCTAAACAGGCCTAATGGCTATTGCCGCCGGAAAGGTGAATTATTACTATTTACGAGCACATGTCGAATGGTGACCTTGCTGATCACTTGCATGACCATACTAAACCTTAATTGACATAGGCTGTCCGGTTCAATATTATCAAGGGTATTGCATCAGCTTTCCTTTATTCAAATGAGGAATGTGAGCAGGTTGTGCTACATCGGGATGTCAAGGCAAGCAATATGAATAGACGACTTGGGGACTTTGGGCTAGCTAGGCTACTTCGAGGCGGACCTCAGTACACAAGGAGAAAGGGCACGTGCCCCCACTCAAATGCTAGGTTTCTAAATAAAATATATCTTTTTTCTTGTAGCTAATTAGCTATCTACGAATATCTAATAGGTGCACACAATAAATGAATCCATGATCAAAGGTCACGTAATTACTAGTGGGCATGTAGCATGAACTTAAAACTAACCTCTTATTATAGCTAATTGGGGCATGTGTATAGACGAGATCATATCCCAAAACCAACTAGTTGGGGCTTGTATATAGATAATAATGAAACAAAATGAAAAAAAAAATCAAATCGTTATCCACGTACCCAGCCACTCCATCTATGTTTGCCGCAGCCGAGTTGCCTAGATCGTGAACTTCTAAGCTCATGTAGAGACACTTTGATAAGTCGCTAGCAGATGCACTTTATTTCATCACTAAAGCGTCGCTGATTTTCCTCACGTGTAAAACCGAATTTCAGTCATCCCCCAACATTTAGACCCGTTTGTTTTGTATCCCTGGGCGATTGATGCCGGTTTTATCTGATGTGGTGCCTTGTGAGTTGCGAAGGTAGCAATCATACTATGTATTAAAAAAAATTTAAAAAGTTGTTAAAATATTAATTTTTAGAAAAGTTATGCAATTAAAAATCTAGAAATAAGTCGTTTTAGAAAACTCATCCAGACATTTTCTGTGTGGTAATCATTCGTAGAAAATTTCATACATGCATGTCCATAATCATTTGACCACTCCATGGGTCCAAATTATCACTATATATACTGAGTAGTGGTATGGTAGACAAATAGTTAGTGTCTTGGGATTCCATGGCATGTTAACTTATTACTCATTTATTTAAACATGTTATGAAATATATTTTTATTATATTATCATGAAATACTTTGGAAAATGTAGAGAATTGCGACCAAAGGTTAAAACTAAAGATGGTTTTAGGCACTAATAATAAGCTCATATTTGTTCCCATAGCATGTATGGACTACAACGGAATGGAATAGGGCTCCAGAATGGCTTCATTGTGCAGGGTAGTAATGACATATATATACATGCGCACCAGGGATGCAATCATTTGCATTAATTTTACTCCGGTGAGCCAATGCAAAATTAAATCTATAGTTAGAGCACGAACTGCTACCGTAAATTCAATGGTTTTAACTTCACTAGATATACTGTAATGAACTCAAAGATAAATTGAGAAAATACAAATGGCCACTGAATGAAATTCTTTTACAATCTTTTCAAATTTTAGAATAATTTGAGCCATTTGACTAAAATTTAAACTCGTTTTCTTTTTATATGAGAGAACTTATTTATTTTTGGTATCAGACTAAAGTGGCTTGAAGAATTGAAAACATGTAATATAATACATATATTGTTATTGCCTTTACTTAATATCTAAGAAATATTCGTGATGGATGTTGTCCGGATTTAACTTGTCTTGTATTCTATACATATTTATTGGTATTTGTAATTTGTATAACTGAAACAAATTCTGAAGAAAAGTACGAAAACAAACAAATAATATATATGTCCGTATGCCGTATACGACCCCATGTGACGGAGCGACGGATCGGATACACCGTGCGTGACTGTCCATGAGCGTGTGTTAGATGTGGACATGCTGCCCGGAGCCGCCAGCAAGGCCAGCGAGACAGCGACGTCGTCGTTTGCATCGTTGTACTCCCTCCGTACTTAATAAAAAAATTAAAGTGCCTTTTTTTTTTTTGTTCCCGAGAAACCGAGCACTTTTAAGTTTCACCAAGGCCTCATTTAGATTGTAAAAAGAGTGAACTCGATGAATAATACAACTTTCGTCTTATTTGATAAATATTGTCCAATCGTGGATCAACTAGGCTCAAAAAATTTATCTCGTGATTTCCAACTAAACTGTGTAATTAGTTTTTTTTTTTACCTACATTTAATACTCCATGCAAGCGGCTAAAAATTGATATAATAGAGAGATAGTAAAAAACTTGAAATTTGGATGGCATCTAAACGAGGCTCAAATACTATACGAGCCTAGTCCGTCTCAGGCTCGTTGATCACAAGGATTTCACTCAGACGCTAGCAGCAGCTTGCTGGGATACCGGGGGCCGAGCCAGGTGTAGGGCAAGGTTTGGCAGCCGCTATATCTAAATTTTGTAGAAAAAAACTAAGTATATATGTAGTGTATATATACGTCAAGTACGAGTTGGCCTGCTTTTTTTTTTCAGAAACCGGGTTTATATTTCATTTATAAGTTTTGGTGATTACATCCCATTTCTTACAAGGATACCCTCGAAAGAAAAGAAAAATACATTCTAGTCCTTGTAAACTCCTCCTGGTCTTCCTCGCCGCCGCCGGCCAGTGCGCATAGCTTGAAGCCGACCTCCTCCCTGGCGAAGAAACATAGTTTTTTTGTTGCTGTCTTGAGCAGCATATCGTATCCGACATGCACTATGAGCGCTGAACGACCCGGACAAAGAAGATGGCCACTGACCATCGCATCGTCGGCAATGAGGAGTCTGACGCCTCAAAGACCAACAGAAACCTCAACTCGCCGGACGACGAGTCACCCTAAAGGGGAACTGAATCACCAAAGTAGGTGGGAACTGAAGACCAACCTGATTTCACTTCATGTTGGTAAACATACCTTCCAAGGTCATTGCCGAAGAAGCGTGCATCAACGACGAAGACAAGGAAGGGATAAAGGAACCCAACGAGATCTGGAGCAAGCACTAGAACTCCATATCAGGGGTACTCCCATCTCAACAGCTCATCACTGGCACCAGAAGACTTACCGGCGCGGCGGAGAAGGAGCTGGAGATCCTTATTCCACAGTCGCAGCGCCGCCTCCACCCAACGAACGTTGTCTATATCCAAACGGCGTCGATCCAGCCACCGGAGTGGAAGTGGAACGAAGGAAATCGGTGCCGGACACAGATCGCCCATTTGTCGCCTCCGCTCAATTGTAGCTGTGGAAGGATCGATAAGAAGGAAGAAGTCTCTCGCGTGCATACGAGTTGCCCTGTTGCCTGCTAGGTCTAGTGGCTGGGCTGGTGGGCCTATGGTGATGGGCCTACACATATACAGCTGGTTGATTTTAGCCAGGGCTTATTAGCCAGTCAATAGTATTTTTCTCTCACAACAAACCAGCACCAGCTAGGCTTATCAATACAGAAACCAACCAGCGAACAACCGATAGTAAACACAACGGAAGGAACAAAGGAAGCTCTCTATCTGGCAGCCCACATGATATTCTCATCTCATTGTTGCTCAAAACAGAAACATGATAGTCTCGTTGGCTTCTTCTGTATTCTACTAGTCCAGAACGATACGGACCCTAGCATCGTAGGATCAGCTGTAGCGAGTGCAGAGGTAGCGCCACGGTGATTGGTGATCGGCGACTCAGCATAGTGGACGGCGGACGATGGACGACCGTTGCGAATCTTTGCACGTCGGAGTGATAGGTGACTCATCAGAGTGATCAATCATCAACATAATCTTCATTAGTGAGGTATTTTAAGTGGCAGTGCTTTATTTTTGGATGTCTAATATATTCACTAATCACAAGTAATATATATTTATGTAATGTACTAGTGATCCCTTGCATGGTTGTATTATACTATATATGTTTAATCTTTCGGTAATGCTCTAAACCGTGCGTCCGTCCGCTGCCGTTTGAAAGTACAATCAAGCCTTAGTTGTGAGTTTTGGTGATAATGACCATGTAATTAGAAAACTAATGAAATTTATCGAGATGACAATGAGAGAATTTATATTCGATGATGCTATACGAAATGGAGGAGCCTCCAATTACAAATATAGATGGCTTCAAATTTATCGCACTTTTATTGTCGCACAAAAGAGGCACTTTATCTAGAACTACATCATAGTCTAGCAAAGTTTGTTTCATGTAAAATATTTGTGCACAACAAGCATCCACGGCAATGTATTCCGCTTCGACGGTGGATAATGCTACACTATTTTGTTTCTTGGAAGACCAAGACACAAGTGATCTACCAAGCAAATGGCACCCTCCGAATGTGCTTTTTCTATCAACTTTGCATCCGGCATAATCCGAATCAGAATAGCCAATTAACTCAAATCTAGCTCATTTGGGATACCAAAGGCCAATGCTTGGTGTGTGCTTAAGATACCTAAGGATTCTTTTTACGGCAATTAAATGAGTTTCCTTAGGATTAGCTTGAAACCTAGCACACATACACACACTAAACATGATGTCAGGCCTAAATACGGTCAAATATAACAAGCTACCAATCATAGAGCGGTTGAGAGTTTGATCAACCGGGTTACCTCCCTCATCTAGGTCGAGATGTCCATTGGTTGGCATTGGAGTCTTGATTGGCTTACATTCATCCATCTTAAATCTCTTAAGAAGATCATTGGTATATTTCTCTTGAGAGATGAAAATCACTTCTCTCATTTGCTTGACTTGAAAACCAAGAAAGAATGTAAGCTCTCCAATCATTGACATCTCGAACTCCTTCAACATCAATTCACCAAATTTTTTGCATGAATCTTCATTTGATGATCCAAAGATAATATCATCAACATACACTTGACAAATGAAGATATGCCCATTAAGCTTCTTGGTGAATAGTGTGGTGTCGACCTTCCCAATGATAAAGCCCTTCTCAATGAGGAAGTTTCGAAGGCGCTCATACCAAGTTTTTGGGGCTTGCTTAAGCCCATATAGTGCCTTGGACAACCTATAAACATGATTAGGATATCTAGGGTCTTCAAACCCGGGAGGTTGATCAACATAGACTAGTTCATTAATAAAGCCATTTAAGAATACACTTTTCACATCTATTTGATAAAGTTTTATTTTATGATGTGATGCATATGCAAAGAGGATACGGATGGCTTCTAATCTTGCAACCGGGGCAAAGGTCTCTCCAAAATCCAAACCTTCAACTTGAGAGAACCCCTTTGCAACTAGTCTTGCCTTGTTCCTCACAACAACACCTTGATCATCTTTCTTGTTTCGGAGCACCCACTTTGTTCCAATGACTCTTGCACCTTTTGGCCGCTCTTCAAGAGTCCAAACTTCATTGTGAGTGAAGTTGTTCAACTCTTCATGTATGGCATTTATCCAATCCGGATGTTGAAGTGCTTCTTCTACCTTAGTAGACTCAAAGCAAGAGACAAAAGAGTGATGAGCAATAAATGAAGTAAGTTTTTGAGATTGAGTCATTACACCCTTTGATGGACTCTCTATGATGAGATCTTGTGGATGATCTTGAAGTAGGGGTGTATTTCTTCTATTGACTACTTGAGGGGGAGGTTGTGGAGCATCAACATCTTGTGCTTGTACCACCATTTGTTCATGGGAGACATGAGTATCTTCATTTTCTACTCTCCTATCTTTTTCATCATCTTGTGGCACACTTGATGAAGAAGGTGGATCAATCACTTGTACATCATTTTCATCATCTTTAGGCTTGATGTCTCCAACCGGAACATTCTTCATAGACTCCCTCAATGGTTCATCACCTACATCGTTAAGATTCTTATGTGCTCCTTGGGAGCCATTAGATTCATCAAATTCCATATCATATGTTTCTTCAACCAAGCCAATGGCATGATTAAATACTCTATATGCTTTGGACTTTGATGAGTAACCAACAAGAAAACCAATATCACAACGTCTTTAAAACTTCCCTAGGTGTTGCCGCTTCTTGTAGATGTAGCATTTGCAACCAAACACCCTAAAGGAGACATCTGGCTTTTTTCCATTGAGCAACTCATAAGGTGTCTTGCCAAGAAACTTTTGAAGGAATAGGCGGTTGGATGCATAGCATGCGGTGTTGATTGCTTCTGCCCATAGAGCTTCAGGGGTGTTGTACTCATCAAGCATTGTTCTAGCAAGAGTGATCAATGTCCGGTTCTTCCTCTCGACTACACCATTTTGTTGAGAAGTATATATTGTGGAGACTTTATGTTTGATTCCAACTTCATCATAATAAGCTTCTATGTTTGTGTTGTCAAACTCTTTCCTATTGTCACTTCTTATCTTCTTGAGCTTCACCTCAAATTCATTTTGTGCTCTCTTGGCAAACTTCTTAAAACAAGATGCAACTTCGGATTTGTCATGAAGGAAGAATACTCATGTATACCTTGAATAATCATCAACAATCACAAGATAATATAGATTTTCTCCCAAACTCTTGTATATTGTTGGTCTAAATAAATCCATGTGAAGGAGTTCTAGCACTCTTGTGGTTGACATGAAAGCTTTTGTTGGATTGGTATTTGCAACTTGCTTGCCGGCTTAACATGCACTACAAAGCTTGTCCTTCTCAAACTTCACATCCTTCAACCCTCTCACCAAATCATTCTTTATAAGCTTCTTGAGTGAGCTCATCCCAACATGAGCACCCAAGTGTTGTTTTAGTGAATAGGCATATCTTCAAGTTTGCATCTTCGGAGGTGAAGTCCACTAGATATAGGTTGTTGTATCTAAATCCTTTGAATATCACATGATCATCATCCTTCTTGGATACAACAACCTCCTTCTCAGTAAACAAGCATTGGAAGCCAAGATCACACAATTGTCCAACGGATAGTAAGTTAAAACTCAATGAAGCAATATATAGCACATTGGAGTTGGAATGATCATTTGATATTGCCACTTTGCCCAATCCTTTAACCTTGCCCTTTGAGTTATCTCCAAATGTGATTCTTTCTTGCCCATCTACTTCTTCATCTAGTGAGGTGAACATACGAGGATCACCGGTCATATGTTGTGTGCAACCACTATCAATAACTCAATGACTTCCATCGGTCTTATAGTTCACCTACCCACAAGAGATCAAGCTTTAGGAACCCAAACTTGTTGAGGGCCCTTCACCTTCTCAACAAGTGACTTAGCAACCCAAATTTTCTTAGGCCTATTCTTATTTGGAGGACCTAATGAAAGGATCTAGGATGTCGCCTAGAGGGGGGTGAATAGGCGTTTCTGAAAAATCAACACCTTTAAAAGCGGAAACGATTAGTAATAGGAGTTTCCACAATGGAAACTCCAAATCAAAGTAATACAACCCCTCACAAGTTAGCCACAAAGTATATAAAAGATACTAGATAAACCTAGGGAGCCAAACAACGGCAACCAAAGAGTTGAATCAAAATGCACTAGTCAGTTAATGTCGGAAGTCCCGACAGATTGGGTCAGAACTTCCGACGTGTCAGAAGTCCCGACGTTTGGGTCAGAACTTCCGACGTGTCAGAAGTCCTGATAGTTTGGGTCAGAACTTCCAACGCAAACTGTCAGCACTTCCGACCCCTATGGGAAATGAACTACAAGTGCTAAAATGAACTTTGTGATGCCGATAACTTACAAACCCACTTCCTAGTGGTAAGATAAGGTGTTGGGTCACTCTCTTGACGTTGATAAGCCACCACTCCGTAGATCGAGGCCCAAACCCTAAGAAATAGCTAGAGAGAGGAAGATAACCAAATACATGTAAATTCGAGCAAATCACAACAACAACAAGCACGCGGGAGACAAGAATTTATCCCGAGGTTCGGCAGCCCCACAAAGGAGCTCCTACGTCCTCGTTGTTGAGGTGACCACTTAGGTCGGAGTCTCTTCCACCTCCTTGACTCA
The DNA here is from genome assembly GCF_019320115.1 of Miscanthus floridulus. Classification (NCBI taxonomy): domain Eukaryota; kingdom Viridiplantae; phylum Streptophyta; class Magnoliopsida; order Poales; family Poaceae; genus Miscanthus; species Miscanthus floridulus. Next base: position 58,126,282 of record NC_089582.1, read on the forward strand.
CTCAAGGATACCACAAAGGTCACTTGAGTTTCTTCACTAGAAATCAAGGGTAATACAAACTTCCCAAGGCTCTTCCACAAGATGGAAGCTCTTGGGCGACGTCTAGCCAGCTAGGGGAAAATCCCCAAGAGTAACAAATGCAAATCAAACCAGCTTGACGAAGAAATCAAGTGCTCAAGCTTGCTCAAAGTGTTTTTCTCACTCAATCCACTCTCCAATCACTCAAACCCTTTAGGAATTGAAGTTGGAGGCAAAGGAGAGAAGAGTGGCGAGCCTATAATGCTTGGGGGCTGTTTTGGCCAAGTGTTTATTGCAATGAAATGAGTGGGCAACGGTTAGAATGGAGGAGATGGGTATATATACTCCAAGGCAAAATCTAACCGTTCAGATCTACGTCGGGAGTTCCGACGCAGATCTCGGGACTTCCGACGTATGAAGAAAACACTGTTCATGCGAGGTCAAAGTCCACTCGAGACAGCTAGCGTCGGAACTTCCGACAAACGTCGGGACTTCCGACGGTCGGAACTTCCGATAAACGTCGGGACTTCCGACGAGCACAGTCAGCAGGTCAGTAGAACCATCGATGCCGGGACTTCCGACTTGGGTCGGGACTTCCGACTGTCGGGAGTTCCGACTCACGTCGGGACTTCCGACATCCGCAGTCATCGCACAGGCAGTGACTGGGAGTCAGCACTTCCGGCAAGAGTCATGACTTCCGACTGTCGGGAGTTCCGGCTTACGTCGGGACTTCCGACACCGACAGTCACAGAAAATTATTCTATGTGCTCGTGAAGTGCTAGAGTGTCTCTCTTTTGATTTAATTATTATGCTTAAGCACTCTATCTTCCTCAGACCACCTAAACTTGCATCCCTCTTAATAGTACGGCATACCTATTAACTCAAGATCAAAAGAAAAACAAAATTAAACCTTTTGAGTTGATCTTCTTTAAATTGATGCCGTGTCTTTCAATCTTCATCAAGTGAGGGTGCCAACATGTCAATATTGAACTTTTCACTTGAGCATAGCCATCTTGAGCATATGACTTGATTCCATTCATCAAATATGAATAACTCCAAATGCATCAAGTCACTTTAATCAACTTGTCCAATATAGATTTGATCCTTCACATTAATATGACCATCTTAGCTTGATTAGTACCTCAACTAAATGCAAGTACTTTCTTCTTCACCCTAGCTAGGTTCTTCGGCCGCCAAGCCGTCGCTTGCCCTTCACCCTTGCTTAGTACCTCGAAGCCTTTCCTTGCTATCTTCACCATCTCAAGCCATTAAGTCACATCTTGTGTTGAATCATTCATTCATATGTATTATTATCTTTTTCATTTCAATTTAGCAAGCTTCAAATATGAGACCATTCTATATGTAATCCCTCATGTCTCATTAACTAATACTCACGAGCTTGCTTTCACATAGTATATGGAAATCCCACAATAAACAAGTATTTGCATGAATTCCATTTGCATTGTTGTCTTGTGCTTGAACTAGATTGTTTATACAACAACACTTCATTTTGGCTTTCATTAAGTACCTGTGAGATAACCTATTACCTGTCCACACTTAGCAAACGGGTTAGTTCTTTAATCACGTTGTCATTCAATCATCCAAAACCCACTAAAGGGCTAGATGCACTTTCAATCTCCCCCTTTTTGGTGATTGATGACAACTTGATTAAAGCTTACAAAATGATATAAACATTTAAACTTTTGGGTTCAATGATTTATGAGAGGCTCCCCCTTAATATGTGCTTATGATTAGAATTCACAAAATGACCTCAAATGTCAATTGCACATACTAAAACATATAGGAGACTCCCCCTAAATCATTGCATTCGTGGGGTGCATGTGTGTGTGACAAAGTTAAACCGTGATGCATATGACAAGATATATCACACAAGAATAAATATAAAGGCATCACATCAAATATTTTCATTCTAGCAGGCATAGTCCTTATGAAAATAAATATAACACATGTAATTCACACATAGCACTCATTACACATTTTCTCAAGTCCAGAAACCACCGATATATAAAAAAGATCATGTCTCAAGAGATACATAGATAAAGCATAAGTGAGTCTCATCTCTCACATGATATAATCTATCTCAAATCCAAGATATATCAATGAAGCTCAAAAACAAGAAACGACAGCCTGCAGTACATATCTTCAGGTACAAAGATAAGCAAATAAAACTATCCTAAAGCTTTAATCAGTCTCTCTCCCCCTTTGTCATCTATCACCACAAAGGTCCAACAATGACATACTAGGACAAAGGGGCTACAAGCTGTCATTCAAAGCACAAAGAATGCTTAAGGTTCAAACTTTGTACTAATCTCTCCCTTTGTATTAAACTCTCCCCCTTTGTCAACTTAAAGAGGTTGTACTTGTCACTTGTTTGCAATTCAAAATAGATCAAATACATGGGTTTACTAGCTCATGAACAAACTCATACACTAACCACTAGATTATATAATCATTCAAGCAATAGTGGTATTCTATGAGTCTAAAATTTTTCATTTGTAATGCATGATCCTATAAGCATGTACTATATGCACTAACCGCATATTAGTAAGGGATGAAAAATGATCATGCACAATACAATGATACCTTTGCTATATTGGAGAGGAAGATAGTCATACAGATTTCAATTCATTTCTCCAATAGCACCATGAAGTCCAATTATAAGCTTGGTGAAGACCAATAGATACCAATTCTTTGAATTCCTACTCTTTACCCATATGAATTGAGAATCACTAATGATCAAGTGCACTCTTCTTGTTGTGGTTGGCTTGCTTCTTCTTTGATCATTGCTTGCTTGAGAGTACTAAAAGATGCACCACTTGTAATACCACTTGAAATTTTATGATATCACTTGAAATTTTATGACTTGTTCTCTTTTGGGTGTTGCTTGCTTTCTAGACCAATCTCTTGATTTTCTTCAACCAAGTACCTTAAATGTCCCTTTAGATTACCACTTTGATTTTAGCCATCCAAGCCTAGGGCGAAGTGACCTCTCTCCAAAGAACCATCCTTGATACTTACTTGAAATAACTTAAAAGAAAATCACTTGATCCACTTGAAATATTTTGTTTCATTGATCCATATTGTTGGACTTAATTTGATGAATAACTTTGAATCCTTCTTTAAGTCCTTTTCTTTCTACTTATTTAAGTCCTTTTGTTTCTATCAAAAGATCTCTAATTATCACTAGAACTTAAACTTCATCTTCATCTTGAACTTGGTCTTGATCTCTAGCTTGAGTACCAAATGTGTACCAGATACACTCTTCAAACAAATTGTCTTGTACTCATCATTTGTCATGCTTCTATCTCAAACCAAAACCAAAACATAGGTACCTCAATCACTTATAGATATGATTCTAATTTGAGGACCTTTGAATCTAAGTGACTTTTGATCAATCCAATAATTGTCACTTTCCTGGCAGATTCTGTACTCTTTAAAGAATAAATTATATCTCCCAAAGTACATATCCAAAAACCACAAAATTTAGTGAAGATGTGACACACTAAGCCTTCTAGTAGCTGTAAAAATTTTAGCTTCTTTTAACTTCTATATTGCTACCAGATTTCATATCTTTCCACACTGCTACATGCTGAAAACTGCTGCACTATAGCTGACAAGATCTACTCCAAATCCGAAGTATCACTTATCCAAATCTCATGAAATTTGCACAGCAACTAATACCATAAATGTAGAGCATGCAGACCAGATTTCAAGTCAATACAAATAGATTTGGTTACTCAAACATGTCTATGATCACTGCTACCTCAGATTTTCAATATTGGACAGATTTCAATAATTGAGCTATTTTTCTCCAAATTGAACCAAACTTGAAATCAACTTGTTTGAATACTCTCACAAGACATATGTCCATTCTAGAAGAAATCTTATGAACATATCCAATCAAACCAACTTCAAACTTGATTACTTAAGCATTTAATCCATTCAAACATCTCATAGCAAGCAACATATGCATATATATCCAATTCAATTAACTCATATGCACCCAAATAAACTTTGATCAACAAGAGATATACCTTGATAGCTTATGATCATCTTTGCAAGCTTCAACTCCACTTATTTGCAGGCCCTCAAATATATCAATAAATCCCCACAACTTGAATATGACACTTGTATGTTGATAGCATATGGACTTCACTCAATTTTGACTTGGCATTGGGATATAATTGCACTAGGTTTCAATACTTGACTCAACATAAGATGAACAATAATAATTTCATTGAATCAAGTCTCCAATGCCATGGTACCTACAAATGGTCAACCACTTTTTGATGGTACCCAAACTAGTTTGGGTCCTCTCATGTTAGACGCAACATACTTAGGCATAGCCTTAGTATGAATAGAGGAATTTTTGCAATACTAACCAATAAGGTACAATAACAAACCTTCCTAGGCATAATATTTGCATCAATTGAAATAGGCTTAGGATTCTCACTTAGGGGACATGAATTAGCCAAGAATTGATTTTCTCTTTTTCGAATATTTGGCAAAATTATGATTTTCAAAAACTTGAGAGAGATTTTAGACGGACATAGGGATTTTTATGGACTTGAGAGAACCATGTCACATGTGATTAGGCAAATAATCAACCAAGGGTAGCAATAATCACAATATGACATGACTAGGTCACAAAGACCCAAAAACCACATGATTTTCAAAAACCACACCACCTACACATGCTAGTTAGGGATTTTGAAAAACATCTATCCTATATCACACAAATGCACACACTAGCATATAAAGGGCCTTAGATGCACTTACAATGCATGTATATAAATACATACCTTTGTCTTAAGCCCACAATATCACCACTAAGATAATACATGGCATGACAACATCATGTTGACCTCACTTGTCAAATAATCATACCATATATGAAATCAATTTTCATCCAAAGGACTACAGATAATACTAGATAAATTTGTTAGTCCATAATATCACCACTGAGATAATACATGGCATGACAACATCATGTTGACCTCACTTGTCAAATAATCATACCATATATGAAATCAATTTTCATCCAAAGGACTACAAATAATACTAGATAAATTTGTTAGTCCACAATGGTGCAAAATAGAAACTGAGCTCCCCCTAAATAAGTACCACAAGTAATTTGACTGACTTTCAACAAGCACTTTATTCTTTTAAGAATTTGGGAGTCAATTTTCTATTTTGACCAACACAAAGTAATTTGCCATATTTAAATTTCGTTGAGACATACTCACAACCCACTTAGGTTTGATAGATCACAAGCTTCTGAGCAAATTAAGGATATATGAAATCATATGGATCAAACCTCAATTGCATCCCAATTAGTGCTCTAGTTCCTACCATACCAAACACGTCCGGTAGACATACCGGACACGTCCGGCATGTGAAGAACATAAACACTTTTCCTTTCTACCCTGGCCATACCAGACATGTCTGGTAGGCGCAGGACAGAAACAATTGAAGCGCTGCTTGTGATTCTTCGTTTTAGCTCTAGTACTTCTTGTATGCCTGCATCTGCTAGAGAGCCATTAAAAGCATCACATGGTAAATATGATAATGATTAAATAAAACTAATTAGTCACTTCTAATTATTTCACAAATATGCTTATTTGTGAGCCATTGAGCACTAAACACAAAGTGGCTATCCTATAAGGTCTTTAGGTACTTGTTACCAATGGTAGAGATGAAGTAAACGATATGGTCATTGATTTATCTTCGGGTCAACCATATATGAGATTATGATAAGAATTGATTGATAGATTGAGTGAATATTTTCAATTTACTTGCTCAACCATCCCGAAGCTTTCATCTCACCACCAAGTACCTACATTATCAACCTAAGCACATTTTGGTACCCAACTCTTGTTGGGTCCTTTTGGGTTAGTCAACAAGTGCTTAGGCACCCAAATGGTCTTAGTACTAGTTTGTGGTGAACACATCACCTTGCTAGTGCTAACTCCTTTTGTGGTCTTTCTAAGCATATTATCATAAACAAATGTGTTCGGCTTAGGGATGTTACCATTTGGGCAATCATAGCTTAGATGCCCCTTTCTTTTACAAGCATAGCATATGCGACCTTTGTTTGCTTTATGCTTGTTTTGCTTGTATGGACATCTATCAACCTTGTGGCCCATCTCATTGCATCCATAGCATCTTCTTGTTGCAACTTGGGCTACCTTTCTTGACTCTTGATATATTGGGCATTTCTTGGTAGGATGCCCCAATTTCTTGCTCATGAGACAAGCGCTTTGTCCATCACTCTTCACTTGCTTGGCCTCCTTGATTGAAGCCTTTTGAGTGGCGGCTTCAACCTTGTCGGCCCAATTCTTATGTGGACACGTAGCCCACTCATGTCCATACAATCCACAACCATAGCACATACTTTTTCCATGTTTCTTGCTCTTGGTTGTGTTGGCCTTGCTTGAAATGTGATTCCTTTGTTGGGTTTTGAAGGAAGCAAGGTTTGAACCCTTCTCAAGCTTCTTCACCATGTTATCACGGTTATCTTGAGAAGGTTGTGCTTTCTCCTTACCCTTCAATCGAATCACATCTTTCTTTAATCTTTTCACCTCTTCTTTGAGCTCTATGTTTTCTATAAATTTTTGCTCAATCAAAGATTGGCTTGCTTAAGAAGCACACTCATTAGCATAAGAAATATTCAATTGAGATTGTGTACAAGTGAGTGTGTGAGTAGGAGGTTGAGATGATTTTACCGTTGTAATCACAACCTCATGAGCCACCTCAAGCATGATGCTTGATTCTACTAATTCTTCATGAGAGCACTTGAGATGAACATAGTTTGCTTGTAGCACATTATATTTGCTTGAGAGTTCATCTAATTTTGCCTTGAGCTCAAAGTTTTCCTTCTCTAGTTGTGAAACACTAGAAGAGGAGTTAGTAACTAAAGCATGCTCAATTGATAATTTTTCATACCTCTCATTTATGGCCTTTAGCTCTTGCAATTTGGAGATGAGAAACTTTTCTTGATTTTGAAGTGATTGCTCTTGTTTCTCATTCTCTTCCTCTAGCTCATCATTCTTCTCAACTAGCTTCATGAGAATGAGCTTGTCTTTGTTGCTTAGATGATCAAGAGTGTAGCTATCTTCAATTTCAATATCACTCTCTTCTTGATCATCTACTCGTGCTATCTCCTTGGCTTGATCTTTCTTGCTAGCCTTCTTCTTGCTTTTCTTGGCCATGAGACACAAGTGATGAGTATCATGAGATACTGAGGTTGACTCATCACTTGGCCGCCACCGGGCTTGAGCCTCATCATCATAAACTGCCTGTTGTCCGGCTGCCTCAGCCATACCGAATGCGTCTGGTAGGGATACCGGACACGTCTGGCATGCGCTTGCAGACAGCGCAGTCACCTCGGCTTGCACCTCTTGCTCCGGCTCGGCGCTCTTGAGATCTTGTGAGGCTTCTTCACTGCATGAAGACATAATGGACATATTTTCCATTGACTCAACCTCAAGTGCATCATCGCATTTGGATTTTCCATATAACTCAATGAGTTTGGTCCAAATGAGATGAGCACTCTCCGGAGGTGGTTGTCCATTGAATATTGCCTCATCTTGAACCTCTGCACTCAATGTACTCAAAATGATATTAATAGCTTGAGCATTTAGTTGCACGCATATCTCTTCCTCTTTTGATAAATTCTTATAGTTGCTCCAATCAACTATAGGAAGAGGTATGCTTGCAAACACAATATGCTCAACAAGAGGACTAATATCTCTAAAAGCATTGAGTACATGAATTGACCAAGGTAGAAAGTTTGAACCATCATTTTGGAGAAGCATCGGCTCCAGATCGATAGGCGTCGACATCCTTTTCTCACGGCGGTGAAGCTTTAGGTGAGAACCTCGCTCTGATACCAATTAAAAGGATCTAGGATGTCGCCTAGAGGGGGGTGAATAGGCGTTTCTGAAAAATCAACACCTTTAAAAGCGGAAACGATTAGTAATAGGAGTTTCCACAATGGAAACTCCAAATCAAAGTAATACAACCCCTCACAAGTTAGCCACAAAGTATATAAAAGATACTAGATAAACCTAGGGAGCCAAACAACGGCAACCAAAGAGTTGAATCAAAATGCACTAGTCAGTTAATGTCGGAAGTCCCGACAGATTGGGTCAGAACTTTCGACGTGTCAGAAGTCCCGACGTTTGGGTCAGAACTTCCGATGTGTCAGAAGTCCTGACAGTTTGGGTCAGAACTTCCAACGCAAACTGTCAGCACTTCCGACCCCTACGGGAAATGAACTACAAGTGCTAAAATGAACTTTGTGATGCCGATAACTTACAAACCCACTTCCTAGTGGTAAGATAAGGTGTTGGGTCACTCTCTTGACGTTGATAAGCCACCACTCCGTAGATCGAGGCCCAAACCCTAAGAAATAGCTAGAGAGAGGAAGATAACCAAATACATGTAAATTCGAGCAAATCACAACAACAACAAGCACGCGGGAGACAAGAATTTATCCCGAGGTTCGGTAGCCCCACAAAGGAGCTCCTACATCGTCGTTGTTGAGGTGACCACTTAGGTCGGAGTCTCTTCCACCTCCTTGCCTCACTCAAGGATACCACAAAGGTCACTTGAGTTTCTTCACTAGAAATCAAGGGTAATACAAACTTCCCAAGGCTCTTCCACAAGATGGAAGCTCTTGGGCGACGTCTAGCCGGCTAGGGGAAAATCCCCAAGAGTAACAAATGCAAATCAAACCGGCTTGACGAAGAAATCAAGTGCTCAAGCTTGCTCAAAGTGTTTTTCTCACTCAATCCACTCTCCAATCACTCAAACCCTTTAGGAATTGAAGTTGGAGGCAAAGGAGAGAAGAGTGGCGAGCCTATAATGCTTGGGGGCTGTTTTGGCCGAGTGTTTGTTGCAATGAAATGAGTGGGCAACGGTTAGAATGGAGGAGATGGGTATATATACTCCAAGGCAAAATCTAACCGTTCAGATCTACGTCGGGAGTTCCGACGCAGATCTCGGGACTTCCGACGTATGAAGAAAACACTGTTCATGCGAGGTCAAAGTCCACTCGAGACAGCCAGCGTCGGAACTTCCGACAAACGTCGGGACTTCCGACGGTCGGAACTTCCGACAAACGTCCGGACTTCCGACGAGCACAGTCAGCAGGTCAGTAGAACCATCGATGCCGGGACTTCCGACTTGGGTCGGGACTTCCGACTGTCGGGAGTTCCGACTCACGTCGGGACTTCCGACGTCCACAATCATCGCACAGGCAGTGACTGGGAGTCAGCACTTCCGGCAAGAGTCATGACTTCCGACTGTCGGGAGTTCCGGCTTACGTCGGGACTTCCGACACCGACAGTCACAGAAAATTATTCTATGTGCTCGTGAAGTGCTAGAGTGTCTCTCTTTTGATTTAATTATTATGCTTGAGCACTCTATCTTCCTCAGACCACCTAAACTTGCATCCCTCTTAATAGTACGGCATACCTATTAACTCAAGATCAAAAGAAAAATAAAATTAAACCTTTTGAGTTGATCTTCTTTAAATTGATGCCGTGTCTTTCAATCTTCATCAAGTGAGGGTGCCAACATGTCAATATTGAACTTTTCACTTGAGCATAGCCATCTTGAGCATGTGACTTGATTCCATTCATCAAATATGAATAACTCCAAATGCATCAAGTCACTTTAATCAACTTGTCCAATATAGATTTGATCCGTCACATTAATATGACCATCTTAGCTTGATTAGTACCTCAACTAAATGCAAGTACTTTCTTCTTCACCCTAGCTAGGTTCTTCGGCCGCCAAGCCGTCGCTTGCCCTTCACCCTTGCTTAGTACCTCGAAGCCTTTCCTTGCTATCTTCACCATCTCAAGCCATTAAGTCACATCTTGTGTTGAATCATTCATTCATATGTATTATTATCTTTTTCATTTCAATTTAGCAAGCTTCAAATATGAGACCATTCTATATGTAATCCCTCATGTCTCATTAACTAATACTCACGAGCTTGCTTTCACATAGTATATGGAAATCCCACAATAAACAAGTATTTGCATGAATTCCATTTGCATTGTTGTCTTGTGCTTGAACTAGATTGTTTATACAACAACACTTCATTTTGGCTTTCATTAAGTACCTGTGAGATAACCTATTACCTGTCCACACTTAGCAAATGGGTTAGTTCTTTAATCACGTTGTCATTCAATCATCCAAAACCCACTAAAGGACTAGATGCACTTTCACCTAAGAACATCACTTTCATTTTCCCACTAGAATCCTTTCTAAGCATGTAGTGAGCATTGAAGGCAAATGGTCTAGCATGCTTGGGCATGGGTTGTGGTGGTGGAGTTTGGTACTCATGAGCAAAGTGGCCTTCTTGTCTACACTCAAAGCATCTCTTTGGCTTTGGCTTTGGCTTTGATTGTTGTTGTTGAGCTTGAGCCTTCTTCTCTTTGTTTGCCATGTACCCAATGCCACTTCTATCTATCTTCATGACGGTGTTCATTAGAAGCTCACTTTGAAGATATTTGCCTCTAGTGAATTTGCTCAATCCAATCTTAAGATGTTCTTTCTCCAACTTGAGCTTCTTGCTTTCTTCCTTGAGAGCATCATTGTTCTTTTCTTCCTTGACCTTCTTGTTCTCATCTTTGAGCTTCTCATTCTCAAGGATCAAACCATCATCATGAATAATAGTTTCTAGCACAATAGGCTTGGTGGTTTTGAGTTCTTCAAGATCTTTCTTGAGCTTTGCATTATCATTCTTGAGCTTGACAAACTCATCATAGTCATCGGCTTCAACCACTTGCTTGCCCTTGCTACTAAAACTTTGCTCAATGTTCTCATCAATAAGATCATCACATGATGTAGCTATATCAATCTTAACAACATCATTAGTAGCATCATATGGCTCATTGGGTAAAAATTCTTAAGCAATAACAAGGGTATCATGATTAACCTTAAGAGTAGTGTATTCATCTTTTAGCTTGTTATGGCTAGTGATGAGCTCTTTGTGCACCCACTCAAGTTTATCATGTTTATCTTTGAGCTCTTTCTTAGAAGATTTGAGCTCCTTGAGTTTAGATGACATAGCATCATTTGCTTCTCTAAGCTCAACACTAACCTTTTCGACTATCTCATATTTAGCTAAAAGAGAATTATTCTTAATATTAAGCTTTTCATTTTTAGCTCTAGTCTTTATAATGATCTTAGTGTATTTCTTTAGTAATTTAGCAAGATCATCATAGGTAGGTGACTCATATTCATCATTGCTATCACTATCACTATCATCATTATGAGCTTCATCATCACCACTACTATCATCATCATGTGATACCTTTTGTTCACCTTTGGCCATAAGGCATAGGTGTGTAGAGGATGATGGCGGTGGTGGCAGTGAAGATGGTGAGTCAATAGCAATGGCGGCCACCTTCTCATTGTCACTTTCATCATCGGATGATCCACTAGATAAATCAATGTCCATGAGCCAATCACCGACGATGTAAGCCTTTCCACTCTTCTTCTTCTTGCCATCTCTCTTCTTATATGACTTGTTCTTTTTCTTCTCATCTTCATCTTCATTGCTTGAGTCACCTCTCTTGTCTTTGTTCTTGTTTTTGAACTTGTCTTTCTTGGGCTTTGTGCATTGGTGAGCTAGATGACCAAGTTCTTCACAATTGTAGCAATCTATTTCAGAGATTGGCTTCCTTCTAGAGCTAGTGAAGAACTTCTTCTTCTTGCCATCAAACTTGATGCCACTCTTGTTTAGCTTCTTAAGCATCTTGGCGGTCTTCTTCACCATGAGAGCAAGACTTTCATCATCAACTTCATCTTCACTTGAGCTCTCATACTCAAGTCTTGCCTTGCCCTTCTCTTGGCTAGCTTTGAATGCTAAGTCCTTATCTTTCTTCTTGGTAGAGGATGAGCCATCTTGTGGCGTGATGTGCATGTACATCTTATGAGCATTGATCTTCCCCAAGATTTGTGTCAGTGTAGCGGTGGAAAGATCACCTTGATGTAGCATGGTCACAATATGCCCATATTTGTCAATGGGGAGGACACTCAAGATCGTACAACATTGGATGGTTGTATTTGAGTGAGTCTAAGCCCATTGACTTCCTCTACAAGAACATTCAAACGTGAATACATTTCATTAGCACTTTCCTTAGGAAGCATTTCAAAAGAGTTGAGCTTTTTTATGACAAGATGATAGCGTTCCTCACGCTCACTCTTAGTTCCCTCATGGAGCGCACAAACGTCTGACCATAGTGCATGGGCATCTTTGTGGTTCCTCACACGATTGAACACATCTTTGCAAAGACCTCTAAAGATAGTGTTTTGAGCCTTTGCATTCCACTTCTCATAATTCATCTCATCGCCTTGTAGGTTAGTAGCATCCCGAGGTTTTGGGAAGCCTTATGAGGCGGCTCTAAGTATACCAACATCTAGAGCCTCTAGATATGCCTCCATGCGAATTTTCCAATAAGGAAAGTCATCTCCCTCAAAGATAGGACGAGGTCCGTCCCCATGAGACATCTTGCTCTAGGTGGTTAAGCCTAAAAACGTGAGCACGAGGCTCTAATACCAATTGAAAGGATCAAGATGCCCAAAAGGGGGGTGAATTGGACTAATTCTAAATTTCTTCACAATAATTAAGTCCTATGGTTAGCCTAATTAACCCCTTGTGCCTAAAAAGTGTTTCTAATTGTTCTACTGCACAAAAGACTTGCAACCTAAGTTCCAATCTTATTCTAGCATGGCAATTCTAAGAAAGTAAAGACATGAATTGAATTGCACAAAGTAAATGCTCAAAGTAAATAGAGAGGAAATAATGCAGCGATGTTTTGCCGAGGTATCGAAGAGTCGTCACTCCCCACTATTCCTCATTGGAGCACCTGCACAAGGGTGTAGGTCCCCCTTGATCCGTGCAAGGATCAAGTGCTCTCTATGGGTTGATTCTTCGACACTCCATCATGGTGAATCACCCACAACCGCTCACAACTTGAGTTGGGTCACCCACAAGCTCCGTCGGGTGATCACCGAATTCCCAATCACCACCAAGCTATCTAGGTGATGGCGATCACCAAGAGTAACAAACACGAACTCTCACTTGACCATGACAAGCCTAATGAGAAGGTGGATGCACACTTTGCTACTCTTAATCTTCACTAATGAGGTCTCTCTTTGGATTCTCAAATCTCAATCACCTCACTAGGACCTTGCTCTTCTTGGCACTCTCTAAGGTATTTCTCAGCTGTTGGAATAAGCAAAAGTACCCCCACACACGAGTGGAGGTGGTATTTATAACACCAGCTGAAAAACGAACCATTATGTGTCTCTGCGGAGTGACCGGATGCTTTGGTCATGTTGACCGGACGCTCCGATCAGTATACCCTGAACTCCAGTGTTTATAGTGTGACCGGATGCGTCCGGTCATGATTTTCCCTCTCTAGAACCTTACTGGAGTCGACCGGACACTGCCTCTCAGCGTCCGATCACTTGACCTCTCAGCGTCCGATCAAACTAAATGTAATCATCTTGGTCAAATGAACTGACCAGACCCTGAGCCAACATCTGGTCACACCGGAGCCAGCGTCCGGTCAGTATTTGACCCTCCATTCACTTCTAACTCTCGATCATATGTGAATAAAGTTTGCTCCATTGGATCAAAGGGCTATTGTGGAGCTACCTAGTGCTAGTTTTAATAAGTGTGCATCACACCTAACTCACTAGACTCATCTAGGTCAAGCTACCCATCCATACCCCCCTTAATAGTACGGCCAAAGGAAAAAACAAAGTCCTAAACTACTCTAAGTGTCTCTTTAACTCCAATTGACACTTAGAACTAGTCCATCCTTAACCTTGTCGTCCTTCCTTTGAAAACCAAAACGATTTCCATCGTAGGAGCATGACCACCTTGATTGCCCAATTGATCTCCATTACCATGACCTAACTTAATTACCTTTGCAAAACATATGTTAGTCATAGTAATCTTGTATTGTCATTAATCACCAAAACCCAACTAGGGGCCTAGATACTTTCAATCATACTTATGTGCGCCCAAAGATCATAAGTCGACAAATTGTGAATAGTATCATCATAAGTGTTTATTACATCACGAATAATAAGACTGAGTCTTCACATAAATATAGTGGAAGTATAAAGACAAGATCTCTCACGGAAGCTCCAAATCACAGGGACATCAATTGGTTGACCACAAGTCTAGTAATTCTTAGTAAAGTCGTCATTACCATAGCTATCTGTTACCCATCTGGGATTTTTATCCAAATAATGAAAAAAACAAACGTAAGTACATAGCGTACTCAACAAGTGTAACATAGGGTTCATGAGGCTCAAAAGGCTTGACATAGATTTTACAGTACTCAGCTTTTAGTTGTCAAAATTTTAGCATAAGAGAAGCAACAAATTGTTTCAATTCCCAAAGCAAAACATATGATCAATGTAAACATGAATAATGAATAGCATAAATAGATAATTCTTAGTGATCATCTATTCCGTAAATGTTCCAAGGCTGCTCATGACCATGAGCACGGCTAATATACTAGTTTTACATTCTATAGAGGGTGTACACTTTCACTATGAGTCATGATACCCATATGCCTAGATTAATTACTCCCAAAACACTTCCAAGGTGAGCAAGTAGGGGTCACTATGAAGCCTTTCAAAGGTTCATCTAACAAGTTAGGGCTATTAGATTCATTCAGCAAACAGATATAGGAACCCCCCTGTCGAATGGCATAATTCCATTGCGGCTATACATATAAGAGTAGAGGATGTCCTATACCCGATTCGGCAAGCCATTCTTATGCCAATAAAGGTAACCACTAACAAGCTAGAAAAGGTCCTCATACTAAGCTAAAGCCAGAGCCATGTAGCCCTCACAGCTATACTATAAGTCTCGGATAATCACTTATAGATAAGTTCCTAAGGAGAGGAATCTGAAGCATTTAGAAAGTAGTTAAATACTCCAGCCCTCTATTTCCAAGTTGCTAAAAAGTCATATTTTAAAGTTTATTGCATATACCATTACTCAAGTTACAAGATTATGGTTTAATTGAGCACTAGCAAAGTTACCCAATGCATATCCCATAGGAGACAAGGTATAAGTTCAATTATAGGGAAATCCCTATCAAGATGACACATGCAATATGAATTAAATGTATTAAGGTGAATAGGAAACAAGGATGATCCCATGCTATACTTGCCTTGAATAAAGTACTCCTGCTGATCCAGCTCATCAAAGTAATACTCTTGGTTTCCCTCGAATTGCTCACCGTCTATACTCGATAATCAAAGCAACATACAAGCATCCAGAAGCAATCATGAATAGCAAACAAAAGCTATAGATTAGAACAGTATACCAATCAACATAAAATCAAGATGAAAAGTTTGTAAAATGAATCTATGTCTCGCTACGATCACACAGACATGAAGATCACAAAAATCAGAACTAAAACAAAGAAGTTATGAATTAAACAAGATTTCCTTTAGTAAAATAATAGATTAAATCTAACCTCAAATTTTAAAAGTTGAAAACCTAATTAATAGTAGTATGAACATGTAGATTATGGAATTATGAACCTAACGCAAGTTGAACGGATCAAATCGCAGTTAAAACAGAGATTTTATGGCCTATAGAAGATAGTGGCAGTTATGTAAATAGATGAAACTTGATTTTTGAATTAAAATAAATAAAACCTGAGTTTTAAATCTGACCGAGGACTACGGGTGCTATTATCAAAAAAGGCAGGGGCTCTTTTGAAAGAATACAAGGATGGCGGGTTGAGATCTAATTAATTGTAAGGGCTCTTTTGCAAAATAGATCGGCGAAGGGATATCATGGCATCTGGGCCGTTGGATTAGATTCGGGCGGCCAAGATTGAATCGGGCGGTGAAGGTGGCCAGCGATGAGCTTATCTATGGCGGTGCCATGGTTAGAGTGGGCTACGCTCTCGGTTTAAAGCCTATGGTCCACTACTGAGAGAAACAAGAGAACGAGAGAGAGAGGAGCTCAAGGCGGACTCACCGAGACCAAAAAACGATAGGGGAACTGACGACGGCGCGTAGCAGCGGCTTGAACCCGACGGCAGCTACGACGCTAGGGCTACGGTGGCTGTGAGCTTTAGGCGAGATCAAAAGCTTGCTCTAAGGTGGGATAGGGAGGTAGCGTAGGCATGAGCATCGGTATTTATGAGGCAAGGCGACGTGCAGAGCATGCCACCGTGAAGGCGTAGCGGAGGCGGACACGGTGACATGGCAGAGTCCGTCCCGATCATGCGCGAGAGGTGGAAGGTGATGCTGACAGGTGAGCCTGATCCGTTAGGCACTCAGATAGGGAGGGGGAGCGCGGGCGTGGCGCGGTGTGGCGTGGCGCGGACCTAGGCCTTCGGTTGGGCCACTGCGAAGAACTGAAACGGGCTGTGGGGAAAATGGAAAGCATGCCGCGTGGCAGAGCAAAGGAGAGTGGGGCGCGAGGGGGAGGCCAAGCTAGGCCAGCGCAGAGAAGCAAAATGGGCCACGGGCATGAAGGAGCATGCTAGCAGGCCGAAAGCATAGGAGGGAGAAGAAAATTCCTTTTCCATTTTCTAAACCAATTTCCAAACCAATTTTGAATGCTAATTCAAATGAATTTGAAATCTGATTTCAAACCACTCAATACAAAAATAATATGCAACAACATGAATGCATAAACATGTAGGTAAACCTTATATTTGATTTTAATTTGATAAAAAATATTATTTCCCTAAATTCAAATGCTCACAAAAATGCATAATTAATCATTTTCTCCTATTTTAAAATTATATAAATTTTAGGGTGTTACAATTCTACCCCCTTAAAATGAATCTCGTCCTCAAGATTCGGACGATGCTTACTCAAATAACTCTGGGTATGTTTTTCTCAAATCCTCTTCTCTTTCCCAAGTAGCCACATCTTCTGTATACCAATTCCACTGAACCTTACACATCTTTATAACTTGGCTCCTTCTAACTCTTTCTGTCATCTCCAAAATCCTTACCGAAAACTCCTCATAAGTGAGATCTTCCTTAACTATAAGTTCTTCTAACGGTATATGCTCCTTGGGTATATGCAAACACTTCTTTAATTGAGACACATGGAACACATCGTGTACACATGACAAACTCTCAAGCAATTATAACTGATAAGCTACTTCTCCACGTCTCTCTAAAATCTTAAAAGGCCCAATATACCTTGGTGCTAACTTTCCTTTCATGTTAAACCTTCTCACACTTCTCATAGGCGACACCTTCAGGTAAACATAGTCCTCTTTTCAAAAACCAATTCTCTTCTCTGAGTGTCAGCATAACTCTTTTGTCGAGGCTGTGCCACTCTCAAGTTATCTCTAATCATCCTTACCTACTCTTCTGTGTCTCTTAAAACATGTGGTTCGAACACTTGACCTTCTTCTATTTGATTCCAAAATAACGGGGTTCTACACTTTCGTCCATACAAAGCTTCGAAAGGTACCATATTGAGACTCTTCTAATAACTATTGTTATACGAGAACTCTGCATAAGGCAAACTCTTATCCAAACTTGTACCATACTACAATGCACAAGCTCTCAACATGTCCACTAATATCTGATTAATCCTCTTAGTTTGTCCATCTGTCCAAGGATGATATGTTGTGCTAAAATTCAACTTTGTTTCCAATGAACTATGTACTTGCTGCAAAAAATGAGATGTAAATTGAGTACCCTGATCAGACACAATTTTCTTGGGAACTCCATGTAGACACACTATCATTTCCATATATAATGTAGCCAATTGGGGTCCAGTATAGGTAGTCTTGACCGGTAAGAAGTGAGCAACTTTAGTCAACCGATCCACTATCACCCAAATCAAATCATAACCTCTCTGAGTGCATGGTAACCCAATAATAAAATCCATACCAACTTCTTCCCACTTCCACTTAGGTATCTTCATTGGTTGTAATAATCCTACAGGTCTTTGATGTTTAGCTTTGAGTCTCTAACACGTATCACATAAAGCAACATATTCAGCAACATCTCTCTTCAGTCTATACCACCAATACTTCTCTTTCAAATCCAAATATATCTTAGTACTCTCAGGATGAATAGAGTAAGTAGACTCATGTGCCTTATGAAGAATCGTGTCTTGTATAGCCTTATTCTCAGGCACACATAGTCTTTTCCCAAACCAAAGAGTTACATTATCATCCATACAGAAATCTGGTGCCTTACCAATCACTATATTTTCCGCTATATCTTTCAACTTCGTATCCTGTAACTGGCCCTTACGTATTTCTTGCTCTAGTTTAGGCTCCAACACCAACTCCACTACATTAGTGACAAAGCCCAAGTTCAGTTGCTCAAATTCAGCACACAACTCACTTGACAGAGGTGTCACTTGCACCTCATTGGCATAACTCTTCCTGCTAAGAGCATTGGCAACAACATTCGCTTTTCTAGGATGATAGTGTACCTCCAGATCATAATCTTTAATCAACTCCAACCATCGATGTTGTCTCATATTTAGATCTATCTGAGTGAATATGTACTTCAAACTCTTATGATCAGTATAGATATCACTCTTATGTCCAATAAGATAGTGTCTCTATATTTTCAAAGCATGGACCACTGCTGCCAACTCCAAATCATGAGTAGGATAATTTAGCTCATGCTTTCTCATCTGTTGGGATGCATAGGCCACTACTCTTCCTTCTTGTATAAGAACACATCCAAGACCTTGGTGATATGAATCACAATAGATAGAAAAACTCTTGTTCAAATCTAGCAAAACCAATACTAGGGCGGTAGTCAACCTCTTCTTCAATTCTTCAAAGTTAGCCTGGTACTCCTCGGACCACACAAACTTAGCATTTTTCTCCAACAGAGCTGTCATAGGCTTATCAAGTTTAGAGAAACCTTCTATGAACCTTCTATAGTATCTAGCCAATCCCAAGAAACTTTGAATCTCTCCCACGTCATTTGGTGGTTTCCAATTCAACACATCTCTCACCTTGCTTGGATCTACTACTATTCCACCATAGGAGACAACATGGCCTAGGAAAGAAACTTCCTTCAACCAGAACTCACACTTGCATTGCTTAGCATACAACTTGTGTTCTTTGAGCTTTTGCAAGACCAACCTTAGATGTTCAGCATGCTCTTCTTCCATTTTGGAGAATATCAATATATTATCGATAAATACCACTACAAACTTATCCAGAAACTCCATGAACACCTTATTCATCAAGTACATAAAGTATGCAGGTGCATCGGTCAAACCAAAGGACATAACGATGTACTCATACAAACCATACCTTGTAGTAAAAGTTGTCTTGGGTATGTTAGTTGCATGAATCTTCAACTAATGATAACTAGAACGAAGATCAATCTTAGAAAAAACACAAGCACCTCCCAACTGATCAAATAAGTCATCAATTCTAGGCAACGGATACTTGTTTTTTATAGTAACCTCATTGAGTGATCGATAATCAACACACATTCTCTGAGTACCATCCTTCTTGTCCACAAATATAACTGGTGCTCCCCAAGGTGATAAACTAGGACAAATGAAACCTTTCTCCTGTAACTCCTTTATTTGTTTCTTAAGTTCTTCTAGTTTGTTAACCCCCATTCTATATTGACGCTTAGCTATAGGTGCAATTCTAGGTAATAATTCAATAATAAACTCAATGTCATGGTCAGGTGGCATACCTAGCAAGTCATCAGGGAACACATTTGGAAACTCATCCACCACTGGGTCCTCCTTGTGGACGCTATCATCAAGTTGGTTCACTATGGCTGTCGGCTATGCTTGTACTACAACATCAACACTAATTCTATCCCCATTCGGTGTGGTCACAACAACTACCTTCTCTTGACACTAAATGACTACCCGGTTTTGCTTCATCCAGTGCATACCCAGAATCACATCGATACCAGATGTTCTCAACACAATGGGGCTCACTTTGAACTCTACCCCCCTTAAGGATAGACTAGTCGAAAGACAACGGTAAGAAGCTTGCATACTACCTCCTAGTGAGTTTAGTAATATGGGATTTTGCATGGCACATAAAGGTATGCTATAATTTCTAACAAATGCTTATGATATGAATGAATGCGAAGCTCCAGAATAAAAAAGAACAGTGATAGGAGTGGAATTGACATTGAACGTACCGAGCATGACTTCTGGTTGCGCAAGCGCCATCTTGGTAGACACATGGTTTACCTTTCCTGTGTTGGGTGTTGACTTCTACGATGTTCCCTTCTGGTTACTATGCTGATCCTAGGGTGTTTGCGGATTCTGCTTCCTAGGGCAATGGTTAGCATAATTCTTAACTTCTCCACAACAATAACATACGTTGGGGGTACTAGGTGCACTGGTCTTCATGGGAGTGTTGTTGGGTGTTCCTTGTCATGGCGTCTGCAGACCACTCTGCTGCTGGGGACATTGATTGCCATGCTGCTGCTGGTTTGGATTGCGTTGAGGGTACTGACCACGATTCCACTTATTAGCTAGTCCCTAGAACCTCTGCTGGAAGCCTTACTGAGGGTTGGTGCATAGATGAGTATTACTTCCAGAGGCCTGTCCCTAAAGCCTCCTCTTCTTAGACTCCATCTCTTTACGCTTATTGTCAATAACAATAGCATGATTCATCAGCGTCTGAAAATTAGGGTATGTATTGGACATGAGCTGGAGTTGCAGACCATCATATAGACCCTTAAGAAAGTGGCGTTGCTTATCAGCATCATCAGCCACATCATTTGGAGTGTAACATGACAACTAAGCAAACTTGTCATGATACTCAGTAATGGACATAGACCCCTACTTTAGAGCTTTGAATTCCAACTGCTTGAGCACTATCAATCCTCCAGGTATGTGGTAGGATCTAAAATTCTCTCTAAATTCCTGCCAGGTGATAGGAGGAGCATTGGCAGGATATCCATACTCGAATGCCTCCCACCAGTCTTGGGCTTCTCCCTGAAGTTGTCCTGACACGTACAACACCTTATGCTGGTTATCGCACTGCGCTATGTTTAGTTACTTCTCCACTGCACAAAGCCAATAATTTGCTTCTAGTGGATCAGTGGCATGAGAAAACACTAGGGGGACGACCCTTCAAATATTCACCATATTTGTCACGCGGTGCTCCATCCATTGGATGGTTCTGCTGATTCTGCACCAAGGCTTGCATAAGCTGTGTCTGCACTACCAAAAGTTGCTCAATTGTTGGTGGCGATGGAGGTGGTGGATGTGGGGGAACACCTCCATGAGCTCAGCCTCTTTCTCTTCTAGACATCTGACATCCAACAGAAATATTCAAAATTTAGTGATTTCCAAGTTATAGGCACTTATAGCGACACAATACATTCTGAAAATTTTCTGGACGAGTTCCATCATTAGTAGCTCAGTAAAATAGTCATATCTCAAGTTATAGATATCCAAAAGATATGTACTTTAAATGGTTGGAAAGCTTAAGAAGTTATCTACAACTTTTATTAAGACCACATTCCCAGATTCTATCGTTAGGTTACTCAAAAATAGGACACAACCAAAACTATTCTAAATTCTAGACTGTGCAGAAACTTTAACTTGAAACAGCCATATCTCACAAACCAGATCAGATATAGGGGCAATTCCAGAGGCCTTGGAAAGATACTAAAGTATAGTTGTTCTCATAAAAATTTCTTAATTTTGGGTCAAGTAAATTTTTATTGGCATTGAGATAAGGACATACTGCTCTAAAAAATAGAACCGAGAGAACAAGATATATCAAACCCATCTATTTATTTATTGACCCAAACTTTAATATCCTTAACTATGAAACTTGCAGACATACCCATAAAGTTCCAGCACTCATTACAAAAATCCAACTCACACATAAACATAATAACAAATCAACTAGGCACACCAATGTTCACACCGCACTAATAGACTCGACTCAACTTGACTCGTTCTACTAACGTCTTATTACATTAAAGGGACTCCAACACTTATGGGTGAAATTTATGGGGAAGCTCCTCGTACATCCTTGCTAGGTTGAGGCACACCCTTTGCTCATCTATCACTTGTCAGTATCTTTTAAGGGTTTCCTGCTATGCCTTCAACTGATCTTCTAGTCGTCGAATCTTTGCTACTGACTCATAGCTAAAGTATACCATCACCTAGGAGTTGTATCCATGCCCTGTGGGTCCATCATTGCCGATTCCAATTCAGGGTGTTGGTGAGGGATAAATCGATATTGGTCATCCTTCATATCCTCAAACCGACGACCATAGAGACCCATGCAGGCTGTAGTGGCTACATCTTCTATGCTATCCTCCATAGTGGCATAGTGAGCGTGATGCACATAGTTTGAGTCCAGCTGATATGCGCCCTTCTATTTGTCCTTGATGGAGATGCACACCCTGGTCTTCCAATAGGTGTCCTCCAAAGGGTGCGTACGCTCGGTGTAGACGTACTCCACAGCTACGTCCTAATCACCATAGTAGGTCTAAAGAATCCCCATAAATCAGTGGTGTCAGATGGAGGTTTCACACCCTGGTTTGTACTAGACCTTTGTAGTCCATCCTAGGGGAGGGATCAACTCATCCTCTTCAACGGCGTCTTCCTCCTCATCATCGGACAATAAGACGACCTCTACTTCTTTGGGTTCTTCCTAGACTGGCTCAGGCGAAGGTATAGGTGTTGGCAAATTAACTTCTTGTTCTTGAGGTTCCTCCTCCTCATGGGGGTCCATAGACAAGCCACGAGGCGAGTAGTAGCCTCTGGTGCTGATGCAAGCAGTCTTATTGGCATGAGACATGTACAAAATTAGATTTAGTTAAATTAGAAGCAATAATTTTAATAGCAAAGTAAGGCAAAAGAATCATAAAACTTTAGCAAATAACAAGGATGAGATGGGAAGCATGAAATAAGTGAAGTAAAAGAAGCTAAAACGACCATTGCTCACTAGGCTTGCGTCCTACCGTCAACACAGCTCTGATACCAATCTGTCACACCCGATTTTAAGGATAAAATAGGATGCATAATCTTATGTGCGCCTAGAGATTAGTCACACACATAAGCCAACAAATTGTGAATAGTATCGTCACAAGTGTTTATTACATCACGAATAATAAGACAGAGTCTTCACATAAATATAGCGAAAGTATAAAGAAAAGATCTCTCACGGAAGCTCCATATCATAGGGACGTTAACTGGTTGACCACAAGTCTAGTAATCCTTAGGAAAGTCATCATTACCATAGCCATCTATTACCCATCTAGGATTTTTATTTAAATAGTGAAAATAAACAAGCGTAAGTATATGTCGTACTCAACAAGTATAACATGGGGTTCATGAGGCTCAAGGCTTGACATAGGTTTTATAGCACTCAGCTTTTAGTTGTCAAAATTTTAGCATAAGAGTAGCAATAAATTATTTCAATTCCCAAAGCAAAACACATGATCAATGTAAACATGAATAATGAATAGCATAAACAGATAATTCTTAGTAATCATCTATTCCATAAATATTCCAAGGCCACTCATGACCGTGAGCATGACTGATATACTAGTTTTACACTCTGTAGAGATTGTACACTTTCACTTTGAGTTATGATACCCATATGCCTAGGTTAATTACTCCTAAAACACTTCTAAGATGAGCAAGCAGGGGTCACTATGAAGCTTTTCAAAGGTTCGTCTAACAAGTTTGGGCCATTAGATTCACTCGACAAACAGATATAGGAACCCCCCTATCGAATAGCACAATTCCATCGTGGCTATACACATAAGAGTAGAGGCTATCCTATACCTGATTCAGCAAGCCATTCTTACGCTAATAAAGGTAACCACTAACAAGCTAGAAAAGATCCTCATACTGAGCTAAAGCCAGATCCATGTAGCCCTCACAGCTGTATTGTAAGTCCCGAATGATCACTTACAGATAAGTTCTTAGGGAGAGAAATCTAAAGCATTTAGAAAGAAGCTAAATACTTCAACCCCCTGTTTCTAAGTTGCTAAAAAGTCATATTTTAAAGTTTATTGCATATACCATTAGTCAAGTTATAAGATCATGGTTTAATTGAGCACTAGCAAAGCTACCCAATGCATATCCCATAGGAGACAAGGTATAATTCAATTCTAGGGAAATCCTAATCATGGTGACACATGCAACATGAATTAAATGTATTAAGGTCAATAGGAAACAAGGATGATCGCATGCTATACTTGCCTTGAATAAAGTACTCCTGCTGATCTGGCTCGTCAAAGTAATACTCTTGGTCTCCCACGAATTGCCCACTGTCTATACTCGATAATCACAACAACATACAAGCATCTAGAAGCAATCATGCATAGCTAACAAAAGCTATAGATTATAATAGTACACCAATCAAAATAAAATCAAGATGAAAAGTTTGTAAAACGAATCTACATCTCGCTACGATCACACAGACGCGAAGATCACAAAAATCAGAGCTAAAACGAAGAAGTTATGAATTAAACAAGATTTCTTTAGTAAAATAATAGATTAAATCTAACCTCGAATTTTAAAAGTTGAAAACCTACTTAACAGTAGTATGAACATGTAGATTATGGAATTACGAACCTAACGCAAGTTGAACAGATCAAATTGGAGTTAAAACGACGATTTTATGGCCTATAGAAGATAGTGGCAGTTCTGTAAATAGATGAAACTTGATTTTTGAATTAAAATAAATAAAACCTGAGTTTTAAATCTAGTCGAGGACTGCGGGTGCTATTATCAGAAAAGGCAGGGGCTCTTTTGAAAGAATACAAGGACGACGGGTTGAGATCTAATTAATTGTAAGGGCTCTTTTGCAAAATAGACCAACGAAGGGATATCATGGCATCTGGGCCATTGGATTAGATTTGGGCGGCCAAGATTGAATCGAGCGATGAAGGTGGCTGGTGACGAGCTTATCTACAGCGGCGCCATGGCCAGAGCGAGCGGCGCTCTTGGATTAAAGCCTACGGTCCACTATTGAGAGAAACAAGAGAACTGGGAGAGAGAGGAGCTCAAGGCGGACTCACCGAGACAAAAAAACAAGAGGGGAACTGACGACGGCGCGCAGCAGCAACTTGAACCCGATGGCGGCGGTGGCGCTAGGGCTACGGCGACTGCGAGCTCTAGGCGAGGGCGAAAGCTTGCTCTAAGGCGGGATAGGGAGGCGGCGTAGGCACGGGCATCGGTATTTATGAGGCAGGGCGACGTGGAGAGCACGCCACCGCGAGGGCGTAGCGGTGGCGGACACAACGACGCGGCAGAGTCCGTCCCGGTCACGCGCGAGAGGAGGAAGGTGATGCTGGCAGGTGGGGCTAAGCCATCAGCCACTTAGAGAGGGAGGGGGAGCGCGGGCACGGCGCGACGCGGACCTAGGCCCTCGGCTGGGCCGACTGCGAAGAACTGAAATGGGCCACATGGAAAATGGAAAGCAAGCCACGCGGCAAAGCAAAGGAGAGCGGGGCGTGGGAGGGAGGCCAAGCTGGGCCAGCACGGAGAAACGGAACAGGCCATGGGCACAGAGGAGCAGGCCAGCAGGCCGAAAGCATAGGAGGGAGAAGAAAATTCCTTTTTCATTTTCTATACCAATTTTGAATGCAAATTCAAATCAATTTGAAATCCGATTTCAAACCACTCAATGTAAAAATAATATGCAACAGCATGAATGCATAAAACATGTAGGTAAACCTTATATTTGATTTTAATTTGATAAAAATTATTATTTTCCTAAATTCAAACGTCATAAAAATGCATAATTAATTATTTTCTCCTAGTTTAAAATTATGCAAATTTTAGGGTGTTACACACGATGTGCAGCCACTGCCGCCGACCCGCCACCTACAAGCGCCACCGGACCGCTGCCTCCGGTGGACATCACACACCGACGAGTCTCCATCGTGCCGAGCAGCAAGGAGATGTTGCTTTGAAAGTGCATGTTGCAAGAGTATGTTTTAATTGTTTCAGATGTTTCAAATGTATGTTGCAAGTATTTTATTTGGCTATTGCAAAAATAGATCAAGGTGTTGCACATATTGCAACGATTATACACGGATGTTGCAAACGTCCATTCCAAATGTTTCATCTTCTTTTTCAGAGAGATGTTACAAGTGTGATTATTTTGATGTTGCATATGTTTCACGCATATGTTGCAAGTTTTATCTGGATGTTTGTATGTTTTGCAATGGCTTTTACAAGTGTTTTATATGTATGTTTTAAGTGTTTCATCTGTCTTCAGAAGTATGTTGCAAATATTTTATCTAGATATTTTAAAAGTAGATCAGGTGTTGCTGCTGAGGACCCACTTGACGTAGCTGCTGGGGCGCCACCGAGCGGGCATAGACGTTCGGGTGGTGGAAGTGGAGGGGGCTCGAGCGGGGGGTTGGGCGGTACAAGCGACGCTCGGGAGGTGCAGGCTCCGCGTTGGCGCGCAAAACGGTGTGCAGGCGCGGGCGTTCAGACATCGTCCGTCCAGACATCCAGGCACTAGCACTATCGTTGATCTTTATAGACTTCATCACACCTGAAAATTATTTCTATCTCTGCCACTGTTGGGATGTTTTACACTTTTGTTTGGTTTGTATACAGTTAGCAAAAAATAAATTAAAAGTATTAAAATAAAGTAAAGTATTAAAATTATTTGCTAACTAAATAATTTACATGAGCAAAAAATAAATTAAAGTATTAAAATAAATTACAACAACAAATATTAGGTTTAAACTAAAATAGAAAAATACTAAAATTAATTTAATATTTATGTATCATTAATAGTATTAAAATAATATTAAAAATTCCTATAGTTTAAAAAGTTTTTTTATTAAAAGTTACTTCTAAAATTAGTATTATTTTAAAAGTTTTAGTTGTAGTGAAGTAACTTTTCTTTATTATTAATACTATACTATTTTTAATAGTAGTATTATAGTATTAGAACTTATAATAATAATATTATAGTATTAAAAGTTTTAATAATAATGTTATAGTATAAATAACATAGAAAAGTTTCTTATATAATACTACTATTAAAACTTTTAAAATAATACTAAAATTAGAAGTACTTTTAATAGAGAAAACTTGTAATACTATTGGTAACTTTTAATATTATTATATTTGGACAGGGATGACACTACTTGTTAATTTTAGGGACCTATGATGATCACCTTAAAAGTTCAGGGACCGGCATGACACTGTCAGTCAAGTTTAGAGACCTGCTGTGATTACAGTCTGCCAAATTTAGAGACTCGCATATATCACTTTAAAAGTTCAAAGATCTGGATGACACCGTCAGCCAAGTTCAGGGACTGACGATTAATTTTACTTTTCTTATCATAGTATCTATATACAAAACTGTACTAAAAAATCCAGCTGCTGGCCGGCTGCAAACCACGACAGGCAACGCTACGGGGAACGTGCAGGCGGATTTGATGGACGACCGCTTTAGATTCTTTGCTCCAGTTTGCTGGTCTAAAACTTGGCTAAAATTAGCTGAAAAATACTATTTCGACTGAAAAAAGAAGCTAAATAAATTAAATATGGGTTAAGTCGAACAGAGCCTTTACTTTATACAGTATATTATTATATATATACTATGGCCATCCGCAGTGTAGCAAATTGTTCTGGGTGGCATCGTATCAAGGTGATGCCCATAAAAATTAAAAAATCCAATCTAAGCCAATAATCATTTAGGCTGTTTGAATTTCTTTATTTTGGAGGAATTAAAATATACTTAATAGATTAGGCTATTTGGCTTGGAATTTAACATTTTATAATTTTTTCAAACTCACAGGTAAGCCTATCTTAAATTCATAGGGTGAAAGATAGAAATTGATTCTATAAATCACTATGCTATAATTCTACTCTTCAACTTATAACACACTCTTCAACTCATTTCCATACAATAGAAATGCAACTTATATGTATGTCCATTATATGCCTAATAATAAATATACAAATATATTCTATATATAACAATATTAGCTTAATTAATCTTTATCTAAACTATAATTATTAGAATAGATTCAATTCCAAGAATCCAATCTGATCCTTAACCATTTCCTCTGTATTCTTTCGCACGACATTGGAAAGCAAAATAAATTTGTTTTATTGGATTGGAGTGGCGAGCATCGATGCATCTAGATTCCCTAGATTTTAGAGCGAGTCTGGCAGGACTTCTCCGTCGTCAGCTCCGCGGGCGAAGCCAGAGCACCTGACCAGCAGCTCCGTATCCATATGCTAAAAGGGGCTTAGGCTCCTCCGTTTTGGATGTACAAACGCTCTGACCGTTTAGGTTCATTTGGAGAGCTCTACTACTTAGTTCTTCGGCTCTTATCCTTAATTTTTGATGCAATGATTATACTGGATTTCTAGAAGGGAGTAGGGTGAGAAGCTTATGATGATTCATTCTTTGCTCACCAAAATATAACATAGAGTAGGGTGAAGCAGTTTTTTTAGCTTACAGTTCCTAGTGTAAATAGCGAAATGATTTTTGGCTGTTCCTCACTGATCATTGACATTTGGAGTGTTTGACCGGTTAGAAGTGATTCTCTTAGAAGAAGCCGAAGCTGCAACTCTCCTAGATGGCCTCTAGTAATATATGATGCAGCTCTACTGGCTTGGCTGTCATAGTTGGAGTCAAAGACAAAACTCGCATGGAAGCCGTACCAAACATGAGATGAAGCATCCGTCCCGTCGACCTGGTTCACTCGTAAGTTTGCGCAGTTGTGGACGGATCCCTGGCGTCGACCTATTTCTACGGCTTTTGGCGAGCATTTTTTTGTTGTTGGCGTGAGCAATCTTTTTAGCGATCTCCCTCCTGCTGCCCTTCAGTTCTATCGCCGCCGCCCTTCAGTGCCTGCCCTCTTGCCGTTGTTTATTGATCTCTGCCTTCACGTGTGCATGGCCTGCTGCCTGCACGTGTGCTCACCACCGCCTGGCCGGAAGGCATGGAGCTGGGAGAGCTTCGCCGGCTGTACGCAGTTGGCCGAGCCGAACTGGTTGGGATCCGATGGGTGCACGCGTCAGTGCGGTGCCGAGGGAGTAGATCCAACTATCTTTTCAGTTTTCTTTTTATTGAACAATACATTAAATCAAAAAATAATTAAATGTTGGCCCTACTTTAGCTTTTAGAAAGTTATTATAAAGAGGCGTTGGAGAAGGACAAAAATCTAAAGTTGCTATTTTTTGTGTTAACTTGCTAAGGGGATGTTTGGTTGCTCCTCCTAAATTTTAGTCGCTGTCCCATCGGATATTTGGACATATGTATGGAGTATTAAATATAGACTAATTACGAAACTAATTACATAGTTTGCGACTAATTTACGAGACGAATCTTTTGAGCCTAATTAGTCCATGATTTGATAATGTTTCACTAAAGTAAACATGTGCTAATGATAGATTAATTAGGCTTAAAAAATTTGTCTCATGGATTATGTAATTTATTTTTTTTATTAGTATCCGAACACCCTATACAACATCCTCCCAACACATCTTCTAAATTTTAGTAGCCGGATCCAAACACCCCCTAAATAGATTAGTTTAACACGTAAATTGTACTAAACTTCTAGAGATGCTCTAATGTACCTAGAAAAGCCAAGCTATCTCATAACTTAGAAACGAGTGAGTAGAATTCTTCATTCTCATTTTCTATGGGTGTTTGTTAATATTTTTTCTCCCATTACAGTGCCACCGACGCCCCATAATAAAGCCTATAAGACTGTCTCCAATAAGGAGATCCAAACCTAAAATGGGCAGTGAAAGATCTAAAATCAGTCTTCAACAGAGTACTTATACGGAAGATCTATTTTGAGTTACCTGAAAGACACAACCGAAATATGGGTATTCTCTCTCCTGAAAACCCATTTGCAGAAAGGATTCTCTTTTGAGTCTTTTTTGTTGAAGAAGATGTCAAATAAGTATTGAACCTTTTGTCTATAACGTTATCCAAAGTACGAAAGGGTCTTATATTTTAGGCGGTGTTGTCGGAGATAGCCTAAATATAGAGTAAGGCTGTGTTTAGTTGAGAGAAATTTAGAAATTTGGCTACTGTAACACTTTCGTTTTTATTTGGCAATTATTATTCAATCATGGACTAATTAGGCTCAAAACGCTCGTCTGGCGATTTCTAACCAAACTGTGCAATTAGTTTTTTCGTCTACATCTAATGCTCCATGCACGTATCATAAGATTCGATATGATAGCTACTGTAGCACTTTTTTTGGAAAACTTTTTGAGCTAAGCGCGTGTTTAGTTGGGTGTAAGTTGGAAATTTGACTACTGTAGCACTTTCGTTTTTATTTGACAAATAGTGTTCAATTATGGACTAATTAGGCTCAAAACATTCATCTCGTAATTTCCAACTAAACTATGCACTTAGTTTTTTTTTCGTCTACATTTAATGCTCTATGTATGTATCGTAAAATTTGATGCGATGACTACTATAGCACTTTTTAGGAATTTAAGATGAGAACTAAACACGCGCTAAACAAAGCCTAACCTCACGAAAAAAAATGTAGAGTATACGATAAGGCTGGCGGCCTGCTGCGTCGTACCGGTCCACCGCCCGTCCTTGTCACTCACATCAACCATCCACACGAACGTACCGTGCCCATTTCTTTCTTTCTTGAGGCTTGTTTGGATGTTAAAATTTTTGGCAAAGTGTTACGGTAGTATTTTCGTTGTTATTTGATAAATAGTGTTCAATTATAGTCTAATTAGACTTAAAAGATTTGTCTCGTGGATTTCGTCTAAACTGTGTAATTAGTTTAATTTTTTATTTATATTTAATATTTCATACATGTATCTAAAAATTCGATGCGACGAAAAATCTTAAAATTTTTTACAAAATGGGGTGGAACTAAACTGGCCCTTGCTCTGGTCCGTTGGCGTCGCGGAAACAAATACTACCGCTAACTGCTAGTTCATGTTGGTTATAAGGCCCCGTTTAGTTGCCAAAAAATTTTGTACAGTAACTGTCACATCGAATCTTGCGGCACATGTATGAAGTACTAAATGTAGACGAAAAAAAAACTAATTACACAGTTGGTCGAGAAATCGCTTGAGAAAACTTTTAAACCTAATTAGTTCATAATTAGACACTAATTACCAAATACAAACGAAATGCTACAGTAAGCCAAAATCCAAATTTTTTTGGATCTAAACGCACCCTAAACCATATTTTTTTTAACTAATAAATAATATTATTTTTCCGCATAAACTCAACCAACCCTACTTTTAGCCGTGGGGCAGCCGGCAAGTGAACAGGGCGTAGATATCTTTCTCCGTCCATCCATCGTTGTTCCAGCCACCTACAGCTGCGACCCTGCGACGGCACCCAGATGACGACGGCGGCACGGGCGCGGCCACGGCCACGGCCACGGCCACGCCGCCTCCTGCAGCCTGGATTCCTCCGCTCGCTCGGGCACGGCCTCTGCTCCCGCTGTCTCTTCCTCCTCTGCTTCCTGGTGGTCGCCTTCGCCTCCAGCTCCTCCGCCGGGCGCGTGGTCACCAGCTTGCCTGGCTTCGACGGGGACCTCCCTTTCCACCTCGAAACAGGGTGCGTGCCTGCGTGGCTACCTTCTGTGGACTACTAGTAGTATTCTTCTTCTTCCTCATCGTCCTGGTGTACTACTAGGTCACGGCACATTTAGGATTTAATTTGGCTGCTGTTGCTCTGAAACTGGAAACTGAATTTGGTGTGTGGTAACTCAAAGGTACGTGGAGGTGGACAAGGACGCCGGCGTGGAGCTCTTCTACTACTTCGTCCAGTCCGAGTCCGGCGCCGCCAGCGACGCCCCTTTCCTCTTCTGGCTCACCGGCGGCGACCGCTGCTCCGTCTTCAGCGGCCTCGCCTACGAGATTGGTAAGATACGCCCGCCGCGGCGAGTATATGGATGATCGATGCATGCAGTTGCAGTGACCGATTTTGATTTGCACTGTGTGAGAAGAGATGCTGGATGCGCAGGTCCCATCAGATTCGTCCTAGAGCCCTACAACGGCACTCTGCCGCGCCTGCGATACAACCAAAACTCGTGGTCAAAGGTAAATCTCTCTGCTTCTTCACTTCTTCTACCGAGTACCAAATACGATACCGTTTTGTTTTTTTAATAAATTATTACTGTAGGGGCTTATGCCCCTGATCCTTCCAAAAAAAAGTATCAATACGATACGCAACTTGTTTTTTCTTTTGTTTCATTTGACACACCGTACAGTTATTTATAGTATTATACTAAATAACGCTTGTTAAAGGACAGTTTTCTTTACGTGTGATGAAGTTGACGTACATATCCTGAACCTCAATATAAGTTGCAATGATGATATGCCACCTTATCCTTTTGTTTTTTTCTTGTGATCCATCGCTGTCCAACCTTTTTAACTTTTCATGCCCAACTAAATGATTGGGTAAAAAATTGTGACTAGGTTATCATCGCAAAATGTGACTAGGAGATAGGCACCTGATTAACAGAGGCGGGGATTTAGTGGAGCTGCCTCTGTAAATGGTTAGGTAACTCCAAGCAAACGCCCACCTCTGTTAATCATTTCCAAGGGTGGGCATTCTTAGATAATGCTCCTATTAACAAAAACGGACATCCTAGGACGGATGTCTCTGTTAATCGATTAACGAATGAGGACATTCTAAATCGATTAACCGAGGAGGGTGTTCTTAGGGCCTGCCTCTAGTAATAAGGGTCTGTCTCTAGGAATAGTTGTCTAAAAAATTTATGACTTTTTTCATATGAATTCAAATGAAGGCAAACTTTATACTAGTATTGTAGAGATCAAAGCGGTATACAACTTTGTAAGTGATAATTTTTTATTTGAAGTTATTTAGAGCACCAAAAAATTGTTTTAAGCTCTTAGATTTTGAAACTTCTATTGACACGGTCTACATAAAAGTTGTAGTTCTTAACAAGTTTTTAATCTATATACTTTTAAAAGCTAAATCCCGGTAGATGATTTTTCTTTTCATGCAAGGTGTCCACATCATTCCCCACTAAGTGACTCCACTAGATGTTCTATCTTTTCATGCAAGGTGTCCACATCATTTCCCACTAAGTCTATGTCATCCCTTATTAATTACAAAAAAATAAAGAAAAAATCAAATTTACAATTATAACTTCAAAAAATATTTTAATGAATTAAAATATATATAAACAATAAAATTTAAATTGACTAGAACATTACAAAAAAAATTCTTAACGATATATAATTTGATATGAACACAACTTTTATCTAAAAGTTTTGGATTCAAGGAAAATACTAAAAGGTGTTGACTGAAATTTAAGCCAATTTCAAATCCAAATAGTTCTTGAAAAGATTATTTCAATGTGGTTTTAAAAGTCTGACTTCATTTTAATGACAAATTGTTAGACTAAATAGCTAATTCCAATTGTCGCGTTTTCTTGTTATTTCGACTCAATATCTAAGAAATATTCACAACCAATATTATATGGATCAGGTCTCATCTGACTATCTACATTTCTATCATCTTTTTTTTGCGAGTACATTTGTATCATTTGATACTATACGTGTTGCATTCTGACTCAGTGAAATCAAAATATGGGATCGGTCATCGGATACATGATTACATGTCTGTGTTAGTGGTGAAATAGGACTAGGCACTCTTCAAATGGTCATACTGATGAAAACTGTTAGCAAAAACTTGAGAAGTATTTAACTGGTTAAGCAGGGTAGCTGGTGGTGGATCAAGTACATGTCTTCCAGATGCTAGGTACTTGCTCATGTTTCAGTCTAACTGAGTAACAGCAGTTGATTGTTAAATCACTCACTCTGCATGCAGGTGTCACATATCCTCTTTGTCGATTCACCGGTTGGAGCTGGATTTTCGTTTTCCAGAGATCCTAAAGGCTACGATGTCGGAGACATCACGTCCACACTGCAGCTACGTGACTTCCTAATCAAGGTGCATGCTGAATAAATCGCTTCCCATTTGTTCGGTTAATTTCGAATTCAAGGGAATCGAAGGACCCAATCCAAGGGGATTGGGGATCTCCAATTCCCTTGCATTGTGGATTAACTGCACAAGTCTTTAGGCTTTGTTCAGTTTGGTAGGGATCACAAAGGATTGAAGAGGTTAAAAGGGATTAAATCCCCTTCGATCCACTCCAACCCCGTTAGTATGAAATTAACCAAAAAGGGCCTTAATCTAGTCACTCGCATAAAGTTAGTTGGGAATCTTTTAATGTTTATTTATGCTTTTTGTTAATGTATATTTCATTGGTTCCCAGTGGTTCGGTGATCATCCCAAGTACCTTGCGAATCCTTTCTACATTGGTGGAGACTCCTATGCTGGAAAAATTGTACCATTCCTTGGGCAGATGATTTCAGAAGGTATTGATTGATCTGTTTGCTACTGAAAAGTAACAACCAGTTCAGTTTGGCAATTCTCCCTCATATACGGGCTATTGTGGCGGCTCATTGAGATGAATCATGTACTGATCAGCTAGTTGCACTTGATCCTCTTCAGGTATTGAGGTTGGAAGTCGGCCCTTTCCTAATCTGAAGGTATGCCCATCATACAATTTTCTCCAAAATGGAATATGTTATATCGATAGGGGATATTAGTTTGTCTATAGCCAAAGAAAACACCATACAATTAATTCTTCTAGTCAGTGACTTAGCCTAATGATATACATGTTCTTTCGTTTTTCTATATCCTCTTAGGGCTATCTGGTTGGTAACGCAGCCACGGGTGAAAGTATTGATTCTACTTCTAAAGTGCCCTATGCTCATGGAGTTGGTATTATATCAGATCAATTGTATGAGGTATTATATCAGATCATCTAGTTCTGCCACTCCCATCTGGATGCAATTTTATCGCAGTCTAAGTGCACGCCACTGTACTGTGCAGTGCATATTCTTTCTCTAACGCTATGTTCTGCTACTATTTGCATTTAGACGATATTGGGGCATTGCCAAGGAGAGGACTACACTAATCCGGCAAATATGCTGTGTGCTCAGGCTCTGGATACTTTCAACAATGTAAGCTTCTTCAAAATGTATGCTAGCTAGTATCTGCAATATGTATGCTTCAATTTGGCTATATATGGTTGTCGCTTGTCGGTTGTTGATTATCGTTCCACACAACCTATTTTACTGGACACGTGCGTTACACTGCCTGACTTACTAATGGTTACACTGCCTTGATGCAGCTCATCAACGAAGTTCAGAATGCCCAAATTTTACTGGACACGTGCGTCTACGCATCTCCTGCACCAAATGTTGTCAGCAGAATGGATGGCTCAGATGGTAGAAGGATCCTGAGGGCAGAGATGGGAAGAGGGATGCTAAATCATCCGCCAGCTCGTCCTCCATTTGGTTGCATCGTGAGTCCACATCCATAAATAAAGCACCTCTGCTCAGTGCTATACAATACTACATAAAAAGGACTTTTCTTTTCATTTTATCTGTAACTTTATATATCTTTCGTTCATTCTCTCTGTGTGCTGCAGACTTATGGCTACTACCTGTCGTATTTCTGGGCAAACGATAAACGCACTCGAGAAGCTCTTGGGATCAAGAAGGTGAGTAACATTGTTAGTTTTGTCATTTCAATGTTAGTAACATTGTTATTGTCAGCAGTAATGAGAAGAATCAATTCTAATTCAAAACCGATCACTATCAGGGAACAGTGGACGAGTGGGTGAGGTGCCACGACGGAGATCTGCCTTACACGATCGACCTCAAGAGTGCCATCAAGTACCACCGGAACCTGACGTCCAGAGGCTACCGTGCCCTGGTATACAGGTAAGGCACTCCTGCAATTTTCTGATAAATCTGTCTCCTGATGACATGCATCTTGAATTGAATGGCATATGGCTTTATGGTTGGTTGTAGCGGCGACCATGACCTGCTGGTGCCACACCTGGGCACCCAGGCCTGGGTCAGGTCGCTCAACTTCCCCATCGTCGACGAGTGGAGGGCGTGGCATCTCGGTGGCCAAGCCGCCGGGTGGGTATTTAATCTTCCTCCTGCCCTCTTCAGCCTCTTAGATAGTGTTATCTGATTGTTGCCGAACCTTCTATTTTCCTCTCTGTTCGTCGCGGATGATTCATTATTCATGCATCTCTGTTCTTACTTTGTGCAGGTTCACGATAAGTTACTCCAACAACATGACGTTCGCGACAATCAAAGTACTTTCTCGAGCATTCACATTTGGTCTGTTGATGTCATCTTTATGTTAATCAGGTATCTTGTCTCCAACTGGAATGGATCTGCATTGGAATTGCAGGGTGGTGGGCACACGGCGCCGGAGTATGAGCCGGAGAGGTGTTTTGCCATGTTCAGCCGCTGGATACTTAACCATCCACTCTAATATCCACTCATACATTTTCCGGATTCTCGCACTATCATGGAGACATGGACTGTGGATTGCTGTTCATAGGCGGAATAAAATGGATGTTTGCTGTGAATGGATTGTCAGATGCCTATGTGTAAACTAGGTCTGTGTCAGTGCGCTGCCACGGGAACCAAAATTTTTTTCAACGTAATAAGACGATCATACGGGGATAAATCATGATGAAAATTTTCACAACTTTGCCAAAAAAAAGTACTAAATTGAAGGACAAAGCACATTATACAGTGAAATCTGATTATCTCAATGAGATAATTGGTTATTAAACAAACTAAGACAACTTTTTGTATTTCAAAATTTTAAAGTCCAATGAGTCATTTTTACATGTAAAGAAAAAGGTTGTGAGACGACAGTATGATCCATTTTTACAAATTAAACTTGTATTTTTCTATACCCGTTTTCAATAGAAAGATGCCCTTGATCAAACCTCACGGTCAGCTCCGCGAGACCTGCATCGTCTTCTCGGGGCAACTCGGGGGGTGACCGACCACCGCCACCAAAAGCCGTCCCTTCACGCAACCCAGCCGGTCGCCGCCGCCGCTCGCCGGTGAGCGATTGCGTTCAACAAGACAGCCATCCACAACATACTTCACCCTTCATTCCCCCTTCCTCTCTTCTCCAAGCTTTGCTCCGCTTCTCTGGATGCTCGGTGACGAGTCAGATCCTCGTCTTCCAAGGCCATCATGCCCTTTATCTGGTGCACCATGCCCTCCAGCGGCTCTAGCAGTGGGGTGGCCTGTCGGCGCCATGAAGCCATCATGCGGTGGCTATTGTTGCTGTTCTCCGGGACATGAAAGTGATAGGCGCTCTCGTCGCGTCCTTTGCTAGGGAGATTTGACTTTTTATCATTATAGAAATCGACACCTTCTCATATAGCACTTTAATAAATGTCAATATAATTTTACCAGCAAAAAGAGAAAAGTCATACGAAAATACTATATTCGTTCGCGTGGCACGCCAGCCCCCTCACTCCAGCGTGGATATGAGTCAGCAACGCGCGTGAAATGTCACTCCTACCCCTCCCTTCATCCACTCCCGCAGCCCGCTGGACGAATACTCCGTCCTGCCGCCGCCGAGGGAGAGGGAGAGCACGTCCACACCGAGCGACCTCCGTGGCCTTGAGGATGTCGGAGCTGAAGCACCCGCTGACCCAACACACCTTTGTACGAGCACCGTACCCGAGCAGGTCCATGCCCTGGATGGTGCCGCCGGCCGCGGTGCTCGACGTGGTTGCCGTCGGCGGCCTCGGATAGCAGCTGCCGCGACAAGGCCGTCGAGGTCTGCAGCGAGCTAGACGCTAACGATGAAGCCGTGGACGACGAAGCTGACGAACAACGAGGAGCTCCCGCGCCGCGCGCACGTAGACGCCGGTTGCTGCATTCCGCAACGGAGGCGATCGGCGTGGCGATGCTGGAGCGGCTGCACGCGTGCCCGCTGGGCCGGAACCACGCGTTGGTCGGGGAAGCCGACGCCACGACAACGGCCTCGCCGCCGGGGACGATGCCTCGCGCACGACGACGGCCTCGCCGCCGGGGACCAGCTAGGCCTCGGTTACCAGCCCTTGGAGCGCGCACCTCGACGCCAGCACGTCCCTCCCGGCGACGAACGGGTGGGCAAGAAGCTCCGCCACGGACGCCCTCCTGCAGTAGTCTTTCTACAGGCACGCAGCGATGAAGCTTCGGAGCTCCGGTGACGCCACGCCGTCGGGAAGCACAGGCGGCTCGCCGAAGCAGATGGCGCACATGTTCGGTTGCTGCCCAGCGGGGAGCAGGGGGTAGCGGGCCATGAGCAGCTCCAGGACAGTGACCCCGAGGCTCCACACGTCGGCGGCGCAGGGGTCGTAGTGCCCGCCGTGTGCCTCCGGGTCAAAGCGCTCCAGGCTCATGTACGCGGCGGTGCCCACGTACGACGTGCAGTGGTCGCCGGCGCGGGGGAGCACCCTGGCGATGCCGAAGTCGGCGACCTTGATCTCCCCGGCCGTGGTGGCGAGGAGGTTCGCGGGCTTGATGTCGAGGTGCACGATGCGGCGGGCGTGGAGGTAGGCCAGCACGGAGAGCGACTGCGCCGCCACCTCCGCGCCGGGTCCTAACCGCGTCGAGCGACCCGCCGTCCGCCAGCTCAAGGAGCGCGCACGTCTCGCGGTGGCGCACCTTGTACACGGTGCCACCGTTCCCGCGTCCCAGGACGGCGAGCCTGTCGAAGTCGGCGAGGCGGAACTGGCTCGACCGGGCGAGCGGTGTCGAGGCGGACTGCGGCGCGGCAACCACCGGAGGAGGGTTGGCGTGCCGGAAGGACGACTCCTGGACGGCGGGACGGGAGGGGACGTTCAGCTACAGGAGTGCGGGAGAGCCAGGTGCGGGCGGCGTCGTCGCCGTCGAGCGTGCGCACCGCCGGGGCGAAAATGCCAGCTGCGTGGGTGGATAGGAAAAGGGCAGGAGGGACATTTCACACGTCCTGCTGGCTTGAATCCACGCTGGCATGAAAAGCTGGTGTGCCGCATAAGGAAAAGTGGTAAATTTATAGCTGTTTTCTCTCATCGCTGATAAAAATATAGGGGCAACCGTTAACATGGTATGTGAGGAGGTGCCATTTGTTATAATGGTACAAAGTTAAATCTCTCCCTTTGCTGGCTCCGGGGTGCCGGAGAACATAAGCTTTATGGGTAGGTGCTTGACGGCACCGTAGTGGTAGTGGTAGTGGCTCATGTGTCTGTCTGCCTTTGTTCTTTACTCGGGGCACTCGTCCACAACCATTGGTGACCTGTGCCCACTACTCTTTGTGAGTTGTCAAGGGCTCAAGCTTCAAGCAGTGGGTGCTCATGCAATGGTGGGCGTGGTAACACCCCCACGCTCGTCGCAATGCGTATTCGTGGGTAATGTTGTGCCTTGAACTCATTACCCTCTAGTTTAGCGGTTGCAGGGAGCTTTAGGCGAAAGTCGTGCCCGACATGTCGGTTGTTGTCCACGACGACATCGTCGGGTGCCGCTAATCTTCTTGGAGGCGTCGTTGCAGCCTTCTCCACACTGTAACTGTAGAGTACCTCTGGTTCTTTTGATCTAGTGGTAGCATCATCACTGTTGCAGCCTACTTGTAGGCGTTGTTGTGGAGGTTCCTCTCAGGCTTAACTCAACAACCTTTCTACAGGGTCCTCTGTTTACGCTTTCTATATGGGTGCTTGTTGACATTTCTTAGCATCGCCTTTTACTAGGTTGTCATCCCTAGTAATGATGTCAGAAATATTTGTTGGTAATTATTAATGACACTTGTATATTTAGAAAAGATTATATATGCTGAAGTAATCCACAAGCGCATAGATAATCTATCATTGTAACATTTCACCCGGAAGTATACTAGGTATCGTTATTTATATTTTTTCACAGGGAGGAGCGGTGGGGTGGCTAGAGATATTGACAAATATGTATACTTAGGATGAAATCATTAACTCAACTCTCATGCTATAACAGGGGTAAGCCAAATGATAAATAAATGATAAATGTAAGGCATTGATAATAATCCAGAGATAAAAATAGATACTCATAAATAAATGTAGTATGGCTAGGCATGAGATTAATTAAGAGAAAAGATTCCTAAATTATTTCTTAATTACTAAGTCTTTTGTACACTCCAGTATATATACTTTCATCTATAGCATAACTAACTCTGTATATACGCATAAAGAACATTACTAAGGAAGATCAAGAACAGAGCTTAATTCCCTTCGCAACCGGGTTCTACTTGTTCTACAAACGGGGAGTAGACTACAAAGGACTCAACGAGAATGTCACACTCGTGATCTACCACATGGCCCGGAATGTAGAGTGCATCCGCAGATAAATAATATTTAAGCACCACGCTTACATAATGTCGATCACTTAACTCACTCGAGTACTGAGCTAAGCGCTTTGCGAACTTATGCATAAATTCATCATCAATCATGACTATATCAAGCATACTACTAGAGCAAACTAGGAACATAATAAATAAAAACATAGTATTGAAATAGCACAAAGTCATGAAAAATATAGAGAGATACAATGGCTATACCAGCCTCCAGATGATGAATCCAGAATCCTAAGCAATAGCCCAACTCTACTTGAATCTTGCTAGCTAGCCTATACTAGAACTTTGAGGAATTGGAGATATATTCTATTCTTTTTCTGGAAACACTAACTTCTGATCTGACGATTCTTCTGATTGCAGATCAGGGTTATGCCCTGGGGGGGGGGGTGAAAGGTCCTAATATAGCTAGAGGGGGGTGAATAGCCTATTTAAAAATCTACAAACCAACTAGAGCAATTTGATTAGTATAACAAATAGCGAAATGCAAACTTGCTCTAGCTCTACAAGGGTTGCAAGCCACCTATCCAACAATTCTAGTTGCTATGATCACTAAACACACAATTTGCTATGTCACTACTCACTAAGAGCTCTCACACTTGCTACACTAAAGAGTTCCACTAGATGAACTTAAATTACAAAGTAAGCTCTCAATTCTAGCTACACTAAAGAGCTTGCTACAACTAGTTTGCAAGAATATAAATGAGTGAGTAGAGTGATTATACCGCCATGTAGGGGAGTGAACCAATCACAAGATGAATACTAAATCAATCACCAGAAGAATACCAAAGGGCAAGAGACAACCAATTTTTCTCTCGAGGTTCACGTGCTTGCCGACACGCTAGTCCCCGTTGTGTCGACCAACACTTGGTGGTTTGGCGGCTAAGAGGTGTTGCACAAACCTCATCCACACAATTGGACACCGCAAGAACCTACCCACAAGTGAGGTAACTCAATGACATGAGCAATCCACTAGAGTTACCTTTCGGCGCTCCGCTGGGGAAGGCACAAGACCCCTCACAATCACCACGATCAGAGCCAGAGATAATCACCAACCTCCGCTCAACGATCCTCGCTGCTTCAAGCCATCTAGGTGGCGGCAACCACCAAGAGAAACAAGTGAATCCCGCAGCGAAACACGAATACCAAGTGCCTATAAATGCAATCACTCAAGCAATGCACTTGGATTCTCTCCTAATCTCACAAAGATGATGAATCAATGATGGAGATGAGTGAGAGGACTTTGGCTAAGCTCACAAGGTTGCTATGTCAATGCAAATGGCCAAGAGAGTGAGCTTGAGCCAGCCATGGGGCTTAAATAGAAACCCCCATGAAATAGAGTCGTTGGCTCCTTAGTCCACTAAAAAAATAGGGCGACTGGATGCGCAGGTTAGATCGACCGTTCGCTGGACCCCAGCGTCCGGTCGCGCGATGTGGGCCACTTGTCCCCTGCTTCAAACACTGATCACCCGATCTCAACGGTCATCAGTATGTTTAAGTTGTGACCGGACGCGCTGCTTTGAAGTGATCGGACGCAGGACCTCAGCGTCCGGTCGTTTCCAGTTTTCCAGTAAGCATCCAGAAGCGAAGAATCACGACCGGACGCATCCGGTCATGCCCGACTGGACTCAACTAGTGTCCGGTCACTTGGCGTCTCCTCTGTGCGCTGCCACGTCAATAGGACCAGATGCACCCCGTCAGCGTCTGGTCACTAAGTGACCCAACGTCCGGTCGAAGACCGACGCCAGCGTCTTTCATGCTTCCACTGACCAGACGTGCCGGTCCTACCGAGACCAGCGTCTGGTCACTTACAGTGACCTCCGTCTTTTATGTATAGAGCGCCGGTGGCACCGTCGAATTATCCGCACTCTACAGGCGGACACTCCATCGGTGAAGTTTCTAACCCTTGCTCAAATGTGTCAACCACCAAGTGTATCACCTTGTGCACATGTGTTACCATATTTTCACAAACATTTTCAAGGGTGTTAGCACTCCACTAGATCCTAAATGCATATGTAATGAGTTAGAGTATCTAGTGGCACTTTGATAACCACATTTCAATACGAGTTTCACCCCTCTTAATAGTACGGCTATCAATCCTAAATGTGCTCACACTCACTAAGTGTCTCGATCACTAAAACAAAATGGCTCCTACTATTTATACCTTTGCCTTGAGCCTTTTATTTTTCTTTCTTCTTTTTCAAGTTCAAGCATTTGATCATCACCATGCCATCACCATCATCATGATCTTCACCATTGCTTCATTACTTGGAGTAGTGCTACCTATCTCACAATCACTTTGATAAACTAGGTTAGCACTTGGGGTTTCATCAATTAACCAAAACCAAACTAGAGCTTTCAGGGTGGCAGAGGCTGGTATATATAGGGGGTAGCGCCAATTCTGGACCCTCGAATCAATCTGACTTAAAAGAATGGTAGAGATGCAAACCCTAAGGTGGTGGAGAACCGACGTAGCGAGGAGAGGCTGCCCTATGGGCCCCCTAGGCTAGCCGGCTTGTAGGTGGGGCCGACCATCCCCTCGAGGTCTTCTTCGGTGGGTTGCCCTCTGGTGTCTTCTAAAACCTTCTGGAGTTGTTTTCATCACAGATAATTATGATTAATTCTACCAATTGAGTCCACCTTGATGGATTTCTAAATAAACCCTATTGAAAACACAGATTTACCAAAACTCGTGGAATTTATTAGTTTAAACCCCTCAACCTATGTTGATCATTATTTTCTTACATTATATTGATGGTTTATGATGGTTGATAACTACCATCAACAGTGCACAAGCTGCTCATTGGATGGTGCCTAGCTACCAGTTTTTCTTTGCCCTCACATCCTATGATCCTTGATTGCATTATCTCAACATATGTTTGGTTATCAAGACCATGATCCCCTCTCATGTATCTCCTAATCCTTTGG
Source organism: Miscanthus floridulus (assembly GCF_019320115.1). Lineage (NCBI taxonomy): Eukaryota > Viridiplantae > Streptophyta > Magnoliopsida > Poales > Poaceae > Miscanthus > Miscanthus floridulus. The sequence goes on from NC_089582.1 coordinate 58,169,462, forward strand.
CCATCGGTTCTCCCTCCCTTGAGGTTTCCTCCCCTCTAGTGGCGTTGGAGGGCGACAATTGGATCTCAAATGTGCTCAATAGATGACGTGCATCATAGTTGTCGTTTGTCAATCTCGACTCGATCGATTAGTGCCTAACAATCATATGTGGAATGGAGGTCATTAGGACTTCGTCACTTGGTGGTGCATTTTTGGGCGATTAACGACCTACCTCGGTGTGAGAGTTTATGCCTTGACCTTATAGCATTGTTGTTCCTCCTCATGTATGTTGTTTGTCGTTATTTCTTCTTCTTCTCATGTATATTGTTGGTGTTCATGTTCTTCTCGCTTTCGTTTCTTTGTATGTCTGGAGGGACCATGTAACTAGCGCCTGGTGTCCTTGGTTCCTAACCTCATTGGTATTAGTGGAAAATTATCTAGATGAAGACTATTCATTCCATAGTGCCTTAAAAGACTATAAAGATGCCTTTCGAGTCTACAATCTTCACAAGCTTCTAAACTTCTAAAGACAATTGAAAGGAAAAACACACTGAGCATATTTGTCTACATCTTTTATAACAGCTTCCTATTTCTCTAACATAGCCGCTGCCACTGATACTACTAGAAATATCCACTTCTACGACAAAAATCTTAATGACGAATATGAAACCGTCATAAAAGAGCGCTTTTTATGATGAATATTTCTGTTTCATCATAGATCAATGGTGATGATCCTACAACCCTCCATTTCTATGACAAAATCAGGCATCATCACAAGAAACATCATAGAAGAACGCGAGGTTTCATCATAGATCTCCCGTGCGACTCATCTGTGACAATCTCCTTTAAAACTACGACGAATAGGGCTTTGTCATTGAACTAATTACACATCTGTGATGAACAATATTCGATCTATAACGAACGGCTTCGTCATAGATCTCCACACAATACTTTCTCCATCCGACGTGTACTTGTGGGACCTATAGTTACTCATCCGTGATGCTTGCTATTCATCATAAAAGTCTTCGCTCGATCTTTTTTCCATGCGACGTGTACCTATGGGACCTTTCTTCATCTGATGTGTACCTATGGGATCTTTCTCCATCTGACGTGTACCTATGGGACCTGCAGTTACTCATCCATGATGCTTGCAATTCTTCGTAGAAGTCTCTGCTCGGTCCTTTCTCCATCCAACGTGTACCTGCGGGACCCTTCAGCATTCGACATGTGGGACCCGACGACCCATCTCCATCCGACCTATGGGACCCGACGGCTGTGTGGATGCCCTATAGGTTGACCTAATTTTGATATATCTCCTACAAGTGGAAACAAATCTGTGCTCACTAGACTTATGGCGGCGGCGGAGGAGGCAGAGGTCGAGGATCCCCAGTCTACTGTGGTGGCTCAGGCGTCCTTTTGGTGGTGGGGCGGGGCTCTCCTAGTGGAGCACGGTGGCATTAGCGTCCATATGATTAGGTGTGTGCCATGGTAGAGGCGGCTTACAGCCGAGTCATGCCAGTTCAAAGAACAAAGGTATGGGTACCTTCTTCTATGATTATAGAACATTTTCTGTACATGATAAAGTAAAGAACACATAAAGAAAGACTATTATGTATAAATTTCAATTGAAATCAATGCTTTTGTCACACAAAATTAGAAAACCAGACTGTTCCATAGTATGATATGAACAGATGCACAGATTAGTGCTCTTGAACACTATATGCTTTGGTCTAATGCTAGTTTTGCCATTGTCCACCCAATGGTCGAAACTCTAACAGACTTTGCATAATTTTGCTACAACAAATGGGCAGATCCTGGATTCCTAATGGGAGACCATTCTCACTAACATTCATCATAGGAGTTGAAGAGTTCATGGATATGGTTTGAACAAAAATACCTAGAGCAAATGATCCCTTGCCCATGTACACATTGTCTTAACTAGGTGGTTAAAACTTGGCAGGAGGTGAAGGATGACTTACTTATACACATAATGTCACCCACATACACCACATGGATTCATCATGGGGAAGAGGGAGGAGGTACTGACATATAGAGCCATCATATGTGCATGGATATCATCATGATAGTTGGATTACAGAGGAGGAGGAGCAGGAGGACTATGATGATAACATATTACCAGATTTTGATGATTTAGTTCAAAACCAGTTGACATCTTAAGAGCAGGCTAGAAGAGTCCCAAAGTTTGAAAGAGTGTTGGATGAGTTGAAGCAATCAATTTCTTTTGGATCTACCTTCTCAAGATACTCCTTCCTTGTCAGGTTGCTCTATACCAAGTCCCACTATCGAGTTAGCAACAACTATTTTGATGCACTATTAGCGTTGCTGTCAGATGCATTCCCTAGTAGCAACATACCAAAATCATGTGAGGAGGCACACAAATATATTCAAGAATTGGGACAAGGTTATGAAAGTATTCATGTGTGCAAGAATAACTATGTGTTGTTTTAGGTTGATCGTGAGGAATTGCAAGCGTACCCAAAATGCAGAGAGTCTAGATGGGAGGATGTAGATGGTAGTAGGAAGGTTCCTCATAAGGTTTTGAGGCATTTTCCTCTAATACCGAGGTTGCAAAGGATCTTTGCTGCTTGAGGAACAACAGCGTACGCCGAATGGCACGAGACTAAGTGAGAGAAGAATACCGGTAAAATGAGCCATCCAGCAGACAGGGAGGCATGGCAGGACTTTGGTAGAAAGCACCCAACTTTTGAAGATGATACAAGGAACTTGAGACTTGCCATCGCCACTGATGGTTTCAATCCATTTGGCAACTTTAGCTTGACATATAGTATGTGGCTTGTTCTTGTAATGCCTCTAAACCTACCACCATGGGAATGTGTGAACCCATTGAATTGCTTTATGTCTCTACTGATCCTAGGCCCAACCTCTCCAGGAAAGGATTTTGATGTATTCTTGGAGCCTCTTATAGAAGAACTAAAAGAACTATGGAAGGGTGTTGACACTTTTCATGTACTACATTGTGATAATAAGAAAGGCTTCACTCTGCGTGCTCTCATGCTTTGGTGCATACATGATTTTCTAGCATTGAGCACCTTGTTAGGCCGAACTACAAAAGGTTATTGTGCATGTATTTATTGTGACAAAAATCCATTGTCAAGGATCCTAAGAAAGAAGCTAGGTTACCTTGGACACCGTCGTTACCTTCCTAGGGATCACACTTGGAGGAAGAACTTGGATTTTGATGGAGAAACTAAGGACTGAGATGCGTCGGAAAAGGTCACCTTATAGGAGGTCCTTGAGGAGCTCAAGAAGGTGAAAGATGTCTGTCCAGGTAAGCACGGTGGAAAAAGGAAACAAAAGCATGGAGAAGACTAGTGATTTATAATCGAAAATCTGCTTGGTGGGGGCTGTCGTATTGGAAGGACCTATTGCTGCCACACAATCTTGATGCCATGCACATTGAGAAGAACATATGTGAAAACATTCTTTGGACATTGCTAAAAGTGGAAGGGCAACACAAAGGACACAATGAACACTAGGCTAGATTTGCATGATATGAACATAAGGCCTCAATATCAAGGCGTGCAGCAAGGCACCTCGCTTAAATTCCCAGAAGCTCACTATGTCATGACGGAAAAACATAGAGCAGAATTTTGCAAGTTCCTTAAAGGTGTCAAGTTTCCAGATGGTTATGTAGCCAACCTATCAAAATCCATAAGTGCAGATGGTACCAAGGTAGTTGGCAAGCTAAAAACGCATATTTGCCTGCAGGCTTAAGAGGTTTTGTTCCTAAAGATGTATACAAAGCTATTTTAGAACTTGGGAACTTCTTTAGGCAACTGTGTAGTAGAACTCTAAGGAAAGAAGTCATGGAAAAGCTAAAATGGGACATCCCACTCATCTTATGCAAGCTTGAGAAAAAATTTCTACCGGCCTTTTTTGATGTTATGGTGCAATTGGCTATCCATCTACCTAACGAGGTACTTCTTAGGGTCCCCATATAGTACGGATGGATGTACCCAATAGAACAACGACTGGGCACATTGAAGAATTTATTAAGGAACAGGGCTAGGCTTGAAGGATCAATTGCGGAGGCTTACTTAAAAAGTGATATGTTGGTATTTTGGGAGAGGTTCATGGATGATCTTAAAACAAGATATAACTAGGATGACAATATGTCACATGATGGGCCAGCACCTGGTGAGACCTCTATTTTCATGCATGGTGTCAAGCCCATTGGCCAGATTAGGGTAAATGACATCAAGTATAAAGCCGAAATCAATAAGCTAGCTTGGTATGTGCTTAATAACTATGACGAGGATGGACCATATGTGCAGTAAGTATGATTTTTTATATGTTGATTTACTATTTCCTATATTATGTTTGAAATATTACCAATAATAATGCTTATGTGCTACAGAATATATAAACAAATTTTAGAGGAACAAGGGGCAAGTGATGATGTTGATAGTAGGCTAGCAGTAGAGTTTCCAGCGTGGTTTAAGTCTCATGTACGTGATTAGCATATTTTAGTTCTGTTAGGCCAATCATTGATAGAATTATACGACAACTTAGCGGTGACGGGGGTTTCATGTTTGTGTGCAGATCGAGGAGCTACATAGAGAGAAACCAACATAGGTCAGTGAAGGTTTGTATGCACTATCATGTGGTCCTGATACCTGAGTCTGGGTCTATGTAGCTTGCAGTATTAATCCCTACGTACACAGAACAGTGGTGTCATGACCGCCATCACACATGAAGGCCAATTAGTGGAATTTTATGGTGTCCTTAGAGAAGTTATTCAGTTAGTGTATAACTCCAGCGTACAAAGCCATAGGATGGTGGTTCTTCTGCACTATGACTGGTACAATATAGATGGCACTATGAAGTCTGCAAGCATTGACGATGACGGACATTTCAGATCCATCAACATTAAATCATTCTGGTATAAGGATGACCCTTTAATTCTCGCAACATAGGCAAGGAAGATTTTTTATCTGTAGGACACCTCCTTGGGCAAAGATTGGCGGGTCCTGCAGAAGTTTGAACATAGGTATATGTATGACGTGAATGAAATAGAGCCTATAGTGCACCAAGATGATCATTGTTCTAACAATGAGCATGAAGTCCTACTGGGTGATGGTGATCAGGTTATGCACGAAGCTAGTAATGATGGAGAAGGCACTATCATTGAAGCCAATTTAGAAGACCTTCTAAGAGATAAGAGGGAAGCAGTTGGCATACTTGAAGGCAGCGAGGATGAAGATGAGGATGAAGATGATACTAGAAACCAGTATTGTAGTGATGACAGTAACTGTGGCGGCAGAGATCACATGTCTGGAGGTGACGATGACTTGTAGGAGATTTCATGTATAATCTTTGGAAAAACATGTATTCTAAAGATGCACTTTGCTTTGGATTTCTAGCTTTATATTTTGAACATGTTCAGTATGTTCAGTTATTATAAACTTGTGCTTCAATGAACACATAGGATTTGTCCGCCGAGGCTAGTACTACACTATGCGGACTGTCTATTGTGTACATGACTATTCCATTCAATGGCAACTAGTACTTGTTATAGGTTCATATACACTATATAAGCCATTGATATAAAACATTCCTTTCACATAGCATGCTTCAACCACTACGATGAGATCATTAATCAGTTCGACCAGCATGCTAAGTACGTATACTAATACGTGTCTGGTTTACTAAACCGAGACACAAAGCAACCCTTGTGCGGTTGCCAATAGTGAATTGAATGCAGGAGGAAAGCCTCTACAATTATTTCACTCCAAAAATGCAGTCACAACAGTCGAGGGGTAGACTAAAGAGTGAAGAGGAGTTGCTTTTATAAGCAATTTCTCTTGGTTGGTTTTGCAGAGGCATGTAAGCAGCTAGCTAGAGATGTCTACAATTTTTATTATTCGATGAGAGATCAAATGGACAACGGCGGACTTTCTGGCATGTGTAGTAAAAAAATACAATAGCTATGCCTCCTCCATTGTGCATTATATCGAGGCAACACTTGTTCAAATGAACTCCTCGCTGCATGGTTCTTGCAAATTCAACAAATTTTATCGAAGACATGAGTTGGGTCCACCACAGATCAAAGCCACTCATGACTACTACTACTACTAATATGTTTCTTGTTCACCAAATCAAGGCACAAAGGTATCCTTGCACGGTTAGCAAGAGTTAGAAGTGTCCAGCCCAGTTAGATGGATGATGCTCAGACCATCAAGTGCGCACGAAGATAATGGTAAATGTTACTTTGTGAACCAAAATGTTTGCACAAATGCATAGTGCCATCTGACCATAAGAGGACAGCAGTGCCATCCCACTACTCAAAGGCATCCAGCTATTACCTAGACATACTAGTTCTAACTATAGATGATTAACATGACTCCACATGAGGCAGCATACTAGACCTCTCCGCTATGGCAAACCGGCATGGCCGGACAATCCCTTTAGTCCATCCAGTGCTGGTTCCTTGCTAGGGCGCGATGGCAGGCAATGTTCTTGTCCTTGGTGTAGTAGCCGTCTTGGAGGCCATGTGCCTTTTTCCAGGACATGCGCCCTAGCGTCGGCCTTGTTTCAACCACGGGGCATATGATTGGGGCAGACAGGGCACACCAGGCCACCAAACGGGCTAGCGTGGATGAATAGATTTAGGCCCGTGGGGACAGGCGTTGGGTATCTATGTAGACAATCATCGTCAAAGTCCATTGTGATGTTTCCTATAGAGCCCTTAGACTTGCCCATGACCTCGGTGGACGATGAGGGGGACCACGACGGTGGAGGAGACTCGCTCCCGCCGGGAGCAGATCCGGCAGCGGTGAGCGGACCTAGCGATGGCGAGTAGGACCGCACCGAGGCTGGTGGGTGAATCACCGGTGCTGGTGGCATCAATGTCATCATCGAGGGTGATGGGGAGAGCAATGGTAGCCTAGGAGATAGCCTATAGTAGCACGACGGGAACACCGATCTCCCACGACTAGACATCGACGCTGCCTCCGCCGACAACAACCCGAGGTGCGCCATCGGCCCCAACTCTACTGAACCACTAGAGGAAGCCAGGACTGGAGTCGGTCTACCCTTCCTTGATGCGGTCCTATAGCGGATGGCCTTCATGGCAACCAATGGGGAGGCAAAGGTGGGGACTTTGTGAGGAGAGGCGAGGGCTTTTGCACAATGCAAGGTGGAATGAAACAATTGGAATTGTAGCAAGATAAAGATTTATATTTTCCAAACCGCTATGCGTCACCTCAGGTGCCATCGCACTACCTTAGGAATAACAACTGTATTACACTAGGGAAGGCGTGTGTGACCGAAGATGCAGGAGCAATGGCATACCCAACAGATGTATGGCCATCGAACTTTCTATCTAGGCGAGACTTGTTCAGATGAACTCCTCGTGACATGGTTGTTGCAAGTTCAATAAATTTTATTAGATACATGCAAACAAGATGAGTTGGGCTTACCATAGACCAAAGCCACTCATGACTACTACTACCACTACTGATACATGTTTGGTTCACCAAACCAAGGCATAAAGCAACCCTTGCACGGTTGGATTGAGATATGTCTGGCCTGTTCAGGTTTACAATGCTTGGACCATCACGTGCGCACAAAGATAATGGTAATTGGTACTTTGTGAGCCAAAATGCTTGCACAAATGCTCACATTATGTGCATAATAAGAGGATATCAGTGCTACTAGATAGAAAGATAACGACAAACCAGACTTCATATATATATATATATGGATTATAGCAATGATACGAGTTTAGCCTACATAACCATGCCTTCATCTGCCATAATAATAAGAGGAGAGCAGTGCCATCCCATGAGTAGACATACTATTTCTAACTACAAATGATTAACATGACTTCATACTAATTCTAACGGCACCTCGCAACAAACTAGTCCTAACTACATATGTTGATATGACATGATACTACTAATGAGGTGTGCCATCCCATACCTCTAAGCAAGTCATGCAATAAGGGCACCAACAGGTGTGAACAAAATCCAATGCCTACAAGGTAAATCGGCCTTGGTTGAAGCTAGCAAACCTCTCTGCCACAGTGAACCGGCATGGCCGGACGATCCCTTTAGGCCATCCAGCCCTAGTTCCTTGCTAGGGCATGATGGCGGGCAACGTTCTTGTCGTTGGTGTAGGTGCTGTCTAGGGGCGCATGTGCCCTCCCCAGCACATGTGCCCTAGCGCCGGCCTTGCTCCAACCATGGGCCTTATGGTTGGGGCAAACGGGGCACACCAGACCACCATATGGGCTGACATGCAAGAACAGATTCAGGCCCAAGAAAACAGGCATTGCATAGCTAAGCAGACAATCATCCTCCAAGTCCATCGTGATGTAGCCTGAAGAGCCATCAGACTCGGCCTTAGCCAAGATGTTGGCCACGACATTGGCCTCGGCCAAGATGTCGACCTCATCATCGGCCTCGGCCTCAGCGTCGACGGATGGTGAGGGGGACCATGATGGGCAAGTGACCCACCCATGCGGGGAGTGGATCCGGCGACGACAAGCAAACCCGGCGACAGTGAGCGGGACCGCACCGGGGCCGACGGTGGTGAGAAAACCACCGGTGCCAGTGGCATCAGCGGCATCGCTGAGGGCGATGGGGAGGGCAGCAGCCTAGGAGATGGCGCGAGTCTCAATGATGGGAACACCGATCTATGGGGACTGAAGTCGTCGCCGCCTCCGTCGACACCAACCCGGGGTGAGCCATTGGCCCCGCTTTTGCCGAACCACTGGAGGAAGCAGGGACTGCAGTCAGGCCACCGATGGCCTTCATGGCAACCGATGGGGTGGCAGAGGTGGGTGGCGGGGAGAGGGCTTTTGCTCAATGGAAGGTGGAATGGTAAACAATATGAATTGGAACGAGGACAGGCTTTATGTATACATAGGGACGCTCAGGCTTCTAAGGCAAGATACTCCATAAAGATTTATTTATACATAGGGCTTCTAAGGCTTCTAAGGCAAGATACTCCATGAAGATTTATCTTTCCTAGAGGTGGGTGCCATCATGCTCCCTCGGGAATTGCAACCGTAGTACACCAGCTGCTGCAAAAACAGAGCACATATCCTCCATTTACGTCGATGAGACAGCATGAGTCTTGGCCCGACGACATCAATTGTGTGGCCGGCGGACTTTGTGGCATGCGCAATAAAATTTCATATTTTCTAATCGACTACACTCACTCATCATTTCATCCAATATTATTATTACTAGTAGTAGGGGCGTGGTCACATGTACCGTGTTCTGCTTGACTTTTAATTTAATTCCTAAAAGAAGTAACATTTTTCATAATGTATGACATGGGGCCAGGAGTACATTTGCACAAATTTCATAGTTTGTGATCGACTACACTCACTCGTTTTTCATAACGTATGATATGGACACGTATACTGTCCGACGTGATCAAATATACAGCGGCAGGACTTTCTTGCATGTGTAGTAGAGTTTTTGACGCCTATGGCTCATCTATTCTGCATTAGGTCAGGCTTGCTCCTATCAAAGAAACCTTGCGCGGTTGCCAAGAGCGAAGTGAATGCAGGATGAAAGCTGGACAGGAGTGAAAATTTAAGAGATTTTGACCACCATGACATGATTGAGACTTGAAAGCTTGGTGTGATTGTGATAGGTCTTTTCACTCCTATCCAAGTAGTAATAATAGTCAAGGGGCAGACTAAAGAGTGAAGACAAGTTGCTTTCATAAGCAATTTCTCTTAGTTGGTTTTGCAGAGACATGCAACGGCTAGCTAGAGATGGGTACACTTACTATCTGATGAAAGATCAAATGGATAGCGGTGGACTTTCTAGCGTGTGCAGTAACAATGCAACATTTATGCCTCCTCTATTGTGCATTAGATCAAGCTGAGACTTATTTAGATGAACTCCTCACTACATGGCCATTGCAAGTTCAACAATTTTTATTAGACACATGCAATTAAGATGAGTTGGGTTCATGATGGACCAGAGACACTCATTTTGAGCATGATCAGACTAACTCGTGACTACTACTACTACTGATATGTGTTTGGTTCACCAAAGTGAGGCACAAAGCAAGGCGAAGCTTGATGGGAAAACAAGAGGGCTACAATGTCATGGTCCAGCCATTTCGCTCCGCTGGACGTGCATCGAGCGTCGCCCTATATGATGGCGCCGATGATGACCACTGTGAACAACTTAGCGGTTCACCAGATAATAGAATGCATGGGCTATAGTGCTGGCCACGGCCTTGGACTACACCACCAAGGGGACACCAACCTCATCCAAGTGTGACTGTGCCACAGGTACTCGGGTCTCGGCACCAACCGCGCCGACGCCTTGACCGGGTCACTACAATAGGAACAACTGGTATAGTTCTTGCACAACCTACCGCCAGAGTTCCCTCACGCTAGGGAATTCTTGCATGATGTAGTGTTGCACAGACTGTCCAGCGTTGTCGACATGTACGATGATTCCTGGGAGATTGTTCTAGTTAACGTATTTCTATAGCCGTGGATGTTGACCATTGACCGGGACTTGCTACGGTCGATGCTCACCAAAGTGCTTACCGTGGTCTAGAAGTTCTTGTTGAAGTGTACTAGTGAAAACACATACAAAAATTATGACATTGTGCTGCCATGGAAGCAAGCAGCTTGACCTAACGTTTGTAACGGGTTTGTCAATGGTGTCATCATCCCTACCTGAAGCGTGAGCTTGTAAATGTCCACAACAAGCCACCATCAAGAGGAATGGCAGCTACAGACGCACGGGTTGACCACCTGATGATGTGGGCATCCAAGATTTCACCCCAAAAAGTGCTTGACCTCCTACAGGGTGAGTTCCCTAAAAAAGATTGGCAGGGTGCTCTATGCAGGTGGTTGTTCATGGTAGATTGCGACGATAAGATGGTGCTGCAGTATGAGCTAGCTTTTGGTGGGACCGATTGGTGGACGCCATTCATCGACAAGCTTATTGTACCACACTTGGCATCCCAGTTCATTGTCATTAGTGTTGTCCCACCAAATGAAGGGTACAACATGTTCCACATGCTCATCACCAGGTGGAAGCCGGTCGTGTCGCCGGAGTCGATGATGAAGAAGGTCCTAAAGCGCTTCTTGGAGAAATGGACCAATGGGCTATGCCGCTGGTTGTTCGATGTGCAACCCACAAAGGAGGAGGCCATGTCCTAGTGCTAGGAGTGGATGCGGCTCCTGACGTCGGATCTACTTGCCATTGACAGTGAAATGCACAATGGCCTCCAACTAATCCACGAAACATATGAAATACCACAGGTAACTTAGTAACTTATTAGTGTATTTCTGTTCTAAATGATTGCACCTGTGTCAGGCATTGTAAATGTTAATTGTTGGCACAATGTGTATTACTCTTTTCTGAATGCACACATGAGAAAGTCCAAAACTATGTGATTGTAATGCGCTGGACAATGACTTAATGCTTTCACCTATGTCAGGCATTGTATAAATGTTAATCGTTGGCACAATGTGTACTACTCTTTTCTAAATGCACATGCGAGAAAGTCCGATACTATGTGATTGTAACATGCCAGACAATGACTGAATGCTTTCACCTGCGTCAGGCATTGTATAAATGTTAATCGTTGGCATAATGTATTACTCTTTTCCGATTGCACATGCAAGAAAGTCTGATACTATGTGATTGTAACATGCCGGACAATATCTATTACTCTTTTTCTGACTACACCCGCTGCAACTTGTTGCTTGGAAATCCAAAGCAATTAAATCTGTATTAAATTTGCACGAAACCTAAAAAGCCCAGTGTGCCTGGTTTAGCCATAAATCTACTAGAGAGGTAAGAGTGAGGCAACCGCTCTTCTCTGTCTTCCTGCAGTACTCCTTCGCCTTCTCTCTAGCCTTGAGCGAGTTGCGTCTTTGGTTGGAGTGATGGACCATGGGAAGCACCCGGCGGAGAACCCTTCGGAGGGGAATGGGCCTCCGTCACATCTCTGGTCCCATTTACGGCGCCTTGGGTAAGGTGGTCTTGTTCTTAGTTGTCGGAGTTGTTCTATTCTGATCTCCTTAATCTTTTTAGGGCCATTTGCTCATGCCACGATGCTAGAGGTCGGGCGGTTATCTGGTGCCGCCCGCTCTCCGGACACGCATCCTACTGAACCGGAGGGGTCTTCTCCCACCGGCCACCGAGAAGGCCACAAGCCCCTCCATAATCGGGATGCAGCTCATGACCCACACTTCGACCCTAGGGGCAAGGTTAGTCGGCTTGTGCTCTGCCTCAATGCCATCCAGACTACCCTTGCCACCTCGAAGTGGGAGACTACTGATGCTCGGGCGACAGCTGTCGATGCTTAGGCTAAGACGATCGGTAAGGTTTCCTTCATCAAGAAGCTCTGTCCAAATGTCCATAGCCTTGTTTTGATGGTTTTTAGTGGTGTCTGCCCTAGAGGAGGAGTTGGCCGCTCTTCGAGATGCGGCCTTATCGCTATCCACAATGTGAACACAGGGGGTGTCCTGCTTGAGGACTGTCTGTGGGCCATGCTAGCTCGGGTTAGGATCGTGGCCCTTAGCGGGGTGTGCCATGGGGCTGCCTTAGCCCTGGCCATGGCGCAGCTTCATTTCAGCCACGATCTCCACCTGCTTGAACCTGGCTTTCCAGTTGGCATCGATGAGGAGGAGAAGGAGGAGCTCATTGGTGACTTTACCGCTATCACGGAGGCCATTGTGGCGGCCACGCATGCGGGAGACATCATCCTCGCTGCCTTCTTTGAGCCATAGATTGTATCTAGGGTCGTTCCAATCTTAATGAAAGGCTAGTTTGTTACTTTAATTCAAAGAGCAACTTAGGTGCGTCGCTTTGTCTTTCATGGTGTTTGCTTCTTGTGCTTCGATGCGATCAGCTTGTGCGGCTGACATGCTCGGATGAGATGATTAGGAGGTCATGGGCCAGATCCTGCCTCCCATCTCGATAGGGGGGTTAGGTTTTAGGGAAGCTTCCTTCCCTCTTATGAAACACCATGGGTAACTTAGTAACTTTGCATATTTCTATTCTGAATGCTTCCACCTGCATCAGGCATTGTAAATGTTAATCATCAGCACAATGTGTATTACTCTTTTTGGAATGCACACACGAGAAAGTCCGATGCTATGCGATTGTAATGCGCCGGACAATATCTATTACTCTTTTCTAAATGCACATGCAAGATTTGATTGCACACGAAAGAAAGTCCGCTACTCTATGATTGTAATGCGTTGGACAATAGATTTTGTGTGCGGATGACTCCTCAACTTGCAATGGGGTTGTTCGACCCTGTAGCTCTCTCTTAAGAGGAACGACTTGAGTTGTAACGAGGTAGTCAGACTAGATAGATGTCACTCATATTACACTTAGATGTTAGGTTTAATTTATAGTGGCAACATAGTGATAAAAATGGTTCAACATGTACAACTTATTATAGAACCGTAAAATAGACATTATGTAGTAAGCAAGACTTCAATTATTACATTAAGAATCATTTTAAATCCAAATTTTGATGCCTACGTGGCAACATAGTGATTAAAAAGGGTTCTACATGTACAACTTATTACAGAGCCATAAAATAGACATTGTGTCGTAAGCAAGACTTCAATTATTACATCAAGAATCGTTCTAAATCCAAATTTTGATGACTCTATTCCCTCACCTTCTACCGCATCCCTCCCTTTGACTGTCGAACTATCACCAATCTCTTCTATGTCCCTTCCTTAGTAGGGAATCAAGGTGACTATGCATCCAAAGGATGTGGTGATGACGACGAAGCAGGCATTGAAGTCATGATGGTGCTATTGAGGTCGAACTCGCCTGGTGAGTGCATCTCGCCTGGTGAGTACGCTAAAATCTCATTGTCCAAATCCGATGTCTCATCATGCCTAGTGATGTGATTACCTAGATAAATGATGGACTCTCCGGTCTGCTGAACTAAAGTAGTAGTGTCAGACCCTAGGGTCGACTCAGCTCTATTAATGGTAGGATTAGTAGGCTCAATGGTCGCATCAGGCTCTGTGATTGTTGGGGAAGCCTTGGGAGGCTCTGTATGTGCCCCTATAGCATCGCACACAGTATCTGGCCCCTTGACCTGATTGGGTGGAGAAGGTCGATCAACTGCCCCTTGAGCTAAAGTTAAACTCTGCTTATGTTCGACTGTAGTAATACTAGCATTAGCAGGTTTAGGCATCTCGATCATTGAAGAAGCCCTAAGAGGCTCTATATGTGTCCCCGTGGCAGCTTGCACCTCGACCTGAGGGGGCAAAGAAGGTGGAGCACCTGCCTCATCAGAACCTGAAGCTGGCTCAGGTATCTTGGGCATTGGAGAAGCCCTGATAGGCTCTGTATGTGCCTTCGTGGCGACTTCCACCTTGACCTGAGGGGGTGAAGAAGGTGGATCATCGACTTGATCAGGATCTGAAGCTAAACTCTGCTTATATAGTGTCATCACAATGGGTAACTCTGTGTGGACTATTGTATTATTAGGACCAGTTAGATAACCAGCAATGGGGTTGCCAGTTAGATAACCAGCAATGGGGTTGTTCTAACTACCACATTGCAACTAAAATGTCTGAAAGTCAGGGGCCTTAACCCCTGTGGCACTATATAGTTGATTAAAGCAACCGGTGAACACATTGCACATTAGGTCGATTTTTTTGGCCTTATTAGTTGATGGCCTCACAAAAAGCAGATAATTGCTGGCTCATCTGCTCTTTGAGAAGGACCACACTCTCCACTTGCTTATCAATACTTGCTTTCAAACCCCTCTCTTGGTATTCCATACGCTTGTCTTGTCGTTCCATACGCTTCTAGTTTTTTTTCTAGCCGACAACTAGCCTAGCAAGTATCTGTCCAAGCTCCGATGGTTGCTGAATAGACACTAGAGGTGGTGCCTACATGGCTAACATCTCTATAGTAGGTGGAACATCATCCATCTCTTTGTCAGCCACACCACCAGAGGATGACCGTCCCTCGTCGTGGTCATCTGATGTAGGGTCACGGTAGTCATTGTCATCGGAGTCTGAATCTTGCATTCGTACATTCAAGATTCCTCCAATCCTAGACTCATGCTCTGCATCCACCATTTCGTGTCTTTCTCTATCATGTATGGGTAATAGTTCTTGAACGAACATAAGGGCACACTGTCCACGATGACGATTGTCCAGACTTACTGGCATGTAGGTCATAACCTCGCAAGTCGACTCATTGTATGACGGCCCATTCTTTTCAGAGTCAATCGTGTGTAGCAGATAGCTAATGATGTGAGGGTACACATGTTGTCGTCTAGTACTAATAGCATCAGCTATCACATCATCGATCTTAGACAGGAAAAAGTGTAATAAGTCAAATTGCTTGCCTCTCCATATTGATAGTAGTAGCCACTACTGCAAGCTGGTCAATGACTCATTGTGGCTGCCACAAGGAAGGACTATGTTCCTTAGAGCCATGTGTAGCACGTAAGCCTCTAGATGTTGTCTGTTCGGTGTACGCAAGGAGCTATCAGTGAAGGGCTCCATGAAGAGCGACCGAATCTCCTGGTTTGTAGGAAAAGTACCTCCAGCCCTGCTACGACATGGAGGCAAAGCATCTCTGTAGACTATCCCATGGAGCTTCCTGTCTAAAGTGTCAACCCCGAGGAGTTCTTGTAGGCAGTCATAGAACATTCACTCTGGCTGACCATGGAGCATAAAATCAATGTAGTCATGCTTTGGATGAATCCACACTATTGCATAGAACTGACACACCTAGCTTATGGCAATTTGATCAACCTCATTGAAAAGGTGAACGAAGCCCGGGAACCACTAAAAAAGGGCCGAATGGGTATACCAGCTGCTCTCTCAAGCTCATCCCAACTATGTATCCTTTGGTCTGCTAGCGCCGTCCCTCTAGCATGGTAGCTCCTGAAGAAACTCTCCTGAGTCACAGTCCAGAATTATGGTTTTGTGCCAGGCTCTTTTAGTAGTGAAAACTAGAACTCAATATCACAGAACCTGAGGCTCCGTATCTTCTTTGAGCTATAATACTAAAAGTCATAGAACTGAACCACCTCTTTATTTCTCTCAATATTACTTCTCCACATAGCACCATTGCCAGACATCAAATCTCCATGACTGCTCCTCGTACCACCATTAGCACATATCAAATTACCTCCTCGACTGCTCCTTGTACCACCAATTGTGGCACACATCAAATTACCTCCTCGACTGCTCCTCGTACCACCAATTGTGGCACATATCGAACCTCCATGAGTACAAGTGCGTGCCTCCCCATGAGTAGCTATAGATTTGATCCAAGAAGGTGCAAAGCGACTGGTCTGGTTTTTGGAGTGGAACTCGGCCATTTGCTATAGTTGTTCCTCAGTGAGCTCCTCCTCCCTGAGTTCCATTTCAGCACTCTCCTCATGCTACTGCTGTCAGCAGGCCATTTGAGTCCACCTACGAGAATTCCTGAACTCCAGGGCTAGCATAGCTTTGGTTGCTTCTTCCTCTGCTTCTTGGATACTGTCTGCCTTCCTCTGCCTCTTCCTGGGCTATGGTGGTGCTTATTCCTATGCTTCTAGGACACTATGAGCCTTCCTCTAGCTCTTCCTGAGCTGTGGTGGTGCCTATTCCTCTGCTTCTTAGAGAATGGTTGCTTGCCTCTCGCTCTTTCTACGATGTGGTAGTTCTACCCACTTTGATTTAACTCGTGCCATCTGCAACAATTACAAAAAATTTACACATGCATTTCATCAAACACCATAAATTCATGAAGAAAAAAAGGAGATCGCAGACGGCCATGCCGAGGCGAGAAGGTGTCGTACCCAATTTTACATAGCAAAACCAAGTACTCATATATGTGCGCCTAGGATGTCCAAACACACACATATATAACAAATTGTAATAGCATCAAAGTAAAGTACTTATTACATCATATATCTCATCATAATGTCATTACATAGTTTGCTCATTGGCAACATTATTATAATCACCGCAGAATAACTAGCCTAATCTACCACAGGGACGCCAACTGATGAACGTCTCCCTAGTAATCCTGAACATCCTCCAGGAACTCTCCATATCCATTATCTGTTACCCATCTAGGATTTTCATTTGATGTAAAGCAAGTGTAAGCTCACCGTGCTTAGCAAGTATATTAAAGGGATCTATGAGGCTCAAAAGGCTTGACACTGTTTGACTGCGATTTGCAATTTTAGTTGCTCAAATTTTAGCATCTGAAATCACTACTTTAATGAACAGTCCCAATTCCCAAGTGATATTAAAGTATAGTCAAGTTTATCTCAATTCCCAACCACCCACAGTAACCACTAATCTTGAAGGATCTAGACCGCTCGTATCCGTGAGCATGGTTGTTATAATAGGTCAAATATTTTTGCAAAAATTGTACAACTTTACCCACCGAGCCATGATTCCCAATGCCGGGGTTTGCAAAGCCCACTACACCTCTACCTAGGAAGTGTGGTAGGGTTTCACTATGTAACCCTTAGCTAGTCTCACTAACAAGTTGTAGCTACTAAGGAGTGGCACGCGTGGGCACGTAGTATGGTACACACATCCTAGCAGAAAAAGGAAAGATACCCTCTTGCCCTTACTGGAAGCTACAGACAAGCTAGTACAATCTAGTTAATAGGTTAAAGTCAGAGCCATATGACACTCAGGGTTGTACGGAACCTCCTGGGTTGCTGCTTTAGGATTAAGTCCTTATGGAGAGGCACTAGAGTCCTCAATCCGATACTCTAGCCCCCTATCTATTGCTAAAAAGATTCATGTTATCATATTGCATAATGTCTTTAGTCATGTTTAACTATTATTCTATGTTCAGCGCTGCAACATCTACCCAAACCCTAGGAAACAAGGATATGTGGTACAAGTATTCATCTAAGGTAAAGTCCTTAAGGGTATATAAAATTAGACACATGCATGAATATGAAGTGTAATAATTCATTGGTACAAGGGGCCTTTGATACACTAGCCTTCTTCAAAGTTGTCCTGGAAGTACTGCTGATCCTGCTGTGGGTCCTCGATCACCTCAAATGGCTCACCCTCTAATCGTGTTCCAAATCATCAATCAAGCATCATTCCAATCATTACATGCATACAAGATAGACTTCTATTAGAACAGTACACCAAATAGTAGAAACATAAGTTGAAAATCTTATAAATCTATTCTATGTATTGCTACGAACATGTGAGCGAAAGAATCACTCAAATCGGACTTAAAATGCGAAAGTTATGCACGAAATAAGGTGTAATGGCATTCCTATAATAAACTAAACTTATTTTTATTTAAAGCAATTAAAAATATGAATATACACGGTTATAGGACCGTGGGTACTAATTCTAGAAAATATAGGGACCTAAACAAATAAAAATAGGACTGATATGCATTTGTTTTGAATTAATCTGGACTACAGGTTTATTCTACGAAAACAGAAGGGCTTTTATGCAAAAAGGATGTGGCTTGACTGGATGTTGACCTCAGCGCTGACTGGATAACACATGGTGCATGGGGATTGGTGCGGTGCACCACGTGTGCGTGGTGGACACGCTGATGCGGCACCGGGCGCCGGTCCATGGGTCCACTATGGACCCATTTTGTACCGAACCGGTACGTGCGGATCATGGTCGTCCATCCAGATCTGACGGCTCTAGTTGCACGGGAGGTTCTGTGCCGCCACTATGCAGTGACACCGGCGAGCATGCCATGGTCGGCAACGAGGCGAGAACGGCGATGAACCCCGGTACGGTGGTTCCAGCCATCCTGAGACAAAACAAAAGCACGCAAGTGCTCTACAGAACCTTGCGAACCCAATGTAAGCACTACCGAGGCGAGGAAGGTGCCGAAGTGTCGGTTTCACGGTGGCACCATGGCCAGCGGTGTCGGGAGGTTGCCAGTACAGCATTCCTGAGCACAAAAAGATGAACAAATGGCATGGGAAGAATGGGGATCTCACCGCGAGTTGGTAGGAAGCAAGCGTGGTGTCCAGGATGGGCTCTAGAGGCAGGTCGTCGATGGCGGTGGTAGCTGGAGAAGAATCAGTGGCATGGTGAGGGAAAAATCTAGGCAAAACAAGGACAAAACGGCGAATTGGAGACACCTACGCTTGTGGGAGATCATGGCGAAGCTCGGAGAGTCGTCGGTGTCGAGGTCCGAGGTGTGGGTGAGGGAGGATTGTAGCGGCGGCAGAATCTAGAGTGTGAGTGGAGGATGGGAGAAGAATAGGGTGCGGCGCGGAGCTTTATAGGTGGGGCAATGCGCGGTAGAAGGAAGGGAAGTGGGGCGACCGGGCGGGATTGGCCACCTGCCTTGCATGCAGGATGGTGGTGGCTTCCCATGTCGGGCAGTGCCAATGGCGGGTGGTGAAGAAAGGAAAGCGCTGGGGAGAAGAAAGGAAAGGGAGAAGAAAGGCACTGACAGGCGGGTCTAGAAGCGCAACGAGGGAAGGGAGAAGGGAGAAAGAGCGGATGGCGCGGGCAGTGAAAGCGGGAAGGGAAGGAAAGGAGCGGCTGGGCCGCCAAGCGGGCCGAACCGAGCAGGCTGTGCGGGAGAAAGAGAAAGGAGGAGAAGGCACGGCTGGGCCACCGGGCAGGCCAAGCCAGGAAGAAAGGAAGAGAAAAGGGTTTGGGCCAGATCCTAGGGTTGGGCTGAAAATGAAGAAAGGTAATTTTTTTTCAAAAATAAATCCTTTTCCATTTCTATTTTTTTAACCTAAGCCAAATTCAAATGGAATTTGAATTCAACTTCAAACCATCTAGCCTTACACTCAATCAAAATAATATGCTTCGGCATGAATGCAACAAACATGTTTCTAAACCTTATAGTTTATTTTATTTATCCAAAAATTTATTATTTAGCCTAGGTTAAAAATACATAGAAATTAAATAAATGCTCAAAATTAATTGCTAGTTTGTAGTTGAAATTTTTGGGTGTTACAGAAGGCGATCTCGACTGCCTTGCTCACTGGAGGAGTGGCGCACTGACAGACGGCGGCATGGTAGATCACCATGACGCAGTAGATCCCCGCGGCATAGAATGATCTGGGCAAGAGGTTTCGGTGTGCGGGGGGGAGCGGGGTGGGTGGACGGGGGAGGGGGGAGGCGGCGCAGGGTGGGTGACGCCGGAGGGGGCGAACGACGACAGAAGCAGCGCGCAAAAGAGGAAAAGTTGGGTACCAATCAGAAAATACCTTTAATAGCGGACTGTCCCATGTGCCGCGTAATTGCATCACCGACACATAAACGCTATCAAGGGTCGCCGTCCACCAAAACTTGGGGGTCCACCGAAACTTGGGGGATTAACATTGGTGATCCGATGGTTAATACACATTAGCGTATTACTCCATATATATCATCACCATTCATCATATAAAATTCGGTCTCTGCTCACAAGACGCCAAATGGGGCAGCAATCTACCCACGGGAAAATTTGATTTTGGCCGAAAATGAAATCTGTGTACCCAGCAGTGCTGCCAACATGAACCAAAAATTAGATCTCTGTCTTTTTCCCTCCTCGTAGAAAGTTGGTTTACCACGCCATCGATTTCAGACAAGGGTATTTACGGTATTGTGATGGCCACATAAAAGCGCAAGGAGTCATCATCTCCGCCTCTATCTCCATTCTCTAGCCGAACCAGCCGCATCGTCTCTCCTCTCGCTCCAAAGCCTAGCCCCCTCTGCCACCCTGATCCGAACCCTAGCTAGGCGCATCAGCATAGCATCTTGACTCCCTCTCCACTCTCTAGCATCACCCTCTCTCATACCTTTCCGAACCCTAGCTAGACCCGGAGCCTGATTCGGATCTGATCCCGTTCATTGACAGTAGGACCATTGACGGCGGAAGGACCACCGTTAGAAGCGATACACGTAGGATCTAGACCCCCTACATTGGCACTAGTCACGATCCAGCCCCAGCGTCATCATTGATGACCGTGACACTAGATCTGCTCCCCCTTTGTCAATGCCAGCTGCACCACTTCCATGACTAGGATGACAAGAGGGCGGTGCCGATGAAGCAGCGTAGCCAGGAATAGGAAGAGGTACCCAAATTCCTTTTATGATGCATGCTGTACTCTAGTGGTTGAACCTAGGACATATAGATATATAGTGACGGGGTTACATGTTTCATAGTTGATTGTAGTTCACATGTGCTTATTCAAGTATAATAGCTTTCGTATATGTTGTAGTTTAGGCGCCTAATTTGCATGCTCCTGCTCTGTTTTGTTGACATTTGGTACAAGGTTAACTCAATAAATGCCTTTGTGATCTACATGTTGACATCCAGAATATCTCCTTGAAGCAGGGGAGCGTGTTTAGGGATATGGTGATACAGATATAGATTTAGAAGAGTGAGTACCCCTTGCAATTGAGGTGCTTGTTCTATCTTGTGATGTTAGGATGGGAGGGGGTTGGTTTAGGTAGTAGTGCAATTCAATTCTTTGTTGTGTGGATAGCAATATAATTTTTACATGCTTGTCGCTTAAGTTTGTTTCTCCAATTTCAGGCTATGGGTTGAACAAGCCATAGAGAAGTCCCTACCAGCAGGGCAAAAGGCAGCACCGATATGGGTCCTGGGGGATGGCAATCCAAGAGAGTGAAGCCAACTAGTCTAGAAGAGTTGCAGGCATCTTGTAGTTCCAACTAGGTCCAAAAGTCAGCATGCACAAGGTGAGCAAAGCCCTATGAGGGACTGATCACATGAAGATGACCTTAGCCATGCCAAAGAGGAGACTCCACCTCCCCACCAGTAGAATGACCAAACTTGTGAAGGTTGGTACTACCTTAGACATGTCTATAAATCAATTCACACTATTTGATATCCATGTTACTTTTCTAACAATTTGAATGTATGAAAACTGTGTACTACCATTGCAGAGAAGAGTGAGGAAGTCGAGGCAAGCAACTAAGGGGGTGGGCTTCACAAAACCACCCAATCAATGGGAACAAGGATGCCCATCTCGATTGTCAAGGAGGATAGAAGGCCACATGATCCATTGCAAGCTACCAAGTTTGCCTCAGAGGCAGGTGTAGTAGTTAGGTCTCAAGTACTAATTTTCCTACACTGGAAACATTACAAGCAATGGATCGAATATCTCAATGGATTTATGGTCAAGCTATCTATAAGTATGTATATCCTCTGTTGACATTCAACTCTGCCTTGAGCGACTTAGTAATGGATTTCATTTGCATTCACATTTTTGCAGTTGAGGCTGGCCATTCATAACAATGATGAAGCAACAAAGAAGCATGCACGAGTATATTCTAGTCTATTGTACGATAGACATGGTAAAGGTTCAAGCAATCTTACTTCAACGACGTCCCCACTGATGAAATCAGAAAGACCTCTCATGTGTCTTGCATGAATGACTCACAGTGGTATGCACTTGTCCACATGTGGTTAACTTCTAAGAACAAGGCGCGTGTGTGTGAACTCATTTATTTCTTGTCTATTCTTTTGTGGTCTACTTGTGCTGCAGTCTAACACAATTGTGGTTTATAGGCAGTCTCAGAGCAGAACAAGCAAAAACCATGCAAAAGTTCAAGTGCCACCAGGTTTACAGGATCTCGCTCTTATTATCCACTTGCAAGCATATGTAAGTGATGGTTGTGTTACTCTTTTTATATATCAAATATGCAATTCCTTTTGTATTAACAGAAAGGCATGTGTAATTTTAATAGAAGGACAAAACAGGAAGGACACAGACATGATCAAGAAGTGCTCGTTGAAGAACATGATCAACCTCATGAAGATGTTGATGTAGTGGGAATCTTCATTAAATTCAATACCAGTAGCAACACAGGACTAAGCGATGTTGCAAGAGAAGCAGTGATAAGTACCTTCATTTTCTTTCTTGAAATCTGCTGAAGTCATTGGCATAAAGAAGGAAAAGTAGGAGCCTAAAGTGGCACCATCATTTTGAGAGTTGTAATATTACAACAGTTAATATGTTACCTATGCATTGTGCTTATGAATCTCTATCAGTAGTAGGCTGAGGAAGATCTATGCATTACTTGTAATAAAATAATCTCTTGGTTCTACAATTTAAGTCCTCCTCCTAATTTTACTTCTTGGATTTAGTAGGAAGCTATGGAAACAATCAAGCAGAACCTATTGCTGATGTTGTTTCCAATGTCCTCTCCCAGGCCAGCTGCAACACCTTTTCTTTGAAGAATGCTGGTATCAGACAAGCTGCTCTAGACTTGGGGTATGGCTTGCTGCTCATCAGGAAAGTTCAGCTGTCCTTACCAAATAAGTGGATCAACTAAAGAGGAAGGCATAAAACACTGATAGGGAGTTTGAGAAGTTTCAAAAAATAGCAAGAGGAGTACAATAAGCTCCATGAGCATGTCATGCTCTTAAGCGCTGGTAACTCTTAGTCTTGTTGATGCAGTGAATATGTGGTTTGTTTGCTGTTTTGATGTGAAATTTG